>NC_090837.1:13047500-13356562 GCF_028021215.1 Eschrichtius robustus
CCTTGTGATGCCCGCGCCTGCGATAAGCAGCTTTTTCCCCCTTGTGTCGGATCGGCTGCCCGCCCGCCCGCCTTTTGAATTTTAAAAAAATTCCATAATGACACCTGCAATTTCGCCCGAAAACAGTTGATTGAATGCGATTGTGTCAGTAAAGGACTCTTGCACCCGAAGCTCCCGGGATTGTAAACATCGACAGCCGTCTGCCTCTCGGGGCTTACTACGCTGGAGAGCCGTAAAGCTATTGCACCGAGCCGACGGAAGGTGGAGAAAGCTTTTTCTTCTTTCTCTCCTCCTGTGTCTTTTAAAAACTGTTTTCTCTCTCCTAACAACGAATCCACACACACACACAAAAGCAACAAGCTGGGCGGTTTGATAACATCGCTTTTATCTGCCTTCGCCTCTCTCGCGCTGTCTCTCTGATAATTGACAACTTTTCCTTCGGATTTGAATCGCCTGCCTTAATCTTGAAGCAGTTAGGGTGTCAATTGTTCTTCTGGAAGCCTGGCACCCGACGACGCCGTCTAGGTTCATCGAAATTAAAAATGCATAGGGCTCCAGCAACTCTTTCCTGGCGGTGGCAGTGACATTTGGTGGTAAATGCCATCTTTGCTTTTTATTGGGTCGTATTACCTAGCTCTGAAAACATTCACGTTGTTAAACCTGGCGTTTAGGCTAATAATTGCAGTGCGTGGTCTTTAAATATGTGCTTTGTGCATGAGTTACTGTATGTAGAGCTATGTGCCCGGGAGACTACGAATTTGTTTAAATATTGAGCAAAGATTTGTAAACAGATGTAGGGCAATTATGTTTCAAGCGTAGAATATAATTGGAAAATTGGCTGAACGGTTTAATTTAGGCTTGAAAAAACCCAACTTAGTTTAAGTTGTGTACCCTTTTGGGGGGACTGGCTTTGGGGAACATGCATTTTGGAAATGTTTTCTGTAACCTCTGCTGTAGATAGAGCTTTATTTCCTCTTAATCCTTGTTTACACTGGGTAAATAATTTAGTGTTCAAATTGTAATTAGTTACATTTAATTATGGGTAGCATAGATTTTTTTTTTCTTTGCGACTAGTGGAGAAATACAAATTCTTGCCAACTTTTCAAATGGAAGCTTTATTTTATTAAATATATTTCATTATGCAGATAAAAAAAGTCAAAACGTGATTTTTACCTACAAAGACCGAGTGACATAGTATCTGTGCTTTGTGTACTAGGATCAGGTCATTTTTTTTTTCCAACATTTTTATTCGGATATTTAATCTTAAAATTCAATTATAAGTTGCGATTCTTACTCTCTGTACTGTGATAATTTTCCCTTGATCTTTTGATATATGGGAATAAAACTCATTTTGTCTCCTGTTTTCTTCTCTCAGTCTATCATTTAGTATTAGTCAGATTCAGGGACTTCCATAGATTAGCAAACATATTGATTAAGGGGTATTTAAAAGGTTTTTGTTTGGCGGCTGGTGACCACGTTGACACTTTATCAGGGAATTAAAATAACCAAGTAGACCAATATTAGTGAGGAGAGATTCCCCCAAATTACCATATATCATGCTGACTGGTAATGGCTTGTATATATGTGGCTAATTTATATACAGTATGTTTTGTAGACAAATGAAAATCCATGTGTAGCCCGTCTTTAGTATATATCATTTCTTCTACCTTTTTTCTTTTTCTTTTCTTTTTTTTTTTTTTTAAAGCTTAAGTAAGGATGATAATGTTGATAGAGATAAAGATGTTTAAGATTCTTTTGTAGAAACAATTTGTGGGAGCGGGCTCTGTGCTTTATGACTGACTAAAGGTTTGTGCTTTGGGTATTTCTCTCCTAAACCTCTTTAAACCAGGAATTGATTTTTGAATATACTTTTTTTTTTTTTTTAAACAGAATTGCTCTTTAGGTAGCAACTTTGAAATGCAGAAATGCATGGGTTGATTTTTTTTTTTTTTAAAGGACTATAGAATGTCTACATTCTCTTTTAGGTGGAGGGTGGATTGGTGCTAATTAAAAAAATTACGAATGGGTTAAAGAACTGCTGATATTGTAAATTTTTCTCATTCCAAATTGAGCATTTTCTTGTAAATTAGATATAGTAGCAACCTGGAATATCAAAAATATGTTGCCTGAAGTACATTGTATAGAATAATTTCAAAGGAGATAAAATCATTACCCGTTCAAAATAAAGCATGTATTATAAGAACTCTTGGTGCTTTATAATGGCATGTATTTTTCTTTTTGGCCTGCAATTTTTTTGAGCAGAGAAAAGTATTGCTTATAGAGAATTTACCCAGATACTCATATTAATGTAGATTGAAATGTAAGCTAGAGATTATAAAGTTCTGTAACACAGTAATGACCCACCCACTTTCTGTTACCTTGAGGTGTTCATATGGCTTAGCAAAAGTTGATTTGTGCAGTCAGATGCCTTAAGGTTTTTGTCAGTCCTTTACTTATTTTGCTTTCTGATATTTCTGCTGCATGGCATCACATTTCCTAAATTCTTTGTCACCCCGTGCCCCCTTTTCCTAACATGTGAAAGATGCCATTGTGTATATATGATATGGGTCATTGTATGTGTTTCTTATTCTTACAGTTGTGAAATTTGTAGCTACTGCATTAAATGCATGCCTGGCTGTGCCTTTGTGACTCAAACCTGTTTTCTCATGCTGTCCATCACATTTCCGGGAGACTCTTGTTATATATTCACTCAGTTATAATTCAGTTAAGTGTGTTAAATCTGCCCTTTTGGAAAGTGTACCAGTGCACCCTATGGTATGTCAACTCACCCTTGTGGAAAGACATATTATAATTTCCAGATGTAAGTATATCTTTAGTTTTGTTTCTTTACTTTTGTTTCTCAGTCGAGGTGATATGGAGAAAAGTGATTTTGTGCCCTTTAACTAGATTTAAGTATATATCCTTTGACACACAGCAGTCTAATTCTTAGTTATGTGTGCTCCACATTCATGTTGTTTTATTTGCTTAGCATCTTCCGGACTATGGGGTAGTTGGGGGATGGTATCATTCTTCCTTCCTCAATTGAAACATACATTAGTACGTAATTCCTATTAAGGACCACTCATTCTATATTTGAAGATTTTAAGGTAATCTGTTGTTGACCTGCTTTCTTTTTTCTGAGGAGATTTATTATATTTTTTGCAGAGAAGGAAGATAGTTGTAAATATAGAAACTTTGAGATCTATTCTTTTGAGTTAGAACCAGATGGGGAGGACTATCAATTGAAAATGAGGAAGAAGGAATGATTAATCTTCTCAAGTGCCAGTAAATATACAGGGTATTTTTTCATCCCAATTTCCAATTTTAGTATTTACACATAAAGCATCTTTTTTTCATGATGGTTCATTTTGATTAATGAAAATGTTTATAATTTGCTAATGTATGTTTTCTGTTCAGTGTTTTGTTGTTAGTAGCACATGGTGTTGCAGTATTTATATATTTTTAATAGCAATAATAGCTACCCAGTAATAATTGCCATATTAACCTCCAATTGCTAGTAAATATTTTTAAGTACATAATAGACAGCAATTTAAGGCATAGTGTAGCAGTTTACTGGACTGTTTTAAAGAGCCATTTGTACGTGTGATGAGTTCATAATTTTAAAGAGAAAATAATGTACCTAAGACTTGTATGCTGCAAAATATGTCTGTGTTATTGCTTGAAGTGCTCATTGAGAGGAAGTTAGGTTGGGGCTGTTTCTTTGTAAGAATAAAGGCAGGGGAGGGGTGCCTTAGGACAATGAGTGTTGAGTTTATGCCAGGTGCTTATGTAGTTTAGCACTTTCTTTGGAATATTTTGGCATTTATTTTTCATGATTGTGTTAGGTATTTGGAGAAAAAAATCTCTTAAGGCATTCTTTTAATTAACATTAAGTTATAGTAGTGGATTATATTAATTAGGTTTGGAAAGATTGATTCATCTTTTTTGTTCACTGGCTAATTTAGCCTAGTTAATTGTGAGTTAATTGTATTCATCAAACACTTTCAAAGGTCTCCTCTGCTCTTGAGATTAATAAGAAAGATACTGTCACCAGTTTATATTATATTCTCTTTATCATATATTTGCAAAAGATAGGCATATTCTATAGTTATATTTGTTAAATTATTTAAAATTGAGGTGAAATTCAGTGTAAATAGTAATAAGATTGTTTATGTGGATTTTTTTTTAATGAACAGTTAATTCAGCTCTTCCTCAAAGTTTGATTCAAAGGTAGACTAGATATTTTTCTTTTTTTTGGCCATGCCGCCTGGCTTGCGGGATCTTAGTTCCCTGAACAGGGGTCGAACCCGTGCCCTGGCAGAGAGTCCTTACCACTGGACTGCCAGGGAATTCGCAGGCTAGATATTTTTCTGAATGGTTTCACTTATTTTCAGTAGAAGAAAATAATAATCTCCTCCTCTGAAATAGTAGTAGAAGGTACTGATTTGTTGTTGTTTTTTCTGAAAGAGGGTGATGTATTAATTTCACAGAAGTTAGCTAGTGAGAGAGATTAGACAAAGTTTATAAGAATTAGTAATATGGTTGAATATTAGGTATTGTTACTGAGCTGTGCATTGCAGCCGTTTATTAGAAATGGAGAAAAAGGATTTCTGTGACATTTCTTTTAGTGTCACTTATTTGAAATGTATTGTGTGCTAATCTGCTTTACAAACCGTGTGTGTTGTAGCCACCAGAATTCCTATTTTGTCATTGTATAAACATTGCTATTTCGAGAAATTACATTTAATGCATTGCAAAGTGAGGTAATTAGGTAGATAGCCTAAAAATGTGCTGTGGGAATAGTTAAAAAAAAAAATTTGCACTCACATTTATTTCATAGGACTTGCTTAGAGATTTGGAGTCAATGAATCAATATTTGTAGTGTGTGTTGGAATTTCAGACTTTTCTTCCCACTTGAATCATTTAACAACTTTCTGATCCTGTTCAGATAATTTCCTTTTATAGTATAAGCTTTCATTGTTTATTCGAAAGATTTGAAGGTGTTAGCTTTGTTCTGTTGGGGGAATTCACTTCACATTACATAGGGGAGATGATTTTCCATTAATCTTGGTAAATATTAACATAAATGAGGAATTGTAAATTCACGTTCATTTGCATGAATGAAATATATATGCTTGCCCAATTTTTGTTTAGTATAAAGTCACTTATGTACATCAGTATAGTTTTCTATCTTTGCTTTAGCTGATACAAAAATAGTTTTAAATGCTTTTAAAATGTTATGGTTGGTGTTTATTTCAGAGGTAGCTCCCCGTCCTACTACAGTGTTTTGTTACTTAATTTTTGAAATCGTTGGATTCTGTCCTCATAAATTGGCTATCATAGTCTTCTTTTAGGAACTTCTGTTTTACTTGCATTTATATTAGCATGTTTTAGTTATGTTTGTTGGAGTAGAGTTGCTTTCCTTTTTTAAGCTGATAAAATGTCTTTTAGAGTGCATTTGGATTCTAGTCAAGAAAGATGAAGTTTTTTCGTTAATTTCTAGGTGAGAATTAGAAGAATCAAAGGTGTCCAAGGGAGAATGTTTATGTCACTGGCATTTTCATACTCTATAGTTTATTATGTATATTTCTGAGTGTTTATTTTCTCATTCCAGATGAATTGTGGTAGAAACTTATTAAAACCGTATTTCTACTACTGTGAAACAGCACAGAGCCCTGGTTGACAGCTTTCTGCATTTTGTACTTTTTCCAGTACAGTGAAATTCCATTACTGTTAAAGGAACCTCCTGACTTGATTATTTTAAAATTTCATTTGTGCCTTTATTTTACATTGTTTAGATTTGTAACTTAAAAAAATGAAAAGGGGAAGATAAAGGGAATTAGGTAGGTTTGCAGGTAAATATTTTTTCTCAGTCTTGACTAGATTTCTTTACTGTAATAATTAATTCTTAATTTGTATTAAGTCACCACATTAATTGGATATATTTAAGACATTTGATATTAAAATTAAATTTGAGGAAGTGATTCGTTTCAAATAAAATATGTAATTGTGCATAGAATTCTTTATGATATTGAGTGGAAATTTTAAAGATTGATCATGTAAAAGGTATTAAATTGCATGAAAACTGTGGTCCCCCTCCCCCCCAAGATCATTGATACATTTCTGAGGAAGTATTTTTGCATGAGACACATAAAGCTTCCTCATATAGTTCCACTGTCCATCAGCGCTTAATTTGAGAGGTAATAAGGTATTCAAAAGTATAATTGGTGTGAAAAAACATTTTGTGTTGGTAATTCTCATGATTGAATGTTAATGTCCTAAAGAGAAATAAGGAAGAACATACATATATCCAACTCAGGAACCAGCTCCTAGTTTTTTTGCACGTGTATATGTCTGGCATAATCCTACTCATCTTTTAAGGAGGTCAAATGTCACCTCCTCTGTGAAGATTTCCTAGACTCCCACAGATAGAACTTGTCACTCTTGTTCCTTCCGTGTACCTCCTTCTGTCTACCTCTGATAATCATATGAGCTTCTGTAGGGCTATGACCCTAAGTCATCTTTCCATTCTCTTCACAGTTAAGTGCTAATTAACTCTTTGTTAAATGAACGAATGACTGGACAACTATTATCTTCACCACCTTGTTCCCTAAGGGATTTCTCATTGCCCATTTAGGTCCTGATCACAGTATGTTATTTATTATTATTTTAAACATTTATTTAGCTGTTTAGCTCTGTGTTCTGAATATACATTATCTAGGCTGTATGTACTGTGGCTTGGTAATATTTTAGATGAGTTCTAGAAAATCTTTATTAAGAATTCCAGCTGATCAAGGGAGACATGCTTATACCTCAAAGGAATAGGAATTCAGTTAGTATTTAGGTTTTGTCTAATGTGGTAGGCAACCTATAGATTTTGGAACCTGTTGGAGATTTTGTTTGGGGCTTGATCCAGAATTCCTTCATTTCCATTCTCTAAGCCATATAAGAGGGCTTTTGGTCAACCTTCAGTTATAAGATTACTTTGCATGAGCTCAGTAAGATGGGTAGTAAACCGGTCGGTAATAGGGAAAGTTGAGTGGTATTCAGACTTTTTTTTTTTTTCTACTAGTGACTAGATCTCCTTGCTTGCATAATGGTTTTGTGCCTCAGTTCCTCCTATAAACTTGAAGGAAATATGGAGGTCAGGAGGTGTGAAAAATCATTTTGAGTATCTTTTAAGAAAAGTATTTTGGATGACTAGATAATGTTTGTTAATAGGAAGAGACTTCTGGCAAATTACAACTGAAATTATAGAGTAGCCCTAGGCAGTTAACCAGGAAGTTGGAATGGCAAAATTACTTATTTTAAGTATGGCAGCTATATTGTATTTGTGCTTTTTTGGCGGGAGCAGAAGATTAAATTGTTCTTCTGTTTTTCTTCGTAAATAAGCCATCTTTAGATGTTAACAACTTTTCGCTTGTTTATATGATTCTCAGTTGTGTGGTGTCTTTAATAAGCTAGGTGATTCTGCTGTACCAGCCCTGAGCTCTGACTGGCTGAGACTGGAGATTGAACCGTGGCTCTTATTTAGTAGTTTAAGCTATTAATTCCTTGGCAGCTCTGGAGTGCTCTTTGAACTTTAAATAGCAGTGCTATTAACATTTTGAGAGTTGTCTCAGGGAATGTCAGAAATAGTACTTAATAAATATCTTTTTCTTTTTAAAGACTAAATCATGTTTTAGTTTGACACACATGTCACAACCCTTACTTTGTTTTGAACAAAGTATATATCCTCAGCTACCAGCCAGTTTCTATTTTCCATTTAATAATGTGGCAACATCTAAAAATATTGTTTAGACTTTGTTGAAGGAAGGAAGGTCCCTCCCCCATCTGTAGTTTTTGTCTTAGTCATGTCGAATATGAATAGTGTCCTAAGTTTTTATCCAAAGTGTAGAATTTTACATGTAGGTGGTTTTCAGCATTCTAAATGTCAGAAAAAGTTAATTTGTATGTAAGTTTGCTTTCACATAAAAACCTACCCTTAATTCTGTTGCTACAAATGATGGTTTGCCTATTGTATTGTACTTAATTACTTGTGTTATAGAACTTGAATGCTATTAATGGGAGCATTTTTATGGGAAAGCTTAGGATATTAGGAGTACCTTTCCTCTGAGTAGTTTGCTGGCAATCAGAGTAGGCACTCCCTAAAACCCATCTTAGATGCTGCAGGCAGTGGGAGTGAGGATGACCCAGACTCTAGGCCCACTTCAAGGCCTGGGAGAGGATTGCTATCTGAAAGAGAGGCTTGAAGAGGGTGTTGAGAGGTGAGGGCGGTTCCTTCCCAATGGGAAGAACAGCAATTTTGGAGCAAGGATTGAAGCCGATTTTCCCATCCCTACCTGAAGGTATCCGCTGCTCTGCTGCTTCCTCTTTACTGATATACTTTTATTAAAATGTAGGGAATAGTGATAGGTTCTGTGATGTCATCAGGAAAAGATTTTGTGTTTCTTTGCCCTTTAGCTCTTCCGTTTCCTCTTTCACTCACCCCTAGAGAAAAACTTCCTACTTGCTATTTTGTGTGGTAAATGAGGACTTAACGAGCCTCAGTGAAGTGAAAAGGGAATTGGGGGTGAGACTGGATGGTGTGTAACCAATAAATTAGTATTTAGGTATTAATTTTTTGTATGTTATGCTTGAGAAATTTAGGACAATATATATTCATTTTCCAGTCATGTACATACATGAGAAATGATTGAAATCGGGCTTGGGCTTACAAAAGGGCTAAGGGTCTGATATGTAGGATAAAGACCTACATATACTATTTAGTTTTTAAGATTGTAGATGGTAAGTGCAGAGGGAAAGCAGCATGGACAGATAGCATAGTAACTCAGCCAGAAAAACTCAGAAGAGGAGTTTTAAACTGGATCTTGAAGGAATGGATGGATATGGCTTGCTAGAGGGGAATGCAAAGGATGTTCTTTGGAAGCTCAGTTGACAGCTCTGGGTCTGTCCTTGAGAATATTTCCTGAAGTGGTATATAGGAGAGCACTTCTAATTTATGGTCTTGCTTCTTGGTTTCCTTTTAAAAAACAGTACAGAAACTTATTGAAATCTGGTTTTTGTTAGGTGGAAAATTTCAAGTGTGGGCAGGCTGATTTAGGTTAAGAAATGGTGATGTTAAAATAATCAGTTTTCTAAAATAATTCGGTTCTGAACTTTAAAAAAAACAGTGCTATATTACACAAAATGCTAATGACTAAAGTGACAAATATTTCAGAAACTGGACAGACGTGAATCTTAAATGAGCAGATGGGATACGAAACTAAAAGCGGGAGATAATCCAAGACAATATAGAAACTATTATGAGAAATGAATTGAGGAAAAACAAGTGTGTTAAATGGTATTATATTTACTAATATGTTTAAAAGCTCTTCTAGGATTGCTCTCTTACATAGACAAATTGGAATTGTTGAACTGTGTAACCTATCATTTAAAAAATTTCGTTCATTTAAAACAAATTAGATTTTGATCCAGAATTACTTCTCATGAAGCCTAGACATTTAAGTCATGAATATATATGTTAATGTGCTTTCAGTAGGCAATATAATTTGCTTTATCTGACTTAAAAATTAAAAAAAAATAATAATCATAATTTTCAAAGACAACTGTGGTGGACCTTGAAGGGGAGAGGTTAGGAGTGAAAGATGAGGAAGTTTGCTGTTTGGGCAGCTTGGTACTTAGTTGAAATCATTACATATGACTGTTGAGGGTAGAATCTGGATTACAGTGGCTTGCAGAATGAATGAATGGTACACTTTTCAGTTGAAGGAGGTTGATATGAGGCAAGCAGTGATGTGGGAGTGGGGAAGGTAAGAGATTGAAAGGTAGATGAAGGAAATTTTTCAGAAGGCAAGAGCCTCATTTGTGTTTATACATTAGTAGCAACAGTAGTGGAGAGATGGAAAGAAAGATGAAAGATATAAGAAAAGTTGATAATTGATGAAACAATCTGGCTGGAAATGGTATTAGGAACCCAGGTGATGGGGTTAGCACTGGAAAAGAGCAAGACACCTGTGAGAAATAAGGTGTGAGCATGTAAGAAATGAATAAGTGTGGACAATCTCAGTTGTAGCTTGAGTGCTTTTTAAATTCACAGATTAAAGATATTGAGCTTGAGCCTGAATAAACACTTAAAAAATTTTTTAGCTAAAAAATGTGCATTTTACTTGATGTGCTTGTTACTATTAACCATTTTTGTTTTTATTTTCCTTTAATGGTTGTTTTAAGTAGGTCAAATGTCACCTCCTTCGGTTGTACACTTCACAGTTATGAAACTGATTTTGAGCTAGTCACACCAGAACAGGTACACGTCTGCCCAAATGAGAAGCCTTTTTCAAAATAAGCCCCCTTGAAATGAATCAGATATTGATGACATTGTCTGTAATATTTTTTTGGTCCTTTCCCTATGGAATTTCTTTTAGAGACAGTTTAGTCAGCCACCCCAGAAAGTCTTATAAATTTTAAAGTATACTTCTTTGGTCAGTGTCTTTTCTTCTCTCTTCTCTTAGTTCTGCTTTCTGCTCTAAATTGTTGCTTAAGTCAGCAATTTAGTGCCTTCTGATAGGGGTCTTACGGGTGATGAGCAAAAATCCTGGGAAGAACTCTACTTTTGGATATACAGTTGACCCTTGAACAACATGGGTTTAAACTGCATGGGTCCATTTATACCCGGGTTTATTTCAATAAATAAATACTACAGTACTATGCGATCTGCAGTTGATTGAGTTCGTGGATAAGGAGGGCTGACTGTAAAGTTACATGTGGATTTTCAACTCTGCGGGGTGGGCAGTTCAAGCGCCAACTCTGTTGGCATGTATACATTATGCATGTGTGCCAAGAGTTCCAGCCTTGCTTGTACGGTTGCCTCCCAGGTTCTTTGTCTAGTGCTTCAGTGTGCTTTGTTTCAGTACAGTTTCAGTGGAGGTAGATTTAGTGGCCCATTGATTGGTAAGACTAGATATTGGGACAGATTAAGTGGGGGTGGCATTTTTGCTTTCTGGGGATCAAAGCAAATTATCATAAGAGGAGGAATAGAATTGTAAGTTGTGCCCTGTCTGTGTCTGTCTAGCAAACGTTAGATATCCTCCTGAGGTTCATTTTTGGCTAGACTGAAGTAATTAAAAAGAAGAGCCTTGGGATAAATAAATTGAGATAATTTCTTAAGGTTTTAACAGAAAGTTTGGTCTGTGAGACCAAAGTACTTACCTTTTCCCACTTAGCGTTGCTTTACTCATTTGAGACTGCCTAGGAAGTCATCCAGTGTCCCATACATGTTCCTTCAGCAGCTTCTTCCACAGGCGAAGATTAGCACTCATACGTATTCAGGATTTTAATTTCTCATGGTCTGCCTTAATATTCAGTGTTTGGGGAGGTGCAGAGGATGTTTTACCTATAGCAGGCATGCCTGTATTATTTAGATTGAGTTGCAATGGCAAGTATGATTTTCTGCTTTTGAATTCAATGAGGTTTTTCTCAATAATGGTTTTCATGTTACATAGATGATTTTATTTATAATTCCTTTTCTTCTTAAAATACTTTTTCACATTAAAAAATGGGAATTGAAATCCTGTCAGAAAGTGTGGCAATATAATCCTAGAGCTATAGATATTTTAGGAAAATTTACTTAAATGATAATTATGCTAAGTAAATAATAGGCACTTTTAAATTGTACAGATTTATTTAACACCTGAACAGTCTAACATTTAGAATTTATACCAGAGCATAAATCTACATCATAGCTACTAAAGACCATAAATATTTACCTTCTGAAATACAAATCCTAAAGTCTAAGTTACTAAAAACATTTTTCAAAGTATATTCGTTTACATACAGAGTGTACAGAGTGTAATCATCTGCATGGATTGAATCAAGTGTCGTGGTCCCAAATGACTAAATTCTTTAGTTGTCTATAAATTACTTGAGATATGTATGAAAATAATATTTTGTTGCTGTTTGGTGCTATCATGGTGAAACTGAGCTTTGTAACCCAGACAGATGGTGCTATTCTTGAGTCTGTCTGCAAGATCCTATAACATTTAATTAAACAGAATGATTCTCATGAGAACCCATACTTAGATATGTGTAAGCTAATAAACTGTCTTCTTTAGTAAATTTTATAAATTTGATTTGAAAAAGAAGTATTTACTTGTTCTTAGGAAACTTTTCTAATGACTGTGTTAGGATGAGTAGTCTGGTTTGGTAGTTTATATGGTAAACTCAAAGAATAGTCTAGATGGAAAACAAATGGGATTCACTAAGGTAGGTGCTTATCTCCTACAGTAACTTTGATTTTGTTGTCAAACTTTCTCATATGGTAGATGTGATACACTGTTAAGAACTCCAAGAGCTGACTTTAACAATTTCCAGAAAACTGTGAGAAATTTGGCAATATATGTTAACATTCATTTTAGAAAATAACTATTGATTTAAAATCCTTGTGATCTACCTTACATTTTAATATTAGAATTGAAAATAGAAACAGCTCAATCCAGTTTTAATACATTAGGTGGATAGAACTTTATTTAGCTGTTTTGTAGAAGTTTGAGTTTGGAGGTAATAGTATATGGTTGAGATGAATAAATTTATCAGTTACCTAAATAATTACATAAATAATACATTAATAAGTCGTACAATATTTCTAGATATCCTTGGAAATTATTCTTGTATTAAATTTACTTATTTTTATTTAATGCTTAGTCTTTAATAGACAGGAGACAAAGCCTGAAAGGTGATGTTTGACGCCAGATTGGATGACATGAAGGAGCTGGAAGTTTATTCTGTATGCACAGGGGAATGCCTGGAGGCTTTTGAGGAGGATAATGACCTGATAAGATTTATGTTTCAGAGAGAAAACCGACGTGGGCTCTGTGTAGTGTTGGTTGTAATAGTGGAGAAACCAAAGGCAGAGAGAAGGCTCTTAGAATAGTCTAGAGCTGAGAAATTATGCAGGGCCAGTAGGAATAGAGAGAAAGAAATGGGTTCAAGTAGTATTTTGGAGGTAGAATTTGACAGGACTTGGTGACCAATATTGTATGTCATAGGAGAGGAATCAAATGGCAAACAGATATTCTTGGTTTTATAACATTTGCTTTCTCGCTTATACAAAACAAAGAAGAACTGTTGACAACATCCATGAGCTATATTTGTTAGCAGAAGACCTACACTTTGATCACAGGCATATATGAAAGTATTCACTGAGCCTGGGTTCTTGCTATTAAATTAAGCCTTGTGGAACTCAAAAGTTTTAAAATTAACTACGGACAAGAGCTGGGGGCAGAAAGACAAGAGATAGTGAAAAGAAAGTAAAAACAAACATTAGCCTATGTAATCTGCCTATTTTCAGAAAAGGTTTGAGGCAGTGGGAACAAGATTTTATTCCTAAATTGAGAATAAGATTTATGAGAAAGGAGGGGTGGATTAAACAGTTGGGGAAGAAAGGAGAAGGCAAGACTGGTGGGGTAGGTGCAGAGGTGTGGGTTGTGAGTGGTGGTGGTTGTAGGTGGGAATCAAGAATATTTTGGTAGGGGAAGAGCCCTTGAATTTTTGATTATCAGAAATGGGCATGGAGAAACTCTGATAGAAAGAAAGAAAATAGAGGGGGGAGTGCCCTAACAGCAATTGGCTCTATCAGCGTTTGTTCCATAGAGCCTCTGCTTTTAATAGTGGTAAGCTCACAACATCATGGATGAGCCTCAGAAACACAATGTAGAGACCAACAGCTGACTACCGGCTCATAAGGAATGCAGTAGAGGTCAGAACAACTCTCCACTGTATATTCCCTTGTAATAATAAAGACGTTGAATTAAACCAAAAAAAAAAAAAAAAAAGTGGTAAGCTCAGAAAGCAGATTGCATTCTTTCTCTGTAAATCTGCTTTGAGTTATTTTCACTTAGTTTTTTTTTTAATTTAATTAAACTAATTAATTTATGTATTTTTGGCTTTGTTGGGTCTTCGTTTCTGTGCGAGGGCTTTCTCTAGTTGTGGCAAGCGGGGGCCACTCGTCATCGCGGTGCGCGGGCCTCTCTCACTATCGCGGCCTCTCTTGTTGCGGAGCACAGGCTCCAGACGCGCAGGCTCAGTAGTTGTGGCTCACGGGCCTCGTTGCTCCGCGGCATGTGGGATCTTCCCAGACCAGGGCTCGAACCCGTGTCCCCTGCATTGGCAGGCAGACTCTCAACCACTGCGCCACCAGGGAAGCCCTCACATAGTTTTTTATTTAAAGGTTTTTTTCCTATCAATTTCATATTAGTGATATTTTTGGTAGGAGGATGAAATAGACTTTTACCCCTATTTTTCTTCTTGCCTTTGTGGAAATTGCCGGTTTTTAGGAATTGGCATAGTGGATAGAATAGAGAGGACATTTGTAAAGACCACAAAACAGTGTGTATCTTTGGTGCTATTCTTCATTCTCATTCTGGGTTCCTTTAAATTTTCATTCCTATCATTCTATTCTCTGTTTCCTCAGCACTTAGCTTTCTGATTGGACAATATTTTTATAGATACTGAGAGTGTAATTGTTATGCCGTATCAGATTTCTGCCTCGCATATTGGGAAAACTTTTCCCTTCCTCTCTCCCTCTCTGCCCATCCTTCCATACCCCTTTCCTTTTTCAGCACATTCCTGGACTCCCTGTGCTCTGGAGCTTTCCCTACCCTGCTGCACTTTTACTTGGCAGCACCAGTTCTCAGTTAAGAGCTAAAATGTACATATGCACTTCAGAACCTTTTGATGTAATCTTCTTGCTGTGGTGGGGATCCTCTCCAGTTGTTTTGAGTGCACTTACTGGCACAGCATGTGCTATCCATTGTCAGTTGGCTGTAATTCATTCAGCCTTCCCATGTGGGTAGATTTTTCACTTGGCTACCCTGAAGGTGGAGAGTTGGCTTTCTTGCAGTTGTCATTTTTCTTTAATTTCTCTCCAAGTGAGGTCATAGTAATGAAAAACAAAATATTTCCAAGAAATAAAACTTCCAAGAAATTAAAACTACATATAAAAAAATTACACATAATCCAGGCACTCCATTAGATCATATAAATTCCAGCTCTTCCTGTTAATGTGCAAATTTTTGGTAAGTAGATGTAATCACAGGGTAAATATAGTTCTTTATTCAGCTGTATGCCTAACGTATTTTCCATGTGGTCACCATTTTCATAATTATAATTTTTAAGAGAAAAGTACTTTATAAATTTAATTAATTTTATAATTTATAATTTAATAATCCAATATTGTTAATATTGGAAGATCTGACATAAAACATGAAGGTTCTCCTCCCCCATATAGAGGTAACTACCGGTAGTTTAATTTTTATCATTCCAGATTTGTTTTTTTTTTAATATGTTTGTGTGCCTATACAATGCAGTTTCAAAATTGTTTTCATTAGATAATAGTGTGTATAAATCATACATAAGGTAGAAACAATCATGATACAGTGAACACCCATGTACCTAATACTCAGAGTAAGAAAAAGAACATTTTAGCATTTGTGAAGTCCTTATGATCTCTTTCCTTTCCATTCTCTTTCCTCTCCTTTCAGAGGTAACTATTCTGGATTTTATGTATATCATCTTCTATTTTTTAAAAAAGGTTTTAATCATGTGTATTTAGTGTGTGTATGTATATATATACATATATATATAATTTTGGTTTTTGGAACTTTTTATAAATGAACTATATTCCTCTGCAGCTTGCTTTTTTAATTATTATGTTCCAACAATGTGCAATTATAATTCACTCTTACACCACAGTTTATGCATATTGCATATGCATATTGATGATGGACATATTTGTAGTTAAAAAAATTACAGGTAGGGGCTAATTCTCCAACGTTTCCTGCAACATGCTTTTTCTGCTTAGCATTTAAAACTATTAGTCATAAAATCAGTCTCAAAATATTTTTAAGTCAGTAAATTTAGATATACTTCACTCTTTTTTATTATTATTATTTTTAAACAGTTGTATCCTGTTTCACAGGACGGGATGTACTATTGTTTATTTAACCATCAACTGTGAGAAACATTAAGATTCATTTTTTTTCTGTAACAGTACAGTTACGCATTTTGATAGTTATAACCATAAATTCCTTAAAAAGATGTGTCAGTTTACATTTCTGTGGGCAATATATAAATGCCCAATTCTTCTATCCTTGCCTATTGTGAAACTTACTCATTTTAATTGTTTATACTCTGAGCAAAGAAAATCTCAGTATTAAAATTTTCAGTTTCTTTATTCCTAATGAGGTTATGAGCATCTTTTCATACAAACAGACATACATATTTTGTGAGTTTTATTTTTCAAAAGCATTTGATCTCTAAAAAGCCTTTTGTTTTCTTTTTCTATTTAAAATTTCCAACCATTCACTAGCAAGAGTCTTTATTTCAAGTCGGATCTTTACATGTTATACACATTCTCATCTCAGAGATTTTGCTCTTTCTAAGAGTACTTACTGAATGCCTGTAATTGCTTAACTGCTTGCCAGCTACATAAATTTTCTCATCAAGATCCTGATGAGATAGGTACTACTGTTCCCATTTTTCCGATAAGAAAACTGAAGCAAGAGTTTAAAGTACTTGCCCTGGGTCACACAGCCAGCCAGTGATGGAGCCCAGTCAGTGACTTAAGCGCCCGAACGCTTAACCAGTGCATTGTATTGTGTTCTCTTCTTTCTTTTCTTGTCTGAATCCTTTAGAGCTTCTGTGAAGCTCCTCCTAACTATTCCAAACATTATTGGTCTCTTTCTTTTCTGAGCCTTTTAAAAATTAACAGTGTAGACCATATAATTTAGCATAAGCATGAAGGTAGAAATCACTGGAGCATATAGATTTGCCTGAGATTAATGGAGTGATAATACAGTTTACATTTTTAAAAAGTTTCATCAGATTAATGGAGTAATAAGGCAGCTTAAAATTTCTTCCCATGGATAGGCAGATTTTTCTCTCCTAGACTACTTTATTCCAAATAGAGAAACCAGATGGAAAATGAAAAATTAAGATAGTTTATTTTGATCAATGACTGGGCAAGATAAAAACCTCGGTAATAGTCTCAGAAAAATTCATCACCTCACTAAAAGTCTTTTAGTTTTTTAAAAATAAAAAGCCAGTTGCTGAAATGCTCATCAGAAATGATTTATTATGGTAACATAATCATGTGCTTATTAAAAAGTAGACAAATAGCTTAAAAAAGATAGAAATTTCTTTTTTGCATACACGCAAGCTGGAGGCAGCATTTCAGAACTGGTTTGGTTACTTCTCAGTAATCAAGGGACCCAGGTTCATTCTTTATTATTCCATTATCTCTAGTTTATCACAAGTAGCATATTGTCCAAGATGGCTGCTCAAACTCTATAATCATCATGGTGGCATTCTAGATAGAAGGCGGAGGAAATGTAGGAAGGCCACACCCCTCCTTTTAAAGGAAACTTCTCGAAAGTTCCTTACAACACATCTGGCCATGCTTAACCTCAGGGAAGCTGGGAAATGTAGTTCTTCAAGTGAGCACATTGTTATCCCCAGCAGTGTAGAGTGTATGTTACTGTGGAGGAAGGAGCCGTTCATGTTTGGGTCGGCAGCCAACAATGTCTGCTATACTGAGAAAGTAATATAAATTTGTGTTTATAGTCTGTTATTGCAGTTGGGTAAGAAATCATCCCAACTTCACCAATGAACTTCATTAAATAGTTCAGTTCCCAGAAATTTCACGAGTTCTCTTTTAGTTAAGGTTAATAAATATAAATCATTAACCAGTGTTATGATGTAGTTAGGCATGAAAATAATTTTTTCGAAAATATCTTTCTAAGAGAGATTCACAGTTACCTTGGAGATACAGAAGATGGTTACTTTGGCTATATTAAAAATAGATTTTTTTCTTTGAGAGATTTTTTTTTTACATGGATTCTTCCATTAATACATAAATTTTTGATGATCTTTATTGAGGTATAGTTTACATACAATAAAATGTTACCCAGTTTAAGCAAGTGCAGTTTTATGAGTTTTGACTAATGTGTAGTCTGTGAAACCACCTCCCACCTCCAGGCAACCACTGATCTGCTGTTACTGTAGACTCATTTTGCCTTTTCTAGAATATTTTATAAATGGAATCATATAGTATATAGTCTTCTTTGTCTGGCTTCATGTAGGTAATTCCTTTTTAGTGCTAAGTTGTAGTCCCTTGTATTGATAAACCACAGTTTGCTTATCCATTCATTTATTAATGATTATGAACTTTCATGTACTGGTTTTTATGTGGGGCATATGTTTTTATTTCTGTAAACAACCAGGAGTGCCCTTGCTGAATCATGTGGGAAACACAGATTTCACTTTGTAAAGTACTGCTCAACTTTAAAAAGATGATTGTACCGTTTTACATTCCAGCCAGCTATATATGAGTTCTAATTGCTATTCCAGGGTAGCAAAGATTTCCTTTTATGATTTCTTCCAGAAGTATCACAGTGTTCATTATTTGGTTTAGGTCTGTGATTAAGTGATCCATTTTGAGTTTTTTTTTTGTGTGGTGTGAGGTAAGGGTTGAAGTTCTTTTTGCATGTGGGATATCTAGTTATTCCTGCATCATTTGTTGAAAAGACTATGTTTTTCCTATCACTGTCAAAAATCAATTGAATGTATTGAATGTATGTGTGTAGTGCGGCTTGTGGGATCTTAGTTCCTCTACCAGGGATCGAACCTGGGCCCTCCGTAATGAAAGTGCAGAGTCCTAACCACTCCGCCAGGAAATTCTGCCAGGAAATTCCCTGTATTCTGTTCCTTTGATCTACGTGCCTCTTCTGCCACTACCACACTGTCATGATTACTGAAACCTTACAGTATATCTTAAAGTCAGGGTAAATTCCCAACTTTGTTCTTTTTCAAAATTGTTTTTGCTCTCCTGGGTACTTTGCATTTCAATATAAGTTTTAGAGTCAACCTGTCAATTTGTTAAAAAAAAACAAAAAACAAAAGAAAACAACCTGCAGGGATTTGATTGTGGTCTTGTTGAATCCATAGATCAATTTGCGGAGAATTGATAGGTTAACGATTTTAGGTATTCTAAGCCGTAAACATGTTCTGGCTCTCCGTTTCTTTAAGTCTTTAAATTTCTCTGAACATTGTTTATAGTTTTTGGTGTACAGGTCTGCAACATGTGTTATCAGATTTATCCCTGAGTAGTCCATGTTTTTCAATGCTCTTATAAGTGGCATTGCTTTTAAATATTATTTTTAAATTGTTCACTGTTAATATGTAGAATATAATTAACTTTTGTATATTTATTTTACATACTATGTAAATTCCCTAAACTCAATTACAGTTAACCCTTGAACAATATGGAGGTTATGGGAACCAACCCTCCCCACAGTTGAAAATCCGAGTATAACTTATAGTCAGCCCTACATACCCACAGTTCTGCCTCCACAGATTGAACTAACCACGGATCATATAGTACTGTAGTATTTTAAAAAATCTGCATATAAGTAGACCTGCACAGTTCAAACCTGTGTTGTGGAAGGTCAACTGTATTAGTTTTAGTAGATCTTCTGAAGTCCTTTAATTTTTGTAAATGTACATGATGATGTTGTCTGTGAATAAAGATGATGTTATTATTATCTTCCTTTCCAATCTGTATGCCTTTTATTTCTTGCTTTATTGCATTGATTAGGACCTACAGTACAAAGTTGAATAGAAGTGTGTTAAGAATGTGCATCCTTGCTTTGTTCCTGATCTTAGGTGGAAAGTGGTCAATTTTTCATCATTAATTGTGATATTAGCTGTAGGTTTTTGAATATCCCCTTAATCAGGCTGAGTAAGTTCCCTTTAATTCCTAGTTTGCTAAGTCTTTTTACCATGAATAGGTGTTGAATTTTATTTATTTATTTATTTTTGGCTGTGTTGGGTCTTCGTTGCTGCGCGCGGGCTTTCTCTAGTTGTGGTGAGTGGGGGCTACTCTTCGTTGCGGTGCACGGGCTTCTCATTGCGGTGGCTTCTCGTTGTGGAGCACGGGCTCTAGGCGTGCGGGTTTCGGTAGCTGTGGCTCACAGGTTCTAGAGCGCAGGCTCAGTAGTTGTGGTGCACGGGTTTAGTTGCTCGCGGCATGTGGGATCTTCCTGGTCCAGGGCTCGAACCCATGTCTCCTGCTTTGGCAGGCGGATTCCTAACCACTGCGCCACCAGGGAAGCCCTAGGTGTTGAATTTTGTTAAATGTTTTCTCTGTTGATAACGATCACAGGTTTTGTTTTGTTATAATGGGGAATTTTATTGATGGGTTTTTGAACTAAGCTTGATTCAAATTACATTGATGGGCTTTCAAACTAATGCAACTGAGCTTAAATTCCCAAGATAAACTCCATGTGGAGGGTATGTTATCATTTTTATATATTGCTGGATTTGATTTGCTAATATTTTTTTACTGATTTTTAAATCTGTGTTCACGAAGGATATTGGCATGTAGATTTCTTTTCTTGTAATGTTTTTGGTCTTAGTAATGTTGGTCTCTTAAAAATGATTTGGGAAGTAGTCCCTCTGTTTTTTGAAAGTTTGTGTAGAACTGGTGGTATTTCTTCCGTAGATGTTTGATAGAATTTACTAGTGAAGCCATCTTGCGTTGGAGAATTCTTTGAGGGAAGATTTTAGTTTATGAATTCCATTTCTTTAATAGATACAGGGCTGTTCAGATCTTTGTGTGTGTGTTACTTTGGTAATTGTTGCAAAGGACTAGTCCATTTAATCTAAATAGTTTTAATTATTGACATACTGTTGTTTATAGTAATTTCATTATCTTTACAGTGTCATTATGATGTGAAGTAATTTCTCATCTCTCATTCCTGATGTTGGTAATTTGTCTTTTTTTCCCTCTCTTGATTAACCTACTGAGAAGTTTGTCAATTTTATTGATCTTTTAAAATAACCAGCTTTTCATTTTATTGGTTTTCTCTATTGTTAGTCTGTTTTATATTTCATTTATTTCTTTTCTTCATCATTTCTATCAATCTACATTTGGCTTAATTGACACCTTTTCTAGCTTCCAAAGGAAGAAGCTTAGAGCAATTTTATATCTTTCTTCCTTTCTAATGTAAATATTTAAAGCTACAGATTTCTCTTTGAGCACTGTTTGACTTGTACCCCTCCTATTTTGGTATATATTTTTTTCATATTCCGTTCAAAATATTTTCTAGTTTCCCTTGTGATTTTTTGGGGGGTGGTTCTATGCATTATTTATAAGTATTATTTATTTACAGATTTTGTGGGAGAGGGGAGCATTAGAGGTATTTTGTTAATTTCTAACTTAATTCTATTCAGAAGTTTCAACTTGTAAAAATATATTGATAGGGGACTTCCCTGGAATCCATCTGCCAATGCAGGGGACATGGGTTCAATCCCTGGTCTGGGAAGATTCCACATGCCGAGGAGCAACTAAGCCTGTGCGCCACAACTACCGAGCCTGTGTGCCACAACTGCTGAAGCCCGCATGCTCTAGGGCCCGAGTGCTGCAGCTACTGAGCCCAAGTGCTGCAACTGCTGAAGCCCGCACACCTAGAGCCCGTGCTCTGCAACAAGAGAAGCCACCACAATGAGAAGCCCGCACACCGCAATGAACAGTAGCCCCCACTCACCGCAACTAGAGAAAGCCCACGTGCAGCAGCAAAGACCCAACACAGCCAAAAATAAATAAAAAATGAAGAAAAAAATTAAAAATATTTTGGTATTTATTTTATGGCCCAGCATATGGTTTCTCTTGGTGAATGTTCCATGTGCATTTGAAAAAAAAGGTGTATTTTTTTGTTGAGTTATAATGTTTTATAAATGTCAGTTTGGCTTTGTTGGTTGATAGTGTTCATGTTTTTCTATATTCTTATTGATTTTCTGTCTACTTGTTTTATCAGTTGCTGAGAGGAGACCTGTTGAAATCTCCAATTATAATTCTGGATTTGTCAGTTTCTCCTTTTAGATATATCTGTTTGTGCTTCATATATTTTGAAGCTTTGTTATTAGGCACCTACACATTTGGGATTTACGCCTTCTTGAAGATTTGACATTTTTATCATTATAAAATTTCTCTCTCTATTCCTAGTAATGGTCCTCTTGGAGTCAAGAGGTATTGGTATTAATCCAGTCACTGCAGCTCTCTTATAAGTTATGTTTGCATGATGTATCTTTTTCTACCATTTCACTCTTAATCTAACTTGTCTTTAAGTGCGTTTCTTGTGAGCAGTATGTAGTTGGGCCTTTAAAAATTTTATCCATTCTGAGAATTGATATCTTTTAATTATAGTAGACTATATTTAATATAATTATATTGATATGATTGGGTTTAAGTCTACTACCTTGGCTTTTTTTTTTTCCTGTCTGTCCCATCCATTTTTTGCTCCCCTCCCCCTTTTATTTTTGTCTTTTTCTACTTGCTTTGGATTATTTTGAGGTTTTTTTTTTTTTTTTTTTTTAACAAGTCCATTTTGTCTTCAATATTGGTTTATTAGATATACCTCTTTGTTTTACTTTTTAAGGACTGGTCAAGGGTTTATAATACACATCTTTAACTTATTTCAGTGTGCCTTTAAATAATAAATTTTTTCATTTATAATGTTAAAACCTTATAAAAACAGTATACAATCCATTTTCTTTTTCTGGTCTTTGTTCTGTTGTTGTCATAAATTTTTCTTCTATATCTAGTATACAGTCCATGATCCATTATTTTTGCTGTAAACAGTTAATTAGTTTTTAAGGAAATTTTTAAATTAGAAAACATGTTTTGTATTTATTTGTATGTTAACTTTCTGGTGCTTGTTATTCTTTTGTGTAGATCCAGGTTTCCATCTATTTTCCTTGTACCAGAAGAACTTTTTAAAAAAACATTTATTCTAGTTACATTTATTAAAGTGCAGTTCCATTGGCTTCTGTTGAGCTAAGAAAATCTGTATTTTACCTTCATTTTTGAAAGATATTTGCTTGATTTAGAGTTCTAGATTTGGAGTTTTTTTTTTTTCTTTCAGCTTGTTCCATTGTTTCCTGCTTGCATATTTTCTGATGAGCAGTCTGTTGTAAATACTGTGTTTGCTTCTGCTTATGTAATGAGTCTTTTTTTTCTCTCAACAGCTCTTAAGATTTTCCTTTTTATCACTGGTTTTCAGAAATTTAATTGTATATATTTTGACTTTTTTTTTCTTTTTTCTTTTGGTTTATATTGCTTTGGGTTCACTGAACTCCTTGGTTCTGAGATTTATTCTCATGAAACTTTGAGACAGTTTGGCCATTATTAAATAATATTGTTTTTGGTTTTGTCTTTGTTTTTTTTCTGGTCCTCCCTTTCCCCCTTTGTGTGTCAGGACCCTAATTACATGTATGGTAGACTACTTGATATTTTTCTGACTGCTTCGGCTTTACTCATTATTCTTTGAGTTTTAAAAAATTATCTATTCTTAAGCTTGGATAATTATATTGTATGTTTTCAAGTCCCCTGATCTTTTTTTTTGGCAGTGCCTAATCTGTTAAATCCATTCAGTGAATTTGTCATTTCATATTTTGAATATTTGAGGACTAGAAATTTTTTGGTCTCTTTTTTATATCTTTAATTTCTCTCTTTAAGCTTGTTTTTCTTTAAATCCTTGACCGTACTTATAATAGCTGTTTTTAAACTGATTTTTAATTCCATCATCACGCTCATTTCTGGGTTTGTTTCTCTTCAGTGATTTTTCTCCTGGTCATGGGTCTCCTTTTGCTGTTTCTTTGAATGTCTAGTATTCTTTTATTGGATACTAGACATTATTTTTTCTTTTAAAGAGTTGAATTTTGTTTTGGCTGGCAGTTAAGTTACTAATAGATAAGATGATGATCATACTACTAGATAAGATGGTGGTGGTGGTGGTGGTGGTTGAGGCCTGATTATTAGGATGGGTTAAAGCCGTCTTTATGTTAGGCCTAGGTTTCTCACTTATGAGGCTTGACTTTTCTGTGGTCTCTATCTTATGCCCAAGGTGTTTAACAATGTTGTGGGGTTTTTTTTGTTTGTTTTTGGTTTTAAACTGGCTGTTCAGAACTAGATTATTTCCCAGCTTCCGCTCCCCTCCCTGTCTCTCCCCCGCCACCTCCCTGCCCCAGCTTTGTGTGAGCTGTTGGAATGATAGCTCTCTAGTAGTTCTTTGCCTGGCCCCACTGAATTTTGTTGTTTGAATGTGCAACTTGGTATTTAGGAACAGTCTCAAAAGAACCCCTATGAGGTCCCTGGAGCTCTTTTTTTGCTTAACTTTTTCCTTTCTGGTGATCTGCTTTCACATATTCTAGCTGCCTTAGGCTTTATAGAACACACTTCATTTGTTTTCTTTCTCTCAGATATTCTACCTCTGTGTTGTTTGCTGTCCAATGTCTGAAAACAGGAGTTCCATATTTTTTTGTTTGGTTTTCTAATTGTTTATGGTGGGAGGATAATTCTGGTGCTTCTTATTTATATTTTAAATGTCATATTTGTCTATGTATATTATCCTAGCTTAGGGATGAGCAGACTTTTTCTTAGAGAACCAGAGAGTTAATTACTTAAGGCTCAACACTGTGGTTGTAGTGGGGAAGCTGCCACAGACAATATGTGGTGTAGTTGTGTACTAATAAAACTTAATTTACGACAGTTACAGAAAGATAGAGAAGATGACAAGGCAGAGGGCTATGTACCAGATGAAGGAACAAGAAAAAACCCCAGAAAAACAACTAAATGAAGTGGAGATAGGCAACCTTCCAGAAAAAGAATTCAGAATAATGATAGTGAAGATGATCCAGGACCTTGGAAAAAGAATGGAGGCAAAGATCGAGAAGATGCAAGAAATGATTAACAAAGACCTAGAAGAATTAAAGAACAAACAAACAGAGATGACCAATACAATAACTGAAATGAAAACTACACTAGAAGGAATCAATAGCAGAATAACTGAGGCAGAAGAACGGATAAGTGACCTGGAAGACAGAATGGTGGAATTCACTGCTGCGGAACAGACTAAAGAAAAAAGAATGAAAAGAAATGAAGACAGCCTAAGAGACCTCTGGGACAACATTAAACGCAACAACGTTCGCATTATAGGGGTCCCAGAAGGAGAAGAGAGAGAGAAAGGGCCAGAGAAAATATTTGAAGAGATTATAGTCGAAAACTTCCCTAACATGGGAAAGGAAATAGCCACCCAAGTCCAGGAAGCGCAGAGAGTCCCATACAGAATAAACCCAAGGAGAAACACGCCGAGACACATAGTAATCAAAGTGGCAAAAATTAAAGACAAAGAAAAATTATTGAAAGCAGCAAGGGAAAAACGACAAATAACATACAAGGGAACTCCCATAAGGTTAACAGCTGATTTCTCAGCAGAAACTCTGCAAGCCAGAAGGGTGTGGCATGATATACTTAAAGTGATGAAAGGGAAGAACCTACAACCAAGATTACTCTACCCGGCAAGGATCTCATTTAGATTTGATGGAGAAATCAAAAGCTTTACAGACAAGCAAAAGCTAAGAGAATTCAGCACCACCAAACCAGCTCTACAACAAATGCTAAAGGAACTTCTCTAAGTGGGAAACACAAGAGAAGAAAAGGACCTACAAAAACAAACCCAAAACAACTAAGAAAATGGTCATCGGAACATACATATCGATAATTACCTTAAACGTGAATGGACTAAATGCCCCAACCAAAAGACATAGACTGGCTGAATGGATACAAAAACAAGACCCATATATATGCTGTCTACAAGAGACCCACTTTAGACCTAGGGACACATACAGACTGAAAGTGAGGGGATGGAAAAAGATATGCCATGCAAATGGAAATCAAAAGAAAGCTGGAGTAGCTATACTCATATCAGATAAAATAGACTTTAAAATAAAGAATGTTACAAGAGACAAGGAAGGACACTACATAATGATCCAGGGATCAATCCAAGAAGAAGATATAACAATTATAAATATATATGCACCCAACACAGGAGCACCTCAATACATAAGGCAACTGCTAATAGCTATAAAAGAGGAAATCGACAGTAACACAATAATAGTGGGGGACTTTAACACTTCACTTACACCAATGGACAGATCATCCAAAATGAAAATAAATAAGGAAACAGAAGCTTTAAATGACACAATAGACCAGATAGATTTAATTGATATATATAGGACATTCCATCCAAAAACAGCAGATTACACGTTCTTCTCAAGTGCGCACGGAACATTCTCCAGGATAGATCACATCTTGGGTCACAAATCAAGCCTCAGTAAATTTAAGAAAATTGAAATCATGTCAAGCATCTTTTCTGACCACAACGCTATGAGATTAGAAATGAATTACAGGGAAAAAAACGTAAAAAAGACAAACACATGGAGGCTAAACAATACGTTACTAAATAACCAAGAGATCACTGAAGAAATCAAAGAGGAAATAAAAAAATACCTAGAGACAAATGACAATGAAAACACGACGACCCAAAACCTATGGGATGCAGCAAAAGCGGTTCTAAGAGGGAAGTTTATAGCTATACAAGCCTACCTAAAGAAACAAGAAAAATCTCAAGTAAACAATCTAACCTTACACCTAAAGAAACTAGAGAAAGAAGAACAAACAAAACCCAAAGTTAGCAGAAGGAAAGAAATCATAAAGATCAGAGCAGAAATAAATGAAATAGAAACAAAGAAAACAATAGCAAAGATCAATAAAACTAAAAGTTGGTTCTTTGAGAAGATAAACAAAATTGATAAGCCATTAGCCAGACTCATCAAGAAAAAGAGGGAGAGGACTCAAATCAATAAAATCAGAAATGAAAAAGGAGAAATTACAACAGACACCGCAGCAATACAAAGCATCCTAAGAGACTACTACAAGCAACTTTATGCCAATAAAATGGACAACCTGGAAGAAATGGACAAATTCTTAGAAAGGTATAACCTTCCAAGACTGAATCAGGAAGAAATAGAAAATATGAACAGACCAATCACAAGCAATGAAATTGAAACTGTGATTAAAAATCTTCCAACAAACAAAAGTCCAGGACCAGATGGCTTCACAGGTGAAGTCTATCAAACATTTAGAGAAGAGCTAACACCCATCCTTCTCAAACTCTTCCAAAAAATTGCAGAGGAAGGAACACTCCCAAACTCATTCTATGAGGCCACCATCACCCTGATACCAAAACCAGACAAAGACACTACAAAAAAAGAAAATTACAGACCAATATCACTGATGAATATAGATGCAAAAATCCTCAACAAAATACTAGCAAACAGAATCCAACAACACATTAAAAGGATCATACACCACGATCAAGTGGGATTTATCCCAGGGATGCAAGGATTCTTCAATATACGCAAATCAATCAATGTGATACACCATATTAACAAATTGAAGAATAAAAACCATATGATCATCTCAATAGATGCAGAAGAAGCTTTTGACAAAATTCAACACCCACTTCTGATAAAAACTCTCCAGAAAGTGGGCATAGAGGGAACCTACCTCAACATAATAAAGGCCATATATGACAAACCCACAGCAAACATCATTCTCAATGGTGAAAAACTGAAAGCATTTCCTCTAAGATCAGGAACGAGACAAGGATGTCCACTCTCACCACTATTATTCAACATAGTTCTGGAAGTCCTAGCCACGGCAATCAGAGAAGAAAAAGAAATAAAAGGAATACAAATTGGAAAAGAAGAAGTAAAACTGTCACTGTTTGCGGATGACATGATACTATACATAGAGAATCCTAAAACTGCCACCAGAAAACTGCTAGAGCTAATTAATGAATATGGTAAAGTTGCAGGATACAAAATTAATGCACAGAAATCTCTTGCATTCCTATACACTAATGGTGAAAAATCTGAAAGAGAAATTATGGAAACACTCCCATTTACCATTGCAACAAAAAGAATAAAATACCTAGGAATAAACCTACCTAGGGAGACAAAAGACCTGTATGCAGAAAACTATAAGACACTGATGAAAGAAATTAAAGATGATACCAACAGATGGAGAGATATACCATGTTCTTGGCTTGGAAGAATCAACATTGTGAAAATGAGTATACTACCCAAAGCAATCTACAGATTCAATGCAATCCCTATCAAATTACCAATGGCATTTTTTACAGAGCTAGAACAAATCATCTTAAAATTTGTATGGAGACACAAAAGACCCCGAATAGCCAAAGCAGTCTTGAGGCAAAAAAATGGAGCTGGAGGAATCAGACTCCCTGACTTCAGACTATACTACAAAGCTACAGTAATCAAGACAATATGGTACTGGCACAAAAACAGAAACATAGATCAATGGAACAAGATAGAAAGCCCAGAGATTAACCCACGCACCTATGGTCAACTAATCTATGACAAAGGAGGCAAAGATATACAATGGAGAAAAGACAGTCTCTTCAATAAGTGGTGCTGGGAAAACTGGACAGCTACATGTAAAAGAATGAAATTAGAATACTCCCTAACACCATACACAAAAATAAACTCAAAATGGATTCGAGACCTAAATCTAAGACTGGACACTATAAAACTCTTAGAGGAAAACATAGGAAGAACACTCTTTGACATAAATCACAGCAAGATCTTTTTTGATCCACCTCCTAGAGTAATGGAAATAAAAACAAAAAGAAACAAGTGGGACCTAATGAAACTTCAAAGCTTTTGCACAGCAAAGGAAACCATAAACAAGACGAAAAGACAACCCTCAGAATGGGAGAAAATATTTGCAAATGAATCAACGGACAAAGGATTAATCTCCAAAATATATAAACAGCTCATTCAGCTCAATATCAAAGAAACAAACACCCCAATCCAAAAATGGGCAGAAGACCTAAATAGACATTTCTCCAAAGAAGACATACAGACGGCCACGAAGCACATGAAAAGCTGCTCAACATCACTAATTATTAGAGAAATGCAAATCAAAACTACAATGAGGTATCACCTCACTCCTGTTAGAATGGGCATCATCAGAAAATCTACAAACAACAAATGCTGGAGAGGGTGTGGAGAAAAGGGAACCCTCTTGCACTGTTGGTGGGAATGTAGATTGATACAGCCACTATGGAGAACAATATGGAGGTTCCTTAAAAAACTAAAAATAGAATTACCATATGACCCAGCAATCCCACTACTGGGCATATACCCAGAGAAAACTGTAATTCAAAAAGACACATGCACCCGAATGTTCATTGCAGCAGTATTTACAATAGCCAGGTCATGGAAGCAACCTAAATGCCCATCAACAGACGAATGGATAAAGAAGTTGTGGTACATATATACAGTGGAATATTACTCAGCCATAAAAAGGAACGAAATTGAGTCATTTGTTGAGACGTGGATGGATCCTAGAGACTGTCATACAGAGTGAAGTAAGTCAGAAAGAGAAAAACAAATATCGTATATTAATGCATGTATGTGGAACCTAGAAAAATGGTACAGATAAGCCAGTTTGCAGGGCAGAAGTTGAGACACAGATGTAGAGAATGGACATATGGACACCAAGGGGGGAAAACTGCGGTGGGGTGGGGATGGTGGTGTGCTGAATTGGGCGATTGGGATTGACATGTATACACTGATGTGTATAAAATTGATGCCTAATAAGAACCTGCAGTATAAAAAAACAAACAAAACAACTAATACTAAACTTTCATTGGGTTATTTGTATGGAAATATGTTAATATAAATGTTTCAGACATTACATGAAATTTCTAAAAATCTTATATTTGTATTTGTATGGAAATATGTATGGAAATATGTTAATATAAATGTTTCAGACATTACATGAAATTTCTAAAAATCTTATATGTTCTGGTATAATGTTATAAGTAATAATCCTAGTTATTACTTTAAAATGTATATCTCAGAAATAACTAATTTTCTTGTCAACTGCATTATTATGAACTTTCATCAAATCTTTAACCGTGGTCATTTTTAAGTCTTTTGTCATTTACAGACAGTTCTGGGTGTACTCTGATGATTTTGCAAATATGTTCCTATACAAGGGTTTCATCTTCAAGAAATTCATGGAAAAGACTCTGACAAGTACAGGTTTCTGGTAACTGACTGTACTGCTGAACTGAATGAATAAGCATTTTCAGAACTCTAATGAAAAACTGATGAACTCATAAAAGTGCTAACAAAAGATCAAGATGAAAAAAAAAATTAATTACATGGGACTGAGTGAACTGAGGAGGATGAGTATAATTTTTGTGACTTTCTGTCTGAATTTAAAAAAAAAAAAATCCCACAAGGACTCAGAGGCAAAGAATATATACAAATCAATTTTCACTGCAAAGTAAAGGAGCTGTTACAGTGGAGGATTACTGGACTGAATGTCAATATTATGACATAGTATGAGTGTGTTTCATGTTTGGTAATTGCAATCATTGTTGCTTTTGTTGTGGTCATCCATGTACAATGCTTGGTGTCAGTCTATTTATCTCTTGTAAAAATAAAATACAGTGTGTGTGTGTGAAAAAAAAAAAAAACAAAACTTAATTTACAAAAACAAGTTGCCTGCCTGTGGGCCCTAGTTTGCTAACCCCTGAGCTAGTTGACTTAGATACAAATGATATTAGAGTTATGAAATCTTACGCTTGAAAGGAAGGAATCTTTGAGATTCATATTTCAGGTTTGAAAGGAACCTTATAAATCATATTGTTTAACCAGCTCTTTGGTGTTTGAAGCCACATCTACTGTTGACCAACTTCTCCCTAACCCCCCACATCTGTGATTCTCAGGGATGTCAGTCAGGGGTTTTTTCTTGAGTGAGCTCTCACTGTTGTTGTTTTAGTTTTTTTCCATTTGATTCTCTGCTACCACTTGGGTTAGTTCTGAGCAAATTGAATCCATCTTTCATTTATCTGTCTTCTGTGTAACTGAAGACTTTTCAAATTTCTTCAGAATCTTAACTTCATATTAAATTCATTCAACTGTGGCTTTATTATTTTATTTTATTTTATTTTTGCTGTTATGTTTATTTGCTTGAAAGGATTGAACATGAGGCCATATAGCCTCTAGCCATTTGACATGTTTAGATTTCCTCACTAACCCAGTCCTTCATCTGTTAATTTGTTCCACCGTATGTAGATTCCTCTCAAACTCTGGAGCTAGGAGTTAAAAGCAATATTGACTAGTGACTCTTAGGATCTGTTATGTAGGATCTAGATACTATACTTCTATCAAAGTAGCTTATTAAGATGACAGTAACTTTTAAAATAGTTACTTGACATTGTTTAATTGTGTTAAAGTCATTGTCAATAAAACCTTGGCCCTTTTCATGGGCCTTTTCTATAACTCATGCTTACGCTAAATTCCATTTTTTATTTTTATATTTTTGAATTAATATTGGTAAACTGAGGGCTGGAAAAATTATAGTTGAGGAAAAAAGTTATTATGAATCAGCAAAAGTATATATGTGTTAGAAAGCATCTGTAATCTACAACTTTATTGTATGGAGAGTTATCACATTGCATTTCTCACAACATGAAAATACCATGTTAGATGAGAGTCAGATGAGAGGCCCAATGCCCTGCTGTCCTCATCCCCTCCGAGGACGGGATCCCTGGTAAGCCACTTAGCTCGGAGTAGGAAGAGCTTGAGCAGAGCTAGGTGGGGGGGAGGGGGGGGAGCATGCAGCTGGAAGTGTGTCTCTGCCCAGCTAGAGTTTTAATAGTCTAAAAATGGAGAGAAGAAAGAGACAACAACTCATTTTAACACCTGGTAAATAACTCTTTGGCTTTTGCAACATAATTTATGGGATGCTAAGTTGTTCTTGAGGTTAGGAATTTGTCTAGAATCAATCTATAAAAATGTGTGAGTTCTCAATATTAATAGTAACTTTTCGTATATGTTAAATATGTTTTGTTACCACATTTTTGATTAGTTTAAAAAATTTTTAAAGCATAGTGGTACTCTGACATAGTTAAAGAATCAAATAGTTCTACAAGGTTTTTTTTTTTTTTTTTTTTTTTTCCTTGGCTGTGCCATGCAGCTTGTGGGATCTTAGTTTCCCCACCAGGGATTGAACCCAGGCCACGGCAGTGACAGCACCAAGTCCTAACCACTGGAGCACAGGGAATTTCTAGGTTTAGTGAATAGTGTTCCCCTACTCCTGGCCCCTGTTTTACCTTCTCCAGAGACACACATGTTCACCTACTTTTGTTGATTATCTTGATTCTTAAATGTTACTAAATACTAAGTTTATAGTTATTTTAGCTTTTAAAAATGTGGATCTTCCACTATTGAAGATGAGGATTTAGCTTATTCTCTCTCCCTCTTACTAAGCAAATATGCCTTTTTCCATCCTTCCATTTTACCAAAATAGTTGTATAGTAATTTTGGTTAGCTTAATATTCAGTGTTAACATTCACTTGATTATGTTAATGTATGGCAAAGCCATGCAGTAAACTCTGATTACTTTCCTTCTGTGTAACTCGAAGATGGTAATTATCTGGATTTTGTTTGTTTGTTTGTTTTTGGACTGTTTACTATGTATTTTAAACTAATTCATCCCCAAACTTTTTGCCTATTATTTGAATCTTCTTTTAAGTCTTTCAAATATCGGGTGTTCTTTCAGTTTCAAATTCTTTAACAAAAGTCTTTCGTGGAGCCATCTGACCTGTCATAATCTGGATTGGTTGCCCTCTACACTGGTGCACAGTTCACAACCTGGAATCATCTGATGATTGACTGTAATCTTAGGGATTTGTTTTGCTCCCTTCCGCGTTGGATCTATTTCCTAAACCGCATGGCTTCTTACTTGGTTTATTCCCTCCTTTTGGTGGGGTATACCTACAGTAGCTTCCTGAGAAAGGGTGCCTTTTTTTTTTTTAAACACCTTGCATATTTTGAAATGTATTTATTCTGCTTTTACACTTGATAGATAATTTAGATTGGCATAGATATCTAGTTTGGAGTACTTTTTCTTTAGAATTTTGGAGTTATTGCATCATTGCCTTCTTGCTTCCTAGTATTACTGTTGAGAAGTCAGAAATCCTTCTGATTCCTGATTCTCTGTATGTGTCCCCTTTTTACTATATGGCAGCTTTGAGGCCCTTCTCTTTGTCTGCAGTGTGTTGAGAGTTTACAGTAATATGCTTTCTGTGAGTCTCTTTTAATCTGTTGTTCTAGATACTCAGTGAGCCCTTTCAATCTAGAAATTTGTATTCTTCTCTCATCACCGCCCCCCCCCCCGAAATTTTTCTGAATTATTTTATTGGTCATTTCCTCTTTTTCATTTTCTGTGTTTTCTCTTTCTGAAAGCTCTTGTATTTAGTTTTGAACTTCTTGGGCTGCTCCTCTAGTTTTATCTCCCCCCACCCTCCTATTTTTTATGTTTGTTTATTTGCTTTACTTTCTGGGGGAAACTTTATCTTCCAGCCCTTCTGTGGAGTTTTATCATTTCTGGCATCATTGTTTTAAAATTTCCAAGAGCCATCTTTTAGGTCTCTGTGCTTCTTTTCTGAAATAGCATCCTGTTCTTTTTTAATGGTTGCACTATTTTATCTCTTTGAGAATATTAATGGTAGATTTTTTTTAAGTTTTCTTTTCCCGACGTAGTCTGTTTCCTCCAAGTCACTTTTCTGTGTTTTTGTCTCTATAATTCCTCAGTGGTTTTCCTCAACTTTTTAGTAATTCCCAGTCATCTGTTCATGTTTAGGAAAGATGGACTAAAAAACTGCTTCGAAGTAGTATGTGAGTGACATTTGTTTACTGTGCAGTTCACTGATTGGGGTGGACTCTTTAGTTGGGGAACCTTTGATGTCATTATCTTGAGGTCTTTTCTGTTGAGCTGTCAGTTTTCCCAGAGAAGACTTTTCCAGACTCCTTTCTGGGGGATGAAAGACTGGCTGCCAGCTTTCTAGGTGCTTAGAGGGAGAGGGTTGGAGAGGGTGATTTTTGGCCTTCATTCTGTACATGGTCACCTGATGTACTGTTTTCACTCTGGTTTCCTGCCTTCATTTGTGCCTGTGTCCATGAGTTCAGATACCCTGTGTTTTACTGGCCCCAGAGAATACCCTTCCAGTGATTTGCTACTATAAAGACAGGCAGTGGGGAGGGTACCTGGGTTCTGAGTGTCTTCTAGGCAGGCTTTCAACTAGTTTTCCTTATTTGCTCTTTTCTCTGCCTTTCTACTTCCACAAGATACCCATATCTGTGGGTTCTGCATTTGTGGATTCAATCAACTGCGGACCAAAAATATTCAGAAAAAAAATTCCAGAAAGTTCCAAAAAGCAAAACTTGAATTTGCTTTGCACCTGCAGCTATTTACATAGCATTTACATTGTTTTAGGTATCATAAGTAACCCAGAGATTACTTAAAGGATATGCATAGGTTATATGCAAATACTATACCATTTATATAAGGGACTTGAGCATCCACAGATTTTGGTATTTGTGGGGCATTCTGGAACCAATCCTCCATGGAGACTGAGGGACGACTGTACCTGTATTTATAATTCTGTGTAAGTTGGGTTGTAGCTCCGCTTTCTCCACAGTTTTCTTTGGTATTATAAGTCTCTTGACCTCTTGAGCATCTGCTTCTTACCTTTCAAAACCTGGATGCGCTCATCTCTACTACCTCTACCATTGTGATTTTATGATTTAAGGGAAAAAACACAAAGCAAAGAAACAAACTTCTTTACTGGGTTTTTTTGAGGGATTTAAGAGAGAGCAAAAGCAGATGTGTGTGTTTACTCTGCCGTCTTTACCTGGAGCTGATTAGTTATGTTTTAACAGACGTTTTCTATGATCCTGACTTTTTTCCTTCCTATGACTCCAGTTGAGAGGTGACTTAATATGTTTGTTAGCTGTATTTCCTTGGTCTACTAGCGTAGTAACTCTATCACAGGAGGAAGTGAGGTGAGGCAGACTTGGAATTTCCTAGTGTACTCATGTTAGTCTCAAGTGATCACAGCTGCCTTTTCGACATACCATCCTAGAATCCTGCCAAGGATTGATATTAAGCTAATTGTTCTGTAGTTGGAGAAATCTTTCTTTCGACTATTCTTGAAAATTCATAATATCTTCTGGTCGCTCTCCTGTTCCCGCTGATCGTTGTAAGGCATCTAATAAGGGTTACTCTCATTTACAGGTTGCCTTTGTGAGTGGGATGTAATTAGCCTGGGTCAGGAGACTTAAACTCATTTATAGTATCTAGGTCAACCATATCACCTTACAGGCCAGGAAGCCAAGGTGCCCAGAGATGGAGATTTCCTGATATTGTTTAGGTAAATAGTTGAAAAACTAGGACTTGAACCTAGATCTCCTGACCTGCAACCAGTGTTCTTTCCATGATACTACACCCTGGGTTCATTCTTACCAAGTTACATTAGTTTTATTCTATTCCATGACCTCTGAATACAGGTTTAACTTTGGAGAGCCACGTTGCAAGTATATGTTGGTCATGAGGGATCTGATTGCAATGGGTTAGTGCAAATAAATGACCTCCATTGGGAAAATTTATCAGCTCATTTCCTATGTATAGTACCTAAAGAATAGGATATTAAGAATCAATATAAATTTTCTTTAAATACATTCATGTCATAAGAAAGTACATGTATCCTGATTCTGTTGTAATCTTTTTAATTAGAACCATTCTGTATTGAACTTCTGTTTAGACCAGGGGAGTCTCTGCCAGTTAAGTTCAGTTCCCAGAGGATGCTGACTACCTGTACAGCTGATACCAGCCACTGCTGAGAAGACTTTCCTCCAGTCTCTCTTGCTATTAGAATAGTTATTTTCTTGGTTTGTTATACATATCCTCTAAAAATTAGCTTGTGTGGGTATGGTCTTATAGTGGTAACATGTAAAGAAGGCATATAATTATCTGAGTGAAATAAAACAGGTCTCTCCTATTCATGGGATGGTGTAGTGGGCAGTCTTATACTAGTTTTCTTAATAACTCAGGAAGAGTAAAGAAAGATTCATGAACTTTCTTAAATTAGAAAGTTTGGCCGTGAGCTCTTGTCATTGCTAAATTGAGTTGATGACTGTTTCTTTGTACTATTCTATATCCTCTAGGGCTAATTTTTACCGTTAGCCCTGTGAAACAGCATGGCAGAGCGGAAAGAGTTTATGCTTTAAATTCAGTTACGCTTTAAATCCAGTTATGTTTGGGATCTGCCAGTCGCTACCTGTGTGGTTATTGGAGAATTATTTAAACTTTGTGTTTCTGAGAATTATTTTAACTGTCTGTTTGAGAAGATTAGGAATTATATATGAAGACACTAGTATGGTGCCTCATGTTAGAAATTCTATGTGAAGACCCTAGTATGCTGCCCGGTATTAAGCAGGTGACAAATAAATGATGATGGTTGTGGTTATTGTTCTATCTATGTGCAATACTGATTTTTTTCCTTGCATGTTTTTTTCCTGATTCTGTATTTTAAAAACCATGTAATCTTAAACTTAAATATAAATATGTATTGTTCATCTTTGACAGTGAGAAATAATTGCATTTTGGGGATAATTTGCACCTAGAAATATTTTAAAGGGTTGCTTCAAGAATTTTGAGTCTTGGAAATACACATTTGTCAGAAATTGGGTCGACAGAACTTTGTGGGGAATTGATTTTTAACTATAACCATGGTCATGGTATATGAAGATATATTTTAATAGTGTAATTGAATATACATCCATGATAGGATTTTTTTTTCTTGGACAAAGTGTTTCAGTCGTTTTTCCTCTTAATCAAATATTAACTCAAAATTTAAAGCTAAGTCTTTGAACATTCATTTTATACCTAGGTATCTGTTAGGCTTGAATGGTGTTTCATTGTTACATTTTCCAGTGAAGACTGGTATAGTGATATTTAATTTTAGTTTTAAGGTAAAGGGATAAATTGTTTTTAAATGATTGGACATTTTTAGTACTTCTGGCTGAATTAGTTATGAAGAGATTAAGTTTGTAGCCTTGATGTTATGTCACTTGCATTTGTATTACATCACTTGTTAGAACAACTCCATAAAGATATAGAGCAGGTGGCAGCGGCTTTCTTTTACCACTGAGACCATAGAAGCACTGATAGGAAGTTAGTGGAAGTGCTAGGATTAGGAAACCATTCTCCTGAATCAAAGCCAAGTATTTTGTTTGCTGAACCATGCATGCTGGGTGTTACAGGTAGAAAGTATTCTTGTAAGTTGCTGTTCGTAGATTTTTTTGGGGACTGACTCACCTGATATTTAAATCTCTGATGTATTTTAATTTTCTAACCTTTTAAATATGGTTAATGTAAGCATTAGTGATTCATATTTATTGGTATATTTTCCCCCTCTTCTCTTCCTGCCCCCCACTTCCTCAGGATCCTTAGGCACAGAACACTAGCTTAGGTGATATAAGAAAAGTTAGTCTTCTACTTGACTTTTCTGATTTCAACTGCCCCCACTTAGTCTTTTTATTTAGTTTCCTTCTTTGATACTTATTAAAAAATTGATCTTAGGCTTTCTGATTAAAACATAAATAGACATACACACACACTGCTTTTATTTGAGGAAACGAACTTCTATGATAGAAAAACACAAACGATGTGAACAGACAACTAAAGGGAAGTAGTACTACTACACTGGTACTACTAGTAATGAACCAGTATCATTTATATTTTTTGCCACGTGCCAGGCACTGTCCTAAGCGCTTTCTGTATAGACTAACTCATTTAATCAACTCTGAATACCATTATTCTCATTTTACCGGTGAGGCAACTGAGAGACAAAGATTAAATAATTTGCGAGGTACTTGCTACTTTCAGCTAGTAAGTACACAGCTGGGAATCAAACCCAAGAAGACTGGCCCCAGGTTATACTTCTGATCAAATATATGATAATAATTTCCTCTTAGTAGAATGAAGACTACCAGTTGGTACAAGGGCATACCATTTTATTAAATCGACAGGTATTTTTAAAGATATGCAGTTTGGCAGGAGGTTACTGGTATGGGTGAGACTACTAAAAAGCAGTATGGAAGCATTCTTTCATGAGTCCTAAAATATTTGTATTCTTTGGTAATTCTACAGCAAGCAATCTCTCCTAAGGAAAGTAATCAAGAAAATAATGTTCAAGGATGTTCACCAATTATAATAATAGTGAAAAAGGAAGATTGTCCAGTTGTTATGGAATAAATTGTTTTCTCCAAACAGTGTATAGTATGAAAACATTAAGAATTGTTTTTGAAGAATAATTAGTAATATATAGAAATATTTATAGTATGTGAAAAAGGCTATAAAACCATGCAGTATGATTCTAACTTCAAAATGTATAAGTACAGAAAAACAGGAAGAACATAAAGTACGATGCTAATAATTATTTCTGATGTGATTATGGAGAATAATTATTTCTTGTGTGATTAGTTTACTCTTTGAACTTTTTCATTGGCCAGGTAGTTCTTTTATAGCTGGAGGAAACCAAGTGGTGCAAAGGGAAAGCCTAAATGATGCCAGTACCAGTTTTTATGAAGAATATTCATTAAAGATTAGATTTCCATATCTCATAGTGTGAAAGGAAAAGTTAGTGACTTTCAGACAGTTTTAGTTTGGATATTAATATTTTTGGAGTCATTTAAGTGAAGCTTTTTTTGGGGATTGAAGAAAACTGATACTTTTTTCTTAGAGATGTTCATTATAGTGATTATTTTAGCACTTTAAATTTGTTTCAGTTATGGTAGTAGAAGATGCAGTTATTTTTCTCCCCTGTGGTACTTGTTTTTTGAAAAACAACTTCTTGACAAAAATTACTAACTTGGTTGTGGTGGGAGGGTGAGGAGGGGGGACAATGAGTGAGTAAGGATTAAATGCAAGGGACACATGGACTGTTTGGTACAGAATTATATTATGGAATCAGTTTTACTATCAGTTTTGAATACATAGTTGTAGTTTACAGTTATTTAAGTAAGGAATTTAACTTTTGTTTGTGTTGAAACATCCTTGAAATTTAGTTCTTTTAAACCTAAGATTTAAAAATTTTAGAATACAAATCCACGTAACAGAATAAAGACAGAGGATTAGCTGTCAGCTGGTTTAAAGTTACCATGTTTTAAAATGTGTTTAAAAAACAAAAGACGAAGCTGTGTTAGGGAATTGTTACAGAAGCAAAGCTTTTCTGTGTGCTGCATGTTAAATAACATGAATAAATTGCTGATAACTTTCCATCAGTTTTATTAGCAGGCTATTTTGGCTTTCATAATGAAGCACTGTGGTACTGCATACTGTTTCCCTGATTAAAAAAGATTTAAACTGTAGCTTCTGGATGGGACGAAATGGAGGAAATTCTTCGAAAGAAAGAATTATTTCAATTCTACAAACTTATTTTTTAAACTCTTACTTGATTTCTAAATATAATTTATGAATTAAATAAGGCATAATAATATAGAAAATTTTATTTATAGGGACTTTAAAGTAAATGTTAGGTAAAAAATGGTTCAACAGGAAATAATGATTATCTGTTTGCTGTATTTTGGTATTTAATATAAAGAGCTATGTAGAAATCTTGATAGGAGGGCATGAGTTGTTTTCCCCTTAAAAAAATCAAGGGTTGACATAAATTTTTCAGTGGAAGAAATCTTACTATATGAGGTATACTGTAAATATTTATTTTAGCAAATTAATTTATCTGTATGGCAGCCTGTTTTTAGTGTTAAGTAAAAAGAACAGTCAAAACTGTTGTAATTTTCTTTCCTTTTTCCAGGCTGAACTCACGGGAATCAAATGGCGTAGGTACAATTTTGGAGGGCATGGGGACTGCGGACCCATAATTTCAGCCCCAGCCCAAGATGATCCAATCCTGTTAAGTTTCATCCGCTGTCTGCAAGCCAACTTGCTGTGTGTATGGCGTCGTGATGTCAAACCAGATTGCAAAGAGTTATGGATATTCTGGTGGGGAGACGAACCCAACTTAGTGGGTGTAATACATCATGAACTACAGGGTAAGATTTTTGTTTTTTCTTAAAAATTAATTTGCATTGTATATTTTTTGAACAGTGGTGAATTCTGAAAAGGTTATTAAGACTTCCTGAGAAGAAAAATCCAAGTGTTTAATGGGCTGTGTGTCAAAGGAACATCCTTACTCTCACCCCTGTTCTTTCCACCCCGGTTTTTTTCAAATTTTCTTGTCCTTTCTCAGTCATGCTGGGAATCAGAACCTTGTGAGCCACTCTTATTAAAGGAAAGTATAGTGTCCCCTGGGTGTTTGGGTTGGGATTGAGGCTAAGATCCACTGTTTTAAAATGATAGTGAAATGTGAGTAATTAGCAAGTCAGTGAAATGAACAGAGTTGTTTTTTTTTTGGACTGTTGCTGTTATGGTTTATTGCCAGCTGAACTCTAGTGGAAAATTGTAAAGTGATTATGGAAATTTAGTGCAAGCCTTGTTGGACAAAATTATGAGATGACATTGGATAATATTTTGTAGAAAGATTTATGTAAAGAACCTACTCCGATTTTGGCATAGCAAGTTTTCCTGTGTCTTGTTTCTGCTTTTTATGTAATTAGGTGATTCCAGGAAATATTTGCTCCAATGCTGCCTAATTTTTAACTTCAGATTACATCTGATATCTGGAAATTTTGAACTAATGTAAGAGTTTCATTATTCTGAGCTACTTTTTGTATTTACCACAGATTTATAACCAGAGGAAATTTTATCGATATTCTTTGAATTTCTAGTAAAACTTTTCACCTCTTCACCTAAATCTTTCCATCTCGTATGCTACAGAATTTTTCTAAAGCAGGACTAATTCTGATCTTTAGTTAGGGTAGGGCATTAACTCTTTTTGACTTAGTCTCCTAGAGCCAGCTTTTATTATGTCTAAGTTACTCTATATTTTATTAATTTGTGGTTGAAAAATTTCAGATAGTGTTTGAAATGTTTTGTTGCTTCATATACTTCATATTGTTTTTAAAGGAAGGGTGAAACTAACTTTAATGTATTTGAGGATCTATTCTAAAGTGTTGAAATTTGCCTAAAGGATTTCCTGCCGACTTCTGCCTGACACCTTCCTAGCTTTTCTTTACAGCCATTTTTGATCTGTGATGTCTCCTGCCACAACAGCCAGAGGGCAGTAAACCACAGTGGACTAACTGAGCTGTTTACTTTATGGCCCATTTGTTCAACTCAAACCTTTCTCCTATAGTTTTTAGCGTATTTGGTTTATAAATATAAGAATCTATTCTGGGTAAGATTGCTTACTTAGCTGGTTAGTCAACAATATCTCAGAATTATATGCATCTCAAAGCTTATTTCATGTAGTTAGCAGTGAACTCAGGTAAAATTAGTTTTAAACATCTGGTTTCTGGTTATCAGAATTTTTAAAATAAAATACCTCCTGAAAGATACTTATAACATTTATATTTGTCCATTTAAGTATCAAAACATATCTTTTTGTTCTTTAAAAAAATTTTTGCACACGTGGTAGAGGAATATAGCATTTTTGTTTGTTTTATTAATAGTTTCATTTTCCTTCATTTTGCATGATTATTTCTGGCTCTTAATCTCCTTCCATTTTTCTACTCCCTATTGATCCCTTATGTTTTAACTTTTTGGTCTGGTCTTTATTTGTTAGCAACACAAATCATCATTTTACAGTGATGATGAAACCAAACCCAACGGTTATTTACGCCTATTTAGTTGATGTATAAAGTTATTTATCCATACCAACAAAGCACAGGATCAGTGTTTTTAGAAATAACTTATTAAGTTATTGTATTATTTCTCATGGACTTTGTTACTGAGTTAACAAAAAGATGTAGGCTGTTTAAATATTTTATAGCTGCTTTATTCATTAGTGTATTGTTTTCCTGGTAAAGAATTAAGCAAAGATTAACTTCTTTTAAATTGTTTTTATAAATTACAGAAATACTGCATTTTAATTAGAAAACTAGGAAAGTAGAACCACCAAAGGAAGAGAACAAAGAAACAAAAATCCTGAAGTCCAAAGCAGAGTTTTAATATTTGGTGTTTCTGTGTATAAATGAAAGTGGTATCGTACTGTTTTGTAACTCAGGCCTTTTCACTTAACAGTATCTTGTGAATGTTTTTGCCTCATAATGATTACTTTTTAATTTTCTTTCCTGTTGAGTCTGAAAAGGGTGTAAACTGTTTATTTTTTTGCATGCCACCAGGGAAGTATTACCGTGATGGACAATCATAACTTTGTTAAGTACATCTACCCTTTTTATATGTTGAATTTGTGAAAGTTATTAGATTGAAGCAAATGAGCTTTTCTGTAGGTAAAAGTGGTTGTAAAGGATAGTTTTGTGTTTCAACCTAATATTAGAAAATATTTGAAACTTAATTAGAAAAATGAGTGGCATAAAGACAACTTTGTTTCAAGTGAGGGAGAATATGACAGAGCAATCATGAAAAAAGGATACCAGGGGAATATTTTAATTGGTAGTCTTACACATTGAGGATATTTTGCACTCTGTTCCATTCGCTAGTATATATGAGTCATTTCATTTTGGCTAAAATAAATTTTATCAGAACCCTTTAATATTAAGATGATGGTACTATTATTTGTAGCATTCTCTTTTTTAGGGACATTTTACTGTTCTTTAAAATGCTTTTTAGTTATGTTATTAGGCATTTCCCTTTGTTTTTACAGTGTAGCCCAAATAGCATACTATTAAGAAACCTCACAAAGCACCATCTTGGATTTAAATGTATAAAGTAATCCCTACAGAAAGAGAATAAGCCTATGGGATACACGCAGTTTTATACTAGACTTTTTGTTTAAATGCTTTGAATACCTGTGAAATAGCCTGTGAGAAGACCAAGACACGTTTATAACCTGTTCCTGTCACTTGGATAAACACTTTTGGGCTCTTGTTTGGGGAATTGCTATTTATATTGTATGGCATAGTGGTTCAGAGGCTTGGGTTTGAATCCCTGCTCGTTGACTTGCTAGCTCTGTATCCTTGGTCAAGTTATTTAACTTACCCGTGCTTCAGTTTCCTCACTCTAAATTGGGTTATAAGGATAAAAAAAAAGTTAAAGTACTTAGAACAGCACAGAGAACGTTAATCTATAATTGTAACTCTTGCTGCTGCTACTACAATGCCAGCAATTAACTCAGACATCAAAATTAAAACATTTTGGCAATTGGTCCATTCTGTATAACATTCAGTATTTGGTAATGTTTGTCAAATATTAGTTTTCAAAGTATACTTTTAGGTTGAAGTAATCATTTTTGAGTTTGTTAATGTTTGGTGGAATAACTGGGAATAATAAAATATTAGAGAGGAGGGAAGATACCCCTGCTCATAGGAAATTTGTCTAGATTTAGGCTGTAAACGGAGTTTCATAACAAACCTTAAATTATGTTATAAAGAGGTCAGAACTTCAAGATTTGACTCTGTTGGATCCCTGTAAAGTAGATTTGTAACTTAACTGCCCTCTCTGCATAGTGGTATTGAAGGGCACTGCCTGAACACTGAATATACGCATATTTCCTTCCTTGTGTCCATCCATAAGTACCTGTATCAGCAGGTCCAATTATAGGGGTTTGATGGAATCTCTACCTTTGATAAGTTATAGTCTAGAAAGGGTATAAGACAAGCACACAAATATGTATAATGCAGAGAACACTGTAAGTATATAAGAGAAGTATAGTAGATTGACTACTTTCCACATGAACGGACATTTAATTCCAGGACTGATGCATAAATAAGTGTTCTATAAACTTATAGCAAGAACACTGTGAGCCCTAGTGAGAAGCCTTCTTGGTTTCTGGTCTGTTTACTCAGCCTCTATTAGGCAAGAGCTGTGATGCAGCCCTGGATATGTAAAATGAGTCCTCATCCTTAAGGAGCTCACAGTCTTACTGGGGAGGTAGCTAAGTGACTCCATAATTATGATACAGTGGAGTAAGCAGCAACTGATTAAGTTAAGGATCTTGCAGAAGTATCAGATTCAACCTCAAGGGAAAAGAATAGGGAGATAGTGGTGAAGCTCAGAGTTGGTGAGGCTTGAGGTGAGTCTTACAGGATACATATGTTACCTAGGTTGGGATGGAACTTGTCCTAGTCAGAGGAAGTAGCTTCTATAAAAGGGCCTGAGGGCAGTGAATGAATTGTGGGAAGGGCAGGTTTTCCCAGAACATAGTGTGTGAGTGAGATAGTTGGGGGAAACTGACAGACTGGGGAGGTGGGCCATAGTGTGGAGTACACTGAAGCAAGGACTTAATCTGATAGATTTTGAGGAATTGTTACAGGTTTCTGATCAGGAAAGAGATACGATTAGATTATACATAAGATGAATATGGACAGGAAGACCATAATATTTTAATAAATTATTTTATTCTAAATTGATCTATGAACTTAAACATTCTGTTTAGGATGTAGATTTAGTTAAAAAATACCAGTGACTATATACTGAACTTCATATTGATAGTCTTTGCCAATTTTATTTTATTGTAACTTTGCTCTTTTTGCTTGATTAAATTCTTTCCCACATTTTCAATTTGAATTTTAGAGAATAATATAGTATGCTAAATTGACTTCTCCTAATCTACCAAACAAATCATTTTACAAACACAATCTTTTGGCCATTTCATTGCCTGTTAGTAATGTGAAAGACGTGCAGTCTTGAAACCCCAGAATGGTACAAACAGCAAGCACAGACTTCTAGGGGTTGGAGATGGCTTGACCCAAAGCATTAAGAGTCCCTGGCCCAGAAAAAGTATCGTATACAGATTAGTAGTATGTGTGCTTAATAACATTTGTTGAATAAATGAATGAAACCTATCTTAAATGATTCTAACATAGCACAGTTTGTACTCTCAGAAGGTTGACTTATAATGAATACACTTAAAATTTTTAATGAGTTGGTAATGTGAGGAGATTGAAACCTAGTTAAAATAAGGCATTATTACTTCTGTTTTTAATTCCCAGTGAGGTATAAACATCCATTTTTTGGTATATGTTCTATAAAGAAATTTAGCTGTAAATACCTACTGTCTGTACTTTTAAAATTTAACTTATCTGTGCTGTGCCCTTTCCTTTTGACGATTACAAATAGACATGTAAATTGTAATGGGAATACATCTGTCCACCTCTATGATTGTCCCACTATGAGTATTAGAAATCTTAGGAATTGGCTTTATTATCATTGTAGAGGCAGATTGGCAGTTGTTAACACTTTGTTGTTGTATTAGTCATAAGTATTGCCTTTTTTCCATTTTTCAGTGTACTGTCACCTATGCCAGGAGCTGTGGGCCATTGCAAAAACAGCATTAGATATTAGAGAGCTAGGAAAAATGGATCTGGTTTTCTGACATTTACCAGTGTAAGATAATTTAGCACACTCTCATACTATTTTTTATACTACTGAACTGATTGCAAGCCTCTGGAAGAAGTGGACATTTTGTAGGGATGGAGAAGGGCTGAAAGAAGAGAGTGGAGAGCCAGTTTGCTATTATTATAATCTGCATATATAGATTATAGTCTGTAATCTCAAATGATGGGATTGATGTAACCTTTGTTTAGATATCTCCAAGGAAGGATCTAACTCCCTCCCCTCAACTTTTTTTTTTTTTTTTTTTTTAATATTTATTTATTTATTTATGGCTGTGTTGGGTCTTCGTTTCTGTGCCAGGGCTTTCTCCAATTGTGGCAAGTGGGGACCACTCTTCATCGCAGTGCGCGGGCCTCTCACTTTCGCGGCCTCTCTTGTTGCGGAGCACAGGCTCCAGACGCGCAGGCTCAGTAATTGTGGCTCACGGGCCCATCTGCTTCGCGGCATGTGGGATCCTCCCAGACCAGGGCTCGAACCCGTGTCCCCTGCATTGGCAGGCAGATTCTCAACCACTGCGCCACCAGGGAAGCCCCCCCTCAACTTTTTATTTTGAAAAATATTTACACACATACGTATATATACCTTTTATTCTGGCTAAACCATCTGAGGTTAATTTACAGAGTTCATGAATCTTTACCCCTGAATACTTTTGCTTGTAACTCCTTTAAGAATATGGGACTTTTTTTTTTTTTTTTAACATAACCATAATATAATCATACTCAAGAAATTTAACATTGATATAATTAAATTATCAACTTTTCAGTCTACATCCAATCTACATCCTCAGTCTTCTCCCAGTAATGCCTTTTATAGCCTCCTCCCCCCAATCTGGGATCCAATCAGAAATCACATGTTGCATTTAGATGTCTCCTCTCTTTAGTCTCCCCTAATTTAGAACATTCCCTAAGTTGTCGTTTTCTGCGGGGGATGATCCTTCAATGATACGGATGTTATTTGAAGGGAGAAGTCCTGTCAAATGTTCCATATTCTAAATTTGTCTAATTGTTTCTTCATGGTGAGATTCAGGTTAAACATTTTTGGTAAGAATATTGAGTAGGTGATGTGTACTTCTTGTGGCATCACACTGTAGGCACATCATGTCAGTTTGTCCCAGTATTGATCCTGCTAAGTTCGATTGCTTGGTTATGATAGTGTCTGTCACATTTCTCCAGTGTAAACATACCTTTTTACTTTTGTAACTGTTAAATAAATTTGGGGCAGAACTTTGAGACTCTGATTATTATTTCCCCAATAACTTTTCACTCTGGCTTGAGGAAAAACCTAACTTTGAGCCTGTTTAAAAATAACAGAAAACTTTTTTTAAAATTAATTAATTTTATTTTATTTATTTTATTTTTGGCTGTGTTGGGTCTTCGTTGCTGCACGCAGGCTTTTTCTCTGGTTGCCGGGAGCGGGGGGCTACTCTTCGTTGCGGTGCGCGGGCTTCTCATTGCGGTGGCTTCTCTTGTTGGGAGCACAGGCTCTAGGTGTGCAGGCTTCAGTAGTTGTGGCACACGGGCTCAGTAGTTGTGGCTTGCGGGCTGTAGAGCGCAGGCTCAGTAGTTGTGGCGCACAGGCTTAGTTGTTCCGCGGCGTGTGGGATCTTCCCGGACCAGGACTCAAACCCATGTCTCCTGCATTGGCAGGCGGATTCTTAACCACTGCGCCACCAGGGAAGCCCCCAGAAAACTTCTTGAATCATATGCTTTTACAAAAGCAGTTCAGATGAACACTATTCTTAAGTCATAAGAAAGAAGTGGGGCGGGCAGAGGAGAGGAGAAATGAAGAAAAACATTCAGGATATAGCAAAGGCAAACTATGATGGTAAAGCCAAGCTCTGAAAATTAATAGCCGCTTATTGCTTAGCATACTAAAAAGAGAAGTATTGACATTGAATTTTCTAAAATCATAGACAATAAAGTATGCACGAATGTATTACCATGTATGTGTATGTTATAGTCTGTGAATTTTCAGTTGATTTTTGGTGATTTCTGGTTATCTTTGACTAAATGAAACGAATTTTAGTCAACATTGTGAATGGGTTTATTCTCAATTGAAATGAAAAACAATTGCTTTCTGTGAAAATAATGGCCCCTTTACATATAAAATTAACAGGAATGAAATTATCTTTAGGTAAAATGTCATCCAGCTTGAAAATTTCTTCTAAAGAGAAAATCTGATTCCTGACTTTCTACTCTGTTTTTATGTTTTTTTCATCATTGATGGTCCATTTATGATTCATGAAAATTAATCTCTGACTAGCTTGAAAAAGACTTTTTTACACTGTTTGCATTTATTTATTCTTCAAGTATACAAATCTGATGATTTTGAAAACAGGTGAATTGTATCATTCTACAACATTCTATATTTGTAGTATTTTATGTATCAACATTTATATGAAGATTTCATCACATGGCATTAATAATTCTTGAGATTGTTAACACCATGTACCTGAGAAGTAAATTTTATTTTAATTTTCATATTTGCTGTTACTTTGTGGAGAATAATATTCAATAGAAAAATACATTTGTGTTTCAAGAGAAACAAACACTTTGAGGGAAAACATGGACCCAGTGGTAAATGGTAGCTAGTTCTAAGTAGTTATAAAGTAAGTATTCCTTGTTTTCACTGTTCAGTGTTGAAAGAATTAGTTTGCTACAAAACTATAAAATAGTAATAACTTTCATTGTATGATTATCCAAATGATTCTACTGTATAATTACTGAAATATTAGATTTAATAGAAAATTATACATTTTATCCTTAAAAGAGAAAGTAAAATACTTATTAAGACTTTGGTAAGCAATAAATTTATATTATAAAATTATGGTTAAGATCATAATCACTTCAGAATTCTTTCATATGAAGAATAGGAAAAGATCTAATGGGTTAGAGAGAATTATTAATCTAAATGTGATTGAAATTGAGAGAATAAGCTAAAGTCTAACTTTTGAATGTAAATAAAATCGATGTGTTACCACAGGCAACTTGCTGAACCATGTAATTAGTTTTTTTCTATGAAAAATGAACCATTTATACAGAGATTGTAGTGAAATAGCATGTAAAGGGCTTATGTTCTAATGATCTGAAAGTTAAACAGTTGTTAAAAAAATTACACTTTAAAGATTAAAGTTAAATCTAATCATTTGATTTGCGGGGTGTATGTTTGTGGAGATTTATGTTTTGGTAAATATAGGCATTATATATAAAGTTACCTACTCTGTAAAGTAAACCTGAGTAAAACTCCCCAGTAATGAGGTATTAAAATCACCACCACAAGTAGGGTTGAAAATTAACCTAAAAGTAGGTAAACTGTCATTTGGTGTATTCCAGCTTTTCTTTTTCTTTTTTTCTTTTTGCTTTACATGTAAGTAGTTTTAGTGATGAATACAATTCAAAATCTTGTTCTTTAATAGAAAACTTTAAGATTTAAAAGAGGTTCCTATACATTAAAGTAGTATAAAAATTTCTTTGCCCAGTAAAGCAATTTCTTTGTTTTATCTCTTGTTCAGAGGTTGATCTAAGAATCTAAACGTGTTAAATTGGAGAAAAAGTTAACGTATTAGTTGAAGTAAAGGCCTTATTAATTCAAGAAAAAATCTGTATTTGGACATTAAAATTGAATGACGCGGAGATATAAAATTACACATATAGAGAACAAACAACACTTTTTGATACAAAATTTACAAGTAGATTCTTTGCTAACATTCAGATGGCATCAGGTCAGTCTTACTGTTTGGAGTATTTTATCTAGAAGATGGAATTAAAAGTCTCTAAAATAAAACTGGGCTTTTTTAAAGGAAGGAAGAAAGTGGGACTGGATCTTAGTGGTTCATCATTGAGAGGATTCAGTGAGTGTCTTCTCCCATTCATATATTTAAATTAGCATACCCAAAGGGAAACTGAAGCTTATAAAAAGCCCATGACTTAGTCATGTCACTAATTGTAGGGGAGCTCAAAGTTGTACTTTGTATCGTTTAAAATTAAAACGATTGTTGCCTGCAAAGCTATATATGTAATGCAAAACTACGTGATTTACTCATTTTAAAGAGTAATTCACTTTTACCGTATCATTTAGAATAAAACCCATTTAACTATTAGAGTTCTATTTATATCCAATCAAATCCATTTCCTGAACTTATAGAAAGAACACTGGCTTGCATAATTCTGGACAGAGGGCTTATCTTTTTAAATTTTATTTATTATTATTTTTAAAAATTTAATTTTTATTTTATGTTGGAGTATAGTTGATTTACAATGTTGATTTACAATCAACTAAGCCCGTGCGCTTCAGGTGTACAGCTTCAGGTGTACAGCAAAGTGAGTCAGTTATACATTTACATATATCCATTCTTTTTCAGATTCTTTTCCCATATAGGTTGTTACAGAATATTGAGTAGAGTTCCCTGTGCTATGCTGTACACTACTAGGTCCTTGTTGATTATGTCTACTTTATATCTTTTTTGATTTTAAATGTTTTCTGTGACACTTGGAAAATACTGATTTCAGTAATGTCAGCTCCTTCATTTCGTCTGGGTCCTCTGAACTGAGCACACACCTAATTGATAACAGGGAAGTAACAATAAAATAAATAAAAATAGTTTGGGAGTCATAAAAACTTGACATGCATACGACACATTTGAATATTTAGGCTTGATATGAGATTAGCATTTGCTTTTATAATCTTACTGAAGTAACTGAAAAGCTAGAATTATGTATCTGTTGTCATTAGAGGTCTTTTTTTCCTCCTCTTTTCTTTTTATAGATCTATTCTCATAGGCCCAGTTCTTGAAAAATCAGAAATATATAGTAAAAGAACAGGATAACTGTTGAGTGAAGCAGGAGATAGTTGTAGAGACTACCATTTAGTTAACTTATGTGGTTTCTGGACCTGTTTAAATTATACTAGAGTAAACCAATTTATAGATGTCTTAACTTTCGTAGATAATTGTTTGAAAAAATATTTATTTACAGATGGTTTCCATTTTGTTTTGTTTTATGATGTTTGAGCAAATGCTAACTAGAACTTGATATCAATATACTCAGCCATGAGCATCATTAGGAGCTAAAACTTTTTGTTCTGTATAAAAAATGTTTTAATGGCAGAAATAACACATAAATATGCTTCTTTCCTCCCTCCTCCTAAAAGATCCCAAAGGTTTAGAAGTGTTTCAGGTACTAGAGAATTATGAAATTGGATTCTGTTGTTTTAAATATTTCATACCTAAGCTGGCCTGATGCTGCCTGAAGAGTTTCTCATTGAGTATCATTATGGCAAGTGTTTGATAATTTTCTTTACTGCTCCATCTATATAAATATTTTTGTACAATTTTCCGCAAGTACTGGGTGGGCCACATACCTATTTCTTATAAACCCAACATTGATAAAATGCACTCTTTGTATAATTGGGTCTTTTTTTAAAAAAATAAATTTATTTATTATTTATCTATTTTTGACCGCGTTGGGTCTTCATTTCTGCACACGGGCTTTCTCTAGTTGCGGAGAGCGGGGGCTGCTCTTTGTTGCTGTGCACCGGCTTCTCATTGTGGTGGCTTCTCTTGTTACGGAGCACAGGCTCTAGGTGTGCGGGCTTCAGTACTTGTGGCTCGCGGGCTCTAGAGCGCAGGCTCAGTAGCTGTGGCGCACGGCCTTAGTTACTCCGTGGCATGTGGGATCTTCCTAGATGAGGGCTCGAACCCATTTCCCCTGCATTGGCAGGCGGATTCTTAACTACTGTGCCACCAGGGAAGTTCCTGGGTCTTGTTTTGATCCTGGCTCTTTCATATTGTGATTTGTGAGTTCAACAGAATAAGCATTATCCTCTTGAGGCCCATCTAGGATTGATCTAAAGGACTTCTGCAGTATCCACATGATCATACAATTAGGTTTTTTTTTTTTTTATGGGTGCTGACAGTGTAACTGAACATGAGCTGGTTGCCAGGGTGTTGTGGTAGAATAATACCCTGTAGTTTGCAGTTAATCGTGCAGCAAAACTGGCTTGACTTAAAAATATATTTAAGAGTAAAATTAAAAATTGGATAAAGATGAAGTGTCTTTGTGTTGAAAAGGATTGTGTGGATACAGTGATAAAGCGAAGTAGAGCATTCACAAATCTTTTTGTCATCAAAAACCTCTTTCTCATATTTAATATAATGTCATATGCAAAATATATTTCATTAAAAAAACTGCTTTTATTTATGGCTTTACTAGCCTTCGGGGGGAGGTAAGACTTTTTGCTAATCTTCTTGAAGGTTTATTCTCTGCCATCAGTAGGAAATAAGTAAATATTTGTGGAGTGACTGCCTGAAGAAGGAAAGTACGAGCATCATCAAGATGAGGTCTCTTCATTAAGATTATTTTTTCACTGGTAATCTTGGGCTTGTTTAAATGTTAAGCAGTTTTGATGTTTGCTGTTTATAAGAGGGCATGTTATTCACATTGAAATATATTTAGTCTAAAGGAAAAATTTAGATTCATTTCAGTTTCAGGCAGTATATTTTTAACTTATTTTAAAAGTAGCCTAGTAGATATTAATAATGGAAAGGATGCCTGCCTTGGCATCCTTGGACAAATTGCATACAACTCTGTTTAGGGAGGAAGTAACATTTGTTGGCAATGACTGTTATGGAAAAATTTATCATGCCATTTATTGGTTTCATGAAGAGTGTAACAAGGAGGGACCCTTGATTCCAGTAGCAAATCTGGGGCTGGGGCAGTTATCCCCATTGTTACCGTAAAGGTTTCGTTAACCACAACTCAGTTTGCCCGAGCCCTCACTATCAGTTTGATTCACAGTATGATTGGGACAGTGAGGTAGACTATACTCAGGGGGCAAAAACATTTTTCTGGGATGTCCTGGAGTACTGATTCAGCTCAGTTGCCCACACATTTAAATTTATAATATTTTGTAACGGCAATAAAATAATGTGTGGAAGGATGTTTTAAAAACATTCTTTGAGCCTTATAAATTGTTATCACTCTTTAATGATCTTTAATATTTAGAATTACCACCGTGTATTTATTCAAAAGATATTTATTGAGCCTACATTGTTTTAGGTGCTGTACAGAATACAGAAATGAATCAGAAACATGCTCTGTTTTTCAGAAGCTGACAGTCTAATAGGGGAGATAGCATACGTACCTAGAGCATTATTACAAATGTCGTAAGAGGGGCACACAGTATTGGAGTTATTTGGAAGGAGACAGAGCTTTGAGGAACAGTTAATTCTTAAGCTGAGCCTTAAAGAATGGGTAGAATTTGGGTATTTGGATATATGGCTATGTCAGGGCAAGAACATTTCATTTGTATGAAATTGCATGTGCCAGGACACAGATTAGGAAAGTTTGGAATATCTGTTGGGGAAGAGTTAAAGTTGATTGAAACTGCATATTTGTGCCTGCTGGTGATGGACCTTAAATACTAGGCTGAGGAGTTTGGACTTACAGGTAGTTTGGTGGTTTTGAGAGTTTTTGGATAGGATTAGATGGGAAGCTCCCTATAGGCTGTAAACTGCACTGGGGGCAAGACCTGCATCTGGCTTTGCCCATTATTGTGATTGCAGGACCAGCATAATTCCTGACACATTTATGGGATAAATTAATTAGTAAATGAATGTGAGTGCAAGAGAAGTTTGTATAAAGATGATCAGTCTAGCACCATTGCATACTATGAAGTCCTTCTAGTATTCTGGATCACATAGGAAAACGTGCTGTTATAGAATACTGTTTTAAAGAATGTATATGACCACATTTGAAAGATTTTCTTGGTGCATTGATTTCTTTTTAACTGCGTATTAAAAAGACAGTGATATAATTTTCTTCACTTTTTTTTGGGATAGTTGCTTATTTTTTATAGTTTAATTTTAAAGGTTTTATTAAACTTAATTGAATAAGTTTATTCAATTATTTTCCATAAATTGTCCGTAAATTATTTTTATTAGTTTGTAGATAGCAAGTAGTTTGGGCAGTTGGAAAAAAAGCTTGTGTCATGTATTGATAGAACAGGGGCTTCAGAAGAGTACTATTTACTGGATTAAAGTGCTTAATGATATTTGTATGTCAGAAACCTTGTTAACTTACAAATATGTCATGGATTGAATGACCTTGGCTGTCCTACATGTGTTATAAATTGCCAGCCCAATACTAAAGTTCATTATTTGCTACATAGAAATGATTAGCTGAGATTGCTAGGCCGAGGCTCTCACTGGTAACTGCACGTTTTACTATAGAATTAAATTGACCAAAAGCTTTCATTGAGCTTTCTCACCCTAAAATCCTTAATTAATTACTAACCTCTTTAAATATCATGTCTATAGATTACATGATAAAATGAGTTAGTATACAATTTAGGCAAACATTTTCAAGGAAATCTTTGACAGACGTTTTTTAGTGTCAGTATACATCTCTTTTGTTATAAAGATAGCCTTTTGGTTCCATCTACTTTGTAAATATTTAAGATAGCAAGTTATTGCTTTGTTAGTTACATAATTTTAAAATGGCATTTTTCAAAGACAAAGTTGATCTGTCCGCTCCAAAGATGCTTGAAACATAGTCACATATATACCCGCAATTACTCGAACTTCCTGTGCTAGTTGAAGTTTCCATTTGGCAGCACATGGAATGCAGCCCTGTCTCACAGAGAATGCTTGAAGAGTCCTTCCACCTTCAGCAAATCACACCTTCTTGGCTAGGAACCATTTCTCATTCTCTTTTTCTATTTGTGACCTTAGCTCAGCTGGCATTCAGAAGAAGTATAGGTCACAGATTGTGGATTACTCCCTCCTATTCAATCTCACATATCCAAAATGAAACGGAGGCCAGGAGGAAATTTACCATTCTTTTGTTATCTTTTACCTTTGTAGAGGTAGAGACCATAAGTATGATAAGTAAACTAAAAAAAAGATTGAGTGTTCACAGCATGTCTCTTCCTGTGATACTTGTCATGACAGACAAGTCATTTAAATTTGCTTCGTCTTTTATTCTTGGCTGTAAAATGGGAATTACAGCTTTACTTTATGATACAACATGAAGTGAATACAAAAAGTTCATAGATTTTAAATGCTGTATAAATGCTTTTCATAGTCATACTTTTCCTTTAATGAACTCCGCTGTCAGAATATTTAAATCTTTATGAACTTATTTTATAATTCATAGTTTTGGTCATAATTTCTGCCTGTAGATAAAATTTGAATTCTTTTTCACATGGCATTGTCAGTGTCATCTTGGTTAAATTATATGTAGCCATTTGATTTTTGAAAAAGTTGTCTCTTATAACTGACTGTTTTCTGGCTTTGGCAGTACAAGGATGATTGATAATATCTATGCCTGTGCTGAAGGGATTTTAGAATAAAAAATTAAAATTGTGTCCCATATTGTTTTAAATAGGGATTGTGATCTGATCCTTGATAATTATGTTAAGTGTATGGTGTATGTGAATTATTAATTGACCAGAGTGTTTGGGACTTTTATTGACTGTTGCATATAGAGAATTAGCAAGAATATTTGATTAACAAGGATTACTACAGATTTGTGTTACATGCCATAATCAGCCTACTTCTCTTTCCACATTTGGCTTTTTATTTGCAGAATAGTTTTTATTTATGCTTATTGTTTCTCATTTTATGGTAGTAATAAACTAAGAGTAAATGATAGCTTGAAATAATTATATGCTGAAACTGGGAACCAGACAAAAATCAAATATTTATAGTTCACTTGTTATGCGCTAGGCATCATGCTGGGTGCTTGATGATCAATCTTGCATTGGAAAATAGTTTTCTTTCTTTTAAATCTTAATTTGAATGATTTACAGGGAAAAATGTAAGATTCTGCTGATACTTTTTGTACCTTGTTTTGTGTTTATTAAATTCATTTTTATTTAATATGTGGAATAGATTTAGTAGTTAAGAAATAAACAGTAGTCTTTACCATTTCGAGACTGTTAATGTAACTAGTTGAACACTAGAGGGACTGCAGACTAACCACTGACTTTTTAGTTCAGTAGTATGTTGAGATGCTTTATTTAAATAGCAGAGCCACACAGCTTTTTCCAGCTGTTAGTTTTCCTAAGGTTAAATATTGTGTCCAAAAGTTTACCTGGCATCTTATTTGGTTGATTCATTCTCAAGTGTATGGACTATAAAATTTAAGCTCTGCCAGTCTAGGTCTATCAAAGCAAAAAACCTTTGATTGGTTGTAGCCTTCTTTAAAACTCAGTCTATATATTTGTCCTGCTGAAAGAAGTGGGAAATTATATAAATAAATAGTTTTCTTTTGGAAATCTCTGAGTAGAAGAAAATAAGAGTTTGGAAAAATATTCATTGGAACAATAATTCAGATTATCATCTTATGGAGATTTAAAATGATCCTATGATTATTGAATATGTATTTTGTGAAAAGATTCATCAGTTTATAATAGCACTAACAGAGCTAAGGTAATCCGTACATTATAGTTTTAGTCTCTATAGGTGGCTTTACAGATATTTTTGCTACTTCACATGAAAAGATGTTTGGTAGTTGAACTTAATTTGAGAAGAGCTTTCTGGAATTCAGTCTTTAGGCATTAAAAGGTTGAATACTTCTTGAAGAAGAACTGTGGTTCAACTTTGCTATTAACATTTTACTCTCAAAATTATTTTGCCTTGGAAGTGACGTAAATTTGAAATTACAAAATTCAAATTACAATTGATGTACAATAGATGAATGCTTTTGATTTGTTGGTTTGGTTTGTCAGCTATCCAGGGATTTTATTTGGGGTCACATTATGAACATAAAAAAAGAATCAATCTCCATATTTATATATTTCTCTTTAAGAAGTCCTAAAGATTCATAAAATGAATGAGTTGGGTGTAGAAATCTTTATTTTCTTCTGAAATAAATTTATTTCATCATTTTTATATTTGTAATGCTGATCTAAAGTTTATCCCCTAAATAGTTTGTTATAATACTGGAACGCTGGTAAAAATAGACATTTGCCTTTACTCTTAACAGTTTGCTAGATTTTTTTTAATGTGGCAGAAATATGTATGTACTACACTAATAACATAAATTTAATTATTCATGTTTGTTTTAATTTCATTTTCCTTGATTATATATTTTAAAAATTAAGTGTAAATTAAAAATAAGTCTAGTTATATATAGGAAGAGAAAATTTTAAATCCCATCTCTTTATTATTAATATTCTGTCTGCTTCCAGAATATTTTGAGCTGACTAAAATGGTGTATGGAATTGACTATTATACCTTAAATATCCATTGATACTTTCATTCTAACTTATAAGAACTATGATATAAATTCTTAAGGTATACATTTGTTTAGATCATTTAAAAATTTTATATGTATCCAATTCATTTGTGTTCCTTTTATAATTGGCAGTCTTTAAAGTTATCCTTTGTGGGCTTTTGGATTTCTGAAAATAGTGAGGAAAATATAAATTACCATGGAATTCTAAATGTAGTCAGTTCTTTGGTAAAACCAGCATTAGAATATTTTACTGCTAGTCTTAAGTGCTTTGCAAAATGCTGATAAGCATTGTATTAAATTACAGAATTTGTCTTGGGTTATTTGAAGAAGAAATTTGATATTAGAGAGTCTTTTTTTAAAATTTTATTTATTTAATTTATTTATCTTTGGCTGCATTGGGTCTTCCTAGCTGCGGCGAGCGGGGGCTACTCTTCGTTGCAGTGTGTGGGCTTCTCATCTCGGTGGCTTCTCTTGTTGCAGAGCACGGGCTCCAGGCGCGCAGGCTTCAGTAGTTGTGGCACACGGGCTCAGTAGTTGTGGCTCGCGGGCTCTAGAGTGTGGGCTTAGTTGCTCCACAGCATGTGGGATCTTCCCAGACCAGGACTCAAACCCATGTCCCCCCTTCATTGGCAGGCGGATTCTTAACCACTGCGCCACCAGGGAAGCCCTAGAGAGTCTTTAACAGCTCCATTATTCTTTTCTCAGAAGTGTGGTCTCAATGTCATAAAAAAATCCTGGTGTGTCAAGTATGAAACTGTTTTCTGGAGACTGAATTTCTGGAAAATGCCAAAAAGTACAGAGTACCAAACTGTGAATTGTAGAGTTAGGATAAAGGCATGTTGGATATAAAAAGCATGTTTTTATTGTTAATGTTGGCTAGTTGACATAATTATAACTGTTGGCATTGCAGGAGTTGTCTTCAAGTGCCTGTTGTTGTTGTTGTTGTTTTAGTTTATTTATTTATTTTTGATTGCATTGGGTCTTCGTTGCTGTGCGGGCTTTCTCTAGTTGTGGCGAGCAGGGGCTGCTCTTCGTTGCAGTGCGCGGGCTTCTCATCTTGGTGGCTTCTCTTGTTGCAGAGCACGAGCTCTAGGCGCGCGGGCTTCAGTAGTTGTGCATGCGCACTCAGTAGTTGCGGCTCGCGGGCTCTAGAGCGCAGGCTCAGTAGTTGTGGTGCACGGGCTTAGTTGCTCCACAGCATGTGGGATCTTCCCGGACCAGGGCTCGAACCCGTGTCCCCTGCATTGGCAGGCGGATCCTTAACCACTGTGCCACCAGGGAAGCCCGTGCCTGTTGTTTTGAACAGAGTTGTATTTAGGGGCAGTGGGTAATAATTGTTTTGACTTGGTTATATTTAGAGGCAGTGGGTAATAATTGCCTAATGTATTGAATGTATTTGCTTGTAGAACTAGATTAAGGTTAAGATTAAGGGCACTATTAAGGAAAGTTAGAAGAATTAAAATCCCATCTTTTATTCTGTGTTTTAGCTTAAAAAAAAAAGTATTATTTGAGGTAAATTTGATCACCGAATGCCTCTGGGTTAAGATAAAATTCTGTACCTCCTAAAATGACCTGGCAAAGGTTTAATTAGAAAAAGACTAATTAGATAGTTATTTTACTGAATCTCTGTATTATATCTCTCATACTTGGAGGAGGAGGGAAGTGTAGAATTCAGTTCAACACGCATTTGTCGAGTGCTAGGCAGTCCTGTGTGCTGGGAATGACATGATTATTGCCTTCTAGGATCTTGACATATGTAATTACTTGTTCATTTTCCCAGAAATTTAATTAATGAAAATTTGAATTTAGATCATCTTATTTTGATGTAATTCTCAGGAGCTTGTGAGGTTTTAGTGAGTTTTCTTTACTCTTGCTTTTTGTTTATTCAATCTTCAGGTATTATGGTACTTTGAACATGGGCCAGATAACATGCTAGGTATTTGGCATTCACTGGTAAATTGGACAACTCAGTTCTTGATCTCTCAGATTTATTCTTTAGTGGGACAATTAGATAAGTACACAATACAGTGTGACAAATGCTCTGATATGGGTAGTACTTCTGTTCATGTTTTGTTTCTCCTCCAAGTTCCTTCTGTGACATCAGGGATTTGTTTCTTTAGTTTAAAATGCTTAGCCAGCTAAGTTTTTCGAGTTTTTGTCTTTTGTAAGATACCATCTTGAGATGATAGAAAGATGAGCTAAACATGAACTTTTTTTTTTCCTGTGGGAAGATGACAGAACTTTAGTACTCATCTGTGTTTGAAACTCAAGGGGTATGTAGTTATGGTTCAAGACAGCTAAATTTGCAGGTCCAAAATATAAAGTTTAAAAAAAATTGCTTATTTATCTTTTCCTGCATCCCAAAATTGTCTTTCCATGTTGCGTACTTAGTAGCAAAAGACAGATGGTTATAAAAACTCAGCTTCTCTCTCTGGACTCCTGCTTCTTTCCCACATAGGTTGTTACTTTCATCTAGATAGATAGGTGCCCAAGCAACTTCTTAGTCATGCTCATGTGTTGCACTGTCTTTGTTGGGTAGTGATAACCTTCAGAGGGTGAGAGCAACATTTCAACCCAATTGAGTGAGGGTCTTCGGTTAATATTCTATAAAGCTAAAGGTTAAGACTTCCCAAGTTACCAGGTTTGTCAGAAATGTCAGAATATTAAAGCTTTCTTCGAGTGCAAGACATATGGATTTTGCCCAAAGTTTCCTGTCCTTAATATCAACCTTGCTGTCATATATTATTATGACATGTTTTTATGTATTACACACACCAGATCTCCTTGTAGTTAGATACATCTTTGTTGGGGATTTTCAGTGTCAAATCAGACATAGTAGTAGCATGTTGGTTTTTGCTACAGTTACTGTCTCTCAAGCCACCGAATTTCTCTTGACCAGCTGTAGTTCTCTTATGTTGAAGACGATGTTTGTTGAGTATGGAATGCAGGAGGATGGATTCAATACTCAGCGTGGCTCGTGCTTCTTACATTGACCAGTAAAGAAAAATGATGCTTTTGAGAGTTGGTTTGGGACATGTGACTTTAAGGGGCAGGAGGAAGAGAAGATAATCTAGTAAAAGTGACTAACCAAGGGCAAAGGCAAAGTAGAGAAGTATTGGTCATAGCTAGAATTTCAGCTTGGCTGTTGAGAAGGGTGTGATAAAGAGAAGAGGAAGAAATAAGATTGGAAAGGTAGTTCAAATCAGATAATGGGGGACCTTGAGTAGTGGGTCAAGGCATTAGCACCATTCGGAAGACCATTAGTAGGATCTCTTCAGAGTCTTGAGCAGTTAGAAGGATTAATCTGGGCTGCAGTATGTTAAATAACTTGGAACAAGGAAGTTGGTGGCAAGGAGAATATTAGGAGTCTGTTCTATCATTCTTGGTGAAATACAAGAGCCATTAAATAGCTGTTTTGTATATTTTTAATCACATCTATTTTTTTGATTCTTTAGTGTTGAATTTATGTGTGTTTTAATTTATTGATATTAAAATTAATCAACCTGAAGTGTAGGGAAAGAGGCTGGATCCACATTTTGTCTATTAAACATACTTTGAACAATTACTCTCTCCTAAATACTGTGTTAGGCATTGTGGATCTAAAAGTAAGAAAGATATGATCCCAGCGCTTTAGGTTTTTGTATTTTAACAGGATAGGAGAAGTTGAATTGAATTGAGGCTGATTAACTCCATTTGTTCAGGGCTTATAGGATATGTGGTAGAAGAGGTGACTGGATAGGGGAGAGTGGTTGAGGCTGGAAAGAGATAGATAGGAATCAGGTTGTGCAAAGCTTCCTTGGGTTTACCCCTGAGACGGTGGACAGAGCCACTGAAAGTTATATGGAATGCATGGTAATCGATTTCTCTAAGACTGCTGAGAAAGAGAGCCTGTAAATATGCTTTTGTCATTTCTGAAAGAAAGCTATTAGGGAATGTTCACTTAAAGGAAGTATTGATTATCATTTAGACAACTTCATTTGCGGGCGAGAAAGAACAAAGATCGTATTATAATATGCTAGATTATTGAGCATAACTAAAGCAAAAATAAAATCTTTTAAACCACCCCCTTCCCCCAAAATGTTTTTATTGGAACATTTAAAGAATTAACCTATTATTAGTTCAGTTTGTACATATATAATGATATCCTTTGAAATATTTATGTAGATTTTGATAATTTGTAAGATTAAGAGTGCGCCCAAAACATTAGGATACACTATTTGATAGTAGTTGTATGAGGCCAGAGTGGTGGGCGTACATTTTCAAATAAGGCAGCCTGAATTTAGTTTGTCAGTACAATAAATACATATATCTGTGGGGCAGCAAAGATTATCATGTATGAGGATATTTTTTAGTGATAAAGTAGCGCAGAGCTTACCAAATACACTTTGGGGCCACTTTATAGCAATTACAATGAGTTAGATAAAAAGTTTTTAGTTGTAATATGGACTGGGCTATTTTATTTACTTTTGCATATGTTGAATAAAGTGATTTTGAGCTAACATTTTTACTCATTCCTATCTAAGATGTTTGATAGGAAACCAAGAGAAAGAAGCTGTTTCTGAAAACCATGTTTTCCTTAGATATTGCTGGTGCATGAGTGGGGGGAAATTTTAGTGTTACTTCTACTTCATCCAAATTGGGGATGAATATAAATATAGTATTGAAGTTTTGATTTGGGGTTAATTGGGTTTTTAGTTAATATTTTGAAAATATTTGATCCAGCTTCACACCTTTGAAATAGGTGTTGCAAAGCTTTTTTTCCTTTTCCTTTCCTTTTTGTTTTTTAAAAAATCTTTTTACAGTCTAAGGGAAGATAGGTGGTTTCTTTGTAAGTAATTCCAGTTTCATTAAGTGGCTCTTGACTCTCAGAACTGAGTTATTACATAACAAGATGAGTCAGATGGGAAAGAAATAGTTTAGTATTTTGTTGTTGTTGTTACCATGACTACAACATATTGGCAGGACAATATTATATTTTGTAGCTGTTATTTAACTTGACCTGTTGATTAGAAAAAATAGTTTCAGAACTTTGTATCCAGTAGAGTTGTTTACATCACTAAGGAATCCTACACTTTGTGACTTAATTGTGCTTTTAGAGATACCTCAGGTTTTTTGTTTTTTCCTTAAGGGGGTATGTGTAGGGGGCGAGGGGGTGACAGAGGGAATCTATACAAGATGGATGTATGCTTTTTTGCCTAGATATAAACTTTAAATTTTGGGCTTATGAGCATTTCTTGGCTTTTCTACCTTGTAACTAAATTTAGTCTTCACCAGAAATATGCCCTTTGAAATAAAAGGATCTCTTATTTGGTAGTGATCATTATATGCAAGTAAATCAGAAGCATCAAATTTAGGAATTTGGAAGAATAGGTTGCAAAATGTTAGGCAAGGGGCTTCCCTGGTGGCTCAGTGGATAAGAATCTGCCTGCCAATGCAAGGGACATGGGTTCGATCCCTGGTCCAGGAAAATCCCACATGCCGCGGAGCAGCTCAGCCCGTGGGCCACAACTACTGAGCCTGTGCTCTAGAGCCCGCGAGCCACAACTACTGAGCCCGCGAGCCGCAACTACTGAAGCCCATGTGCCTAGAGCCCGTGCTGTGCAACAAGAGAAGCCACTGCAATGAGAAGCTCGCACACCACAACGAAGAGTAGCTCCCACTCACCACAGCTAGAGAAGGTCTGCGTGCAGCAACGAAGACCCAAAACAGCCAAAAAAAAAAAAAAAAAATGTTAGAGAAAAAAGTAACCTGTACTGCAGGAGAAACTTGCAAATAATTTTAGCATTTATTTATTTTTTAGTTCTAAGATATTTTGCCTTCCATACTTGCTTTTGCCTTTGATTTGGAAGCAAAGGTAAAAAACTCATGGTTTGTTTTTATACAGCTGGGAGGTCTCACCTCCCTCTCTGTTCCCCTTCCTTTCCCGTCTATCTCTCAGTCCATTGGTCCCTGTATCCTTGTGAAGGGGAATTGGTGGGAAGAAAACCTGCTTGGTTTATTGAAGGAGAATGAAAACTGAAGTTTAAACTGTAAAAGTTCATCAGGCCATGCAAATTACGGGAGCAGTAGGTTTTATACTTCATTTATAAAATGGCTTTTCTTCCAGTATTGGATTTGTTTTGAGATGTTAGTATTGAGACTATAATTGATAATGGTAGCTGCTTTTTTCTTTTTCGGATAGCCATCTCTGATTGCCATAGCAACATCCCAGAAGACAAGTCTACTTGATCTAATGGCAGCATGTCAAGGAGTTGCCTTGAGCATTACTCTCGACTTCTGAGATTGTATTGGGATTTTTAGTTTCAGAAGGAAGGCGATAATGTATGTTATAGTTCTCTCAGTGTCCTTTCTGCTGTAGTTCTGTTGTCTGTGAGAACTATATATTTTTAGGAATCACTTGAGTTTCCTGATATTATATAAAGCCTGTTTTTTTTTTTTTGTATAATTTGATTATTAGGGCAGAACATATTTGATTTTGTTTCCTGTACATGTGTTTTGCTCAGGCTGTAGGTTAAAATTTTTTGTGTGTGTGTTGTTGTTTTTGTTTTTTGTTTTGGCTATATGAGTTGCAGGAGATGAAGTGTGAATACTGTATTAGGTTGGAGAAGTAGATTTTATTTAACATGCTCCATATGTACTATATTTATGGAATAGTTTTAACTATCTGTAATTGTTTGGCTTAAAAAAAAAAATCTCTCTAGTAGAAAGGCCAAGTTGTAAGAAATATCATCATAGTTGAAAAGACCAGAGAAAATTGTGGGGTCAAATTCTGTGGTTCTCAGAAGTTTTGATGATTTCAGATGAGAGAAGGTATTATTCTTGAGTTATATTTTTCAAATAGGGAAGTAATAATAATATCAATTTTAATCATTTATAAAAATTAACTTAATATCATTATTTTCATTTTTTATAAATTTATTTATTTATTTTTGGCTGCGTTGGGTCTTCGTTGCTGCGCGTGGGCTTTCTCTAGTTGCGGTGAGTGGGGGCTACTCTTTGTTGCGGTGAGTGGGGGCTACTCTTTGTTGCGGTGCGTGGGCTTCTCATTGCGGTGGCTTCTCTTGTTGTAGAGCACAGGCTCTAGGCACGCGGGCTTCAGTAGTTGTGGCTCGTGGGCTCTAGAGTGCAGGCTCAGTAGTTGTGGTGCATGGGCTTAGTTGCTCCGCGGCATGTGGGATCTTCCCGGACTAGGGCCTGAACCTGTGTCCCCTGCATTGGCAGGCGGATTCTTAACCACTGCACCACCAGGGAAGCCCTTAATATCATTATTAAACAATTAGCAACTTAATCTCGTGGGTTTCTAAGAGGATGTTATTTGCAAACTTTAAAATTTAATTACAGAAGTATAATATGATTATCTGGTGGATTTGGCTTCCTCAGGGAAAATGTTATATATACACTTAATTTAATAAGCATTTTAAAAAAGCTGTTTTTCATTATTTCAACTTATTTCAGTGGTTATTTATTGAACTACTGTAGTCCTGTTCACATGTTGCCTTACAGTGTTCTTAAGAATATGTTACAGTATTCTTAGACAATGTTACCTAACAGAGCAATGTATAACAAAGTTTTAAAACTGAATGTAATGAAAGATTAAAATATGATACAGACAGTAGTATAATTGAGAAGGAAACTTTTTAATAGAGATGTAGTGATTGGCACTTTGGGACCTGCGATGAGTAGCTACTTTTATTTTATTTTTTTGGCCGTGCCACGGGGCTTATAGGACCTTAGTTCCCCAACTAGGGATTGAACCCAAGCCCCGGCAGTAAAACTGCCAAGTCCTAACCACTGGACCGCCAGGGAATTCCTGCTTTTATTTTTAAACAGGTTAAACTAAGAAAAATCTTGGAACTTTCTGATTTATTTTTTATTCTATTCTTTTGTCATTTATCTTTCTTGCATATCATAAAAATTATTTCTGACTCCAAAATTCAGCTGTCTTAAAGTATAAATAAAGCAATTTGGGGGAATGCCTTTCAGTACAAAGGACCCTGCATGGCTGATGTATAGAGAGATGTATTCAAGAAAAAAATTTTTTTCTGGGGCTTCCCTGGTGGCACAGTGGTTGAGAATCTGCCTGCCAATGCAGGGGACACGGGTTCGAGCCCTGGTCTGGGAAGATCCCACATGCCGCGGAGCAACTAGGCCCGTGAGCCACAACTACTAAGCCTGCGCGTCTGGAGCCTGTGCCCCGCAACAAGAGAGGCCACGACAGTGAAAGGCCCGCGCACCGCGATGAAGAGTGGCCCCCGCTTGCCGCAACTAGAGAAAGCCCTCGCACAGAAACGAAGACCCAACACAGCCAAAAATAAATAAATTAATTAATTAATTTAAAAAATAATTTTTTTTTTCTGAGTTTATGCCTCAGTCAGCCACATTAAAGGTACCTTTTATCAGTAAAACTTCCTTCAACAATAAAATATGAGATTACTCATTTTGACTCTAGGGTTACATTGTTTGGCGTGGTAGCTACTTACTGTGTGTGGTGTGGCTATTTAAATTTAAATTAATTAAAATTAAATAAAATGAAAAACTTAGAACCTTTATCACACAACATATTTCAGGTGCTCAGTTGCCATACGTGGCCACCCTGTTGGATAGTGCAGACCTTTCCATCACCACAGAAAGTTTGATTGGCAGGGCTGGCTGGTCAAGGGGGCAAAACCAACAATGGTTGGAAATGGCAGAAAGGCCATTTTTGACACCATCTTTTTAAGGCAGAGGCACTAAAGGGTTCTAACAGAAGGCCATTGATCAGGGGAATGTGGTAGAAAGTTTTCTTCATCTGGCTGGGGGCTTAATAAGGGTATCCTGAAGTTTTTCCTAAGTCCTCCCTTGGCCCCTCCCTCTTTTCTTCTGTGTGTTTCCTCCTTTTCTTCCTTTTTGAGATGGTGGTGAACTTATTATGCAGGGAATTAGTTTTCTTGATGATTTTCCTAGGCTTTTCCAGTTTACAGCTTCAAGTGGTAAACCTAAGAGTGGTTTTCAACATCTACTTTTCACATGATTTATCTTGATCTCCTGATGAGCTTTCATTTATAAATACCTCTCCACTTCCATTAGCTTTAGGTGGAGGTTTCTTTATTCATGATCTTGCCAGTTTACTATTTATATTTTTCCTAAACCCAGGCAGGATTTGTGAAGGCTTACTTTGGTACAATTCTGCTTGTGTGCAAATATAAATATGATAGATTAATTGTGCTAGTTTTGGATTTTAGAATCCGTGGTGGCTTTTTTGTAGTCTGTTTGTGCAATGAATGTTAGGTGCTATACAGAACATACACATTTTCCCTGAAGGACATGTGGTTGGATTTTAGGGGTCTGTGATACCATTATGGAAACGTCATATATGTTGGTTACCTTCTAAGATTGATTTTGGGCAGTTCTATTTTGGGGAAATGGTAGAAAGATAATTAGGAGCTATGATATGTATTGCATGAAATAAGGCGATTCATTCAATAAACATTTACTAAATGCCCTCAGGTTTGGGAAAAGTGAGAATGTTATTCATACCATTTGTTTAGTGGTTTTTCTGATTTCCTTTAGAATGTAAATGTGGCAGCATTTCAAAGCAGTCTACTTTCCTTCAGTGTAGCTGAAGTTCCAGATGTGCAATTTAACTTTCACTCTATCCTGAAATGATTTCACTGAAGATTCTGATCCTTTGAATGTAGTATAGAGAATGTCTGTGTGCTATTGTGGTGATTGGAATTCATTTTGAGGTGCCTCTGCTAACTAACGAGACTTACGAGGCTTATTCTTAGAGTAAAATCTGCCTGCCCTCCCTCCTGTGTTGCTATATCTCATGTAGTGTGTAAGTTGAAATGGGAAGGGAAAGCAGTTGAATTTGTCTTCACTTAAATTGGCTTAGTGTAGTTTGTGGCAATTGACTGCCCATAACATTAGAGAAATTTAGGGGAAAAACAGTTAACTTTCTTAGAGTTTTTAGAAGAGTATTTCAGGAGGAAGGCTAATTTTGGTTATGCCATGGTTAAGTGTTACTAAGCATTAAGAGCCTAGATTAGAGTAGAACCACTTGAAAATCTTCAGGGCTTACCACAGTTTGAGGACTCTGTATCATTTGAGGAAGTGTCATCTTGGTTTTATTTTGGCTTTGGGACCATGTAAGTAGGTCTGGAACAGATCTCACTGTGGTAGGAGGTTGGCCCTAATAGTTATCTGACCACTCCCTTAGCAGTTGATAGGAAGCAATGAGGAATAGTAAGAAAATTACTTAGGAAGGAAAGCATGGTAGAGGATAGTTGGATTTATATACTCTAGTATGTAAACTGGGAAAAGAGCAGTGATTTTTTTTGAATCAGAGTTCGAAAAAAGTGTGGGATGCTCTTGGTTAGCTGGACAAGGCATCAGAAAAGTCCTGAGATCGACCATGCGGCACAGTTGTAGTAGTAATCTTTTTTTTTTAAACAAAGCCGTAAAATTTAAGAGGAATAAATCTCTAGCGTGTGTGATTTTTCTCGGGACAATTTAAAAATATTTCCTCAGTGTGGCCTTAGGGTTCTCATTTAGTCCAAAATAGAAGTTATTAAAGGATGTTGAACGTTGAGATGTTTGTCCTTGGTTTGTAATTTTTACTCAGGAATCAGAAACTTCAAGGCCTTCCCCTCTCTGTAATATACTTGCAATATTTAAAGTCCACTGGTAACGGGTACCTAAAATGTTGGCAATTTAAAAAACCATTAGACTCTCAGCACTCCCCTTAATCATTGATAATTCTTGCATAGATTTTTTTTTAAAAGCCAGGACATGTATATGTAGGCACGTTGATTGGAATGCATAAAATATACACGACGACCCTTTTTGGGGAGGGGTGCGTTAACATTTCCGTCTTTTATATCACACTTTTGACCAGGTAACACCATTTCTTCTTTTTTCTTTTCTTTTTTTCCCCTGATGCTTTACTCTTCATACGGAATATATGAATTAGTTTTGCTTCCATTCCCCTATGAATAGAACATTTGAATCTTATTAGAGTTATTATTGAAATGGCAGGTGTGATGTGACTAGTATTTGCAGAAAACTCTTTAATTTATGGAGTGAGAGTCAACTGTTCTTCAAAAACTGACCTGTGAGTTTTTATTTTTGAATGTTTTGAACTCGTGGATTTAAACACATTGTTTCAATCAGTTGCAGTTGTCATCCTTCTTGATGTTTAAATTGTCTTGTCTTTGGTCAGTAGAAGCCTATGCAAGATGGCTTCTGGGTCCTTTTTGATGTAACTCTAGCAGTCATTGATACAGTCTAGTAATTAATAACCCCTGTCTTTGGTCCCAAGTAACTGATGAGAAGAGGTCTGGTCCTAATTGAGTGTCAACTAGGTGAAAAGAAGCTAGGGGAAAAGAGGTAAGAAAAAATGACTTGGAAAACAATTTTTTTGCAGTACATCTTTTTGAAGTGCCATCTTATTTTTCATGCATTATTGGAATACACTAGGGTTTTATGCTAAGTTAGGTTCTGTTAAGTTCACTTCTCTCTCAAAGTAGACAGATTTCAAGATTGTGGTCCATAAAATCTTCATCTGTATGCAGACACTTCAAGTTATGTTGACTTTTGGAAGCAGATCACTAGTTTATTGTGATATAGTACATCATTGACATTTGGAAGAGATGCATCTTGAAGCCTTCTGAAAGTCCCATTTTTTTGCAGATACCGTTATGACATAGAATTTTCCTCCATAAAATATAATTTTTGCCCTGGCTGGTCCACTTACCAAAAATACTTTTGCAGATGACTTTTTCTTGTTTCTGACTAAGCATATGGTTCACTGGTTCAGTTCATAAGTCTGAGTGGTCCCCAATGACTTTCCTCCCTTGTATTTTTGGCTAACACTAGTCATTCCTTAGACCTCTTCACATCTACCACCAGCTCTAGCAATTGGCTGGTTTTTTATTTTTATGTCCATTTCTGATTAAAAAAAAAAACTTTTAAAGCAATAACTTCAGGAAAGTTACTGTATTTCTGGCAACAAGTAGAGAGAAATAAACAGCAAAAAACTGTAAACAATCCACTTGTGGGGCTTATTTGCAAGTGAAATGACTGCTCCCTTTCACCAACCTCACGGTGCCAGCAGTTCACATTCTAGCCTTTGCAAAATTGCAGGTAACTACATTTCAGTGGCCCTTCTTTTGCGTCTTGAGTAGTTGAAAGTAAAAACTTTAAATCTGTCAGTGCCAAGGAATTTCTGTGTATTCTTACTTTCATATGTGGGTTTTCTTTGGAAAAAATTCAAAGCAATTCATTTGTAAATTAACACTAACTTTAGCAATAATTGGGTTGCAGGGATTTTATGATTCTAACCATATTAAATAAAGTTCTTACAAGAGACATAGAAGAATTAAACAGTGTGTATTTCTGTATCTGACTTTGTTAGTTTTCTGGTATTTCCCTCTAAAACTTCGTGAAGATAGCATTTTAGGTGTTACCTTTGTCCCAAGGTGGGGATAAATGTAATGGTATAATTTTCTGACATCCTGCTTATCTGGAAACATATGTTTGTGATTTCTTTGGGTTATTGCTTGCTTTTTTTTTTTTTTAATTTGGAAATCTCATCAGTTTATAAGTTACTGTAGCTATTGTCATATTTTGGTGCATTACCTTCTGTTATCCATGTTTTCTACTCTCATCCTACCACCACCATTTTTCATAAACTCTATCAATTAGTAATGTCATGGTCTGAACGCGGGTTGGAAAAGAATTTCCAGACACAAGGCAGAATGTAAAGAAGAGAGAATTTATTAGAGGGAAGGGTCGCTGCCAGAACAGCGGGCCGACTTCCTAGTAGTCTGGGAGAGTCGAGCCCGAATGTGTGCTATTGATCAGTTTTTATAGCCAGAAAACAAAGGAATGGTCCGAGGTGAAAATTCCGTTTACTAATTGGTCGAGGCACATATACCTTCCTTCTATAGGGTGGGAGTGGGACAGGGCTTATGCCTTTCCTTATTTGGGACAGGTCCCCGTTGCCCAGGTGGGCGTCGCCCAGGGGGGCTCAGGAATTTCGTAACCATCGCAACATGGTTGGAGGGCAATTAAGAGTCCAGTAGGAAAAAAAAAAAAAAAGAGTCCAGTAGGGGCTGTAACGCTGAAACTTTTTCAGGCAGGGTCGTCCTTTGTCCTTGAATCAGCATTGTCCTTGGAGTACCACAAGTAACATTTCCTGCCCATAGAAGTAAGAAAGTAAGCATGATTGTTTGGACCTATCATTAAGGAAAGGCTAAATGTTTATTGATTTTTCTTACACGTCTTTAAAAGTGAATCTCTTGCATTGTCTTTGAAGATATATAGATCAATTTTGATACTACATTTGAAAACCATGGTTAAATATATTTAATACTTCAGCTGTGTGATTGAGAATTCTTCTTGATATAGAAGAATTTTGAAGTTTTGAAGTTTATAAAATGTTTATTGCATATTTTGTTCAATGAATTTCATTTCAAAATTCTTTTGGTGGAATAAAATTGTGTCCATAAAATATTTAATTGAGTACAAGGACTTTATCTCTCTCCTCCCCTCCTTTAAATTTTTGCTATCAAATACTTTGTCTATAATTTTCAAGTTACAGTTTCTTTCAAAGTTTGGTTTTAAATGTTATGTACCATAATGTTAAATATATCTTGATGCTGTAGTTATTGGGACTTCTTATTTAATCATTTATCCCTCACTGTGTTGCTTTTGGGGGATCCCTATGCTATAATAATTTACAGGTGGTGGGGGGGTCCCTTTAGTTGTAATGCCAGGCTTCAAGTTTATAGCATTTCAAACTTTTCTTAGTTCTGACTGAAAGAATTAATGAGTTTCAGTAAGAGTTTTAACATTCAATAAAGAAATTCATCTTTATTTTACCCATTCTTTGGAATTATGTTGAGGCTTTCAATTAGCTTTTATAGGTGGCACCACACCATGATATTACTTGAAAAGTAATGCTAGGTATCTCTTGCAGTATTATTAAATAGATGTAGCCTATTGTTGTATCTACTGCAAAAGCAAATTTCTCTAAAGCAAATCTCATTTTACTGTTAAATTGCATTTCAAAATGATAGTCATGAACTTAGAGAATGTCAGAACTTTAAGAACTATTTATTTTGTGCATCATTTGCCAGCATTTATAACCAGAACCTACTTGTAAGACAAAATCTTACATGGAACACTTACATGATTTTAACCTTAATGTAAAACCAACTCATACATAAAACAATACAACTGTTACTTTTCCTGCTTGAAGATGGTGTGAAGACATTGGTCCTGAGACCTATGAGGTACTTTCACAGGACCTGAGAGTTCAGAGGAATGTGGTTTGAAAGCCACTGATTTTAGTGCATGCTCTACCCCTCACCTCCCCCTACCACACACACATACCTTGGCCGGTGAGGAAACTCATACTAAAGGTCTCACATAGATTTCTGTGGAAAGCAATCATGAAACAAATCTGAAAAGTTTTAGCAAAGCTGATTCCTCTGGTTTCCAGGTATTTAGCTTTGGTCCTGGCAAAAACAGCAGTGCTTTTGTAAAACTTCGTAATTTCTTTCTTTTGTCCTTCTTTTGCAAGATGTTTTTACATTTTTGAGAATCTTCTAGCGTTGCATTTACTCCCAAGCCTTTTGTGAGAAGGAATTTAAATTTTCCTAAAGCATTAAAATTGTCTTATTAAGGAAGACTTGAGCTATGGGGTGGATAGGGGTTGGTGGTTAATAGGGGAGATTAGGAGTTCCTTGTGCATGACAGCTCCAGGCAGCTTATTTATTTATTTATTTAAAATTTATTTTTTATTGAAGTGTAGCTGAATTACAGTGTTGTGGTACTTACTGCTGTACAGCAAAGTGCCTCAGTTATACATACCTATATATATAGGTATGTATACACACACACACACACACACACACACACACACACATTCTTGTTCATATTCTTTTCCATTATGGTTTATCACAGGATATTGAATATAGTTCCCTGTGCTATACAGTAGAACCTTGTTATGTATCCATTCTATATATGCCAGTTTGCATCTGCTAATCCCAAACTCCCAATCCATTCCTCTCCCTCCCCTCTCCCCCTTGGCAACCACTATTCTATTTTCTATGTCCCCGATTCTGTTTCTGTGTCATAGATAGGTTCATTTGTGTCATGTTTTAGATTCCACATGTAAGTGATATCATATGGTATTTGTCGCTCTCTTTCTGCCTTACTTCAGTTTGTATGATAATCTCTAGTTGCATTCATGTTGCTGCAAATGGCATTATTTCTTTCTTTTTTACGGCTGAGTAGTATTCCCTTGTGTATATATACCACATTTTCTTTATCCATTCATCTGTCGATGGACATTTAGGTTGTCTCCATGTCTTGGCTATTGTGAATAGTGCTGCTATGAACGTAGGGGTGCATGTATCTTTTTGAATTATAGTTTTTTCTGGATATATGCCCAGGAGTGGGATTGCTGGATCATATGGTAATTCTATTTTTAGTTTTCTGAGGAACCTCCATACTGTTTTCCACAGTGGGTACACCAACTTACATTCCCACCAACAGTGTAGGAGGGTTCCCTTTTCTCACACCCTCTCCAGCATTTGTTATTTGTAGACTTTTAATGATGGTCATTCTGACCAATGTGAAGTGGTACCTCATTGTAGTTTTGATTTGCATTTCTCTGATAATTAGTGATGTTGAGCATTTTTTCATGTGCCTATTGGCCACCTGTATTCTTTGGAGAAGTGTCTATTTAGGTCTTCTGCCCATTTTTTGATTAGGTTGTTTGTTTTTTTGTTGTTGAGTTGTATGGGCTGTTTGTATATTTTGGAAATTAAGCCCTTGTCCATCGCATTGTTTGCAAATATTTTCTCCCATTCGGTAGGTTGTCTTTTAGTTTTGTTTATGGTTTCCTTTGCTGTGCAAAAGCTTGTAAGTTTGATTAGTTTTGTCTGGATATATGCCATTGTTTATTTTCCCATTTGTTTATTTTTGTTTTTATTTCTATTGCCTTGGGAGACTGACCTAAGAAAACATTAATATGATTTATGTCAGAGAGTGTTTTGCCTGTGTTCTCTTCTAGGAGTTTTATGATGTCATGTCTTATGTTTGGGTCTTTAAGCCATTTTGAGTTTATTTTTGTGTACAGCGAGAGGGTGTGTTCTAATAACTTCATTGATTTACAGATGGCTGTCCAACTTTCCCAGTGCCGCTTGCCAAAGAGACTGTCTCTTTCCCATTATATATTTTCCCTTTTTAAAGATTAATTGACTGTAGGTGTGTGGGTTTATTTCTGGGCTGTCTATTTTGTTCCATTGATCCATATGCCTGTTTTTGTGCCAATACCATGCTGTTTCGATTACTGTAGCTTTATAGTATTGTCTGAAGTCTGGGATGGTTATGCCTCCTGCTTTGTTCTTTTTCTTCAGGATTGCCTTGGCAATTCTGGGTCTTTATGGTTCCATGTGCATTTTAGGATTATTTGTTCTAGTTCTGTGAGAAAGGTCATGGGTAATTTGATAGGGATTGCATTAAATCTGTAGATTGCTTTGGGTAGTATGGCCATTTTAACAATATTAATTCTTCCAGTCCAAGAGCATGGGATATCTTTCCATTTCTTTGAATCATCTTCAACTCCCTTTATTAATGTTTTATAGTTCTCAGTGTATAAGTCTTTCACCTCCTTGGTGAGATTTATTCCTAAGTATTTTATTTTGGGGGGTTGTGATTTTAAAAGGTATTGTTTTTTTACATTCCCATTCTGATATTTTCATTGTTGGTGTAAAGAAATGCAACTGATTTCTGTATGTTAATCTTGTATCCTGCTACCTTGCTGAATTTGTTTATTAGTTCTAGTAGTTTTTGTGTGGAGTCTTTAGGGTTTTCTATATATAGTATCATATCATCTGCATATAATGACAGTTTTACCTCTTACCTTCCAATTTGGATACCTTTTATTTCTTTTTCTTGTCTGATTGCTGTGGCTAGGACTTCCAGTACTATGTTGAAGAGAAGTGGTGAGAGTCAGCATCCTTGTCTCGTTCCACATTTTAGCAGGAAGGCTTTCAACTTTTCACCATTGAGTATTATTATATTGGCTGTTGGTTTGTCATACATAGCTTTTACTATTTTGAGATATGGTCCTTCTGTACCCACTTTGGTAAGAGTTTTTATCATGCATGGATGTTGAATTTTGTCAAATGCTTTTTCTGTATCTGTTGAGATGATCATGTGGTTTTTTGTCTTTTCGTTTGTTGATGTGGTGTATCACATTGACTGATTTGTGTGTGTTGAACCATCCTTGTGAACTTGGGAAGAATCCTACTTGGTCATGGTGTATGATCTTTTTTATGTGTTGTTGGATTCAATTTGCTAATATTTTGTTGAGTAAACCAAGGCATAAAGAGGTGAAGTAACTTGCTCAAAGCCATATAGTTTGCTAGTGGCAGAGCCAGAATTACAGCCTGATCTATAATAAGGCTGTGCTTTTCCCTTTTCCACTGTGCTCTTTTGCCTCTAACTGTTGGCTATAATATTTGAGAGGAGGCAGTGTTATATTTCTCAAGTAGATGACATTTCATCCTTAAATTCAAGACTTACGTCCTATAAATTGGTGTTTTTCTTTCTCTTTTAAAGAATCTTAAGCTGTGTAAAATGATTCTGCTTTGAATAAGGGGTACTGATATCTGCCAGAATCATTATTGAACTTCTCTAGTCATTTACTTTCTTGAAATTGAAATGAAACTTTTCTGAACACAGCCTTACTGAATATGGATTTCAGAGCCGTAATAATGCTTCTTGCCTCTGCAGATTTTGAATTGATCTGAGTTTGGCAGTGAATTATGTATGTGTTATTTCAGGAATTTTGCACATGCCCTGCTTTAAACCACTGATTATTTTTGTAAAATGCTGTTGTGTGGATTCGGCTCATTCCATTGACGCTGAAATCATCAGATGGCTATATTGTCTTCTAGGAATGTGACTTGAATTGATTAAGTAGCATAGGCAAAAACATCTGTTTTGTAAAGCTAGTTTAGTTTCATAAAACTTTAAATTTTCAAATTTACAGCTTATAAAGTGAATAAAGTATTTTTCTTTTATGCTGTAAAAAAATTTCCACTGAGTTTTATGATAGCTTGTTTTAACCTTATTCTTAAGCTAATTCTTCTTACAGTTTGTTTTCTTATTGTTCATTGTCAGGGAAAATTAATATCAGGATGTTGGAAACTTACAATCTTAGGTGAGTGACTCTTAACTTTTTTAGGTCACTTATCCATTTGAGATCTGCAGAAAGCTTTGGGTGGTCTAGAAAAAGCACCTATGCACATGCTTCTAAAACTGTGTACAGTTGCAGGGAGGTCGAGCTCCCTAGGGCAGATCCCGTGAAGTACATTGCTTCCTGGTTGATGTCCTTTGTTTCACATGTGTTATTATTAAGTACATTAATAATGTTGTTGACTGTGGACCAAAGTTACCTTCTTTATATGTGGATTTTAGATTCATTGAATATTTGAGTCACTGTTTTAAATAAAATGTATTATGTTGATCTAGCTATGTATCATTTTTATTTCCCTGTCTTACTGTCTATTTTTATTCTTTTTCCTCATTCTTACAGTTTTTTCAGTGAAGGAAACATATCCATCTCAGGGTTTCTTGGTTTCTACAGCCCTTATTTGGATACATTTGATCACCAAAGTTTATAAGATAGATTATATGGTATTAAAATAAGAATAGGCTTATCTGATTTCATCTTGTAGAGGTTCTTTCCTTTATGCTTTCTGTGTATAATATTTCCAAATGGTATTTTCAAATTGGGATAGAATACTTTAGAGAAAATTAAGACTTAGGTGGAGATAGATACTCTCATATGACAAGCCATGGGGGCTCGTTTATCAAACCAGTGGATGTGTATTATTATATTTCGTTGATTCAGTAGTCTTTGTGTAGTCAGTTTTCTTTTACAGTTTGGAATCTTGCCAGTGGCTTCAAGGCTGGCATGTATATTTATTAATTTATCTTGACGATGACTGTTCTTCTTTTGTAACCTCCTCTCCAAATTGGATCTCTGTCTATTTTAAACTCAGAGGATGGGCCCATTTGTATGCTACTCTCCTCTCCCCCTTTTAAGTTGTAACAACAACAGTAGCTATCATATCTACTGTATGACAGGAACTTTTATGATATTCTCTATCTCCAGCCCTTTATTTTAAAATTTTAACTTGCTGACTAATGTTCTCTAATTTTATTATTTATCTTTACTCATTAAAACAATTAGAATTTATTGATAGAAAATTGAGGTTTTGTGAGGGTACTGTCTTTGAAGCGTGCTTCATATGTATGTATCAGTTGTGTTATCATAGGTTTCATGCACCAGAACTGTTAGCTTACTCACCCTCCCAGTGGGCTGTAGGCTCATTGAGGATGGTCTCCATACATACTCTTAGCACTGTTAACATAGTGTTTACTAAAAATTCAACAGTAGTTGAACAGTTGCTAGTTGAATGAATTCCCAAGAGTTTTACCATTTAGACCTGGTAAGAAAGATTACTTCCTTTACTTGTTTCTCTTGATGGTTCAAATTATTTTGAACTACAAATGGTGGTGTTCTAATAACTGTGATAATTTATTGTGAATGTAATTGATGTCTTGGTTTAGCATCATTTATGCAGCCTGTGATGAGAACGGTGGCTAAATTATATTGAACTGTTAACATTATAAAAAGCATAAGAGTGCTTTTGGGACTTCCCTGGTGGGACAGTGGTTAAGACTCCACACTCCCAATGCAGGGGGCGGGGGTTCGATCCCTGGTCTGGGAACTAGATCCCACACGCATGCTGCAACTGAGAGTTCGCATGCCACAAGTTAAGGAGCCGGCGAGCCGCAACTAAGGAGCCTGCCTGCCACAACTAAGACCTAGTACAACCAAATAAATAAATAAATAAATAAATATTTTTTTAAAGTTATAAAAAGTGCTTTGGAAATGTTGAATGACTGCCACGTGGCCATTATTGCTTTTTTTCCTGGTCTAAGAAGGAAATGAGACACTTAAAAAAGGCAGAGGATTGGTGTCACTTTATCAAACAAAACTTTATGTTGGTAAGTGAATTTAATTACATATGATGTTTTTAATAGGCTGCTTAAAATATGTTTGTTTTTCCTCCTTTATTTCAGCCATAACAAAGCATTTTGGCTCTTTGCTGATTTAAATTATATTACCTAGATGACACAATCTAGGATAGAAAATGCTCATATAGGGAATTCCCTGGCAGTCCAGTGGTTTGGACCTGGCTCTCTCACTGCCGGGGCCCAGGTTCAATCCCTGGTTGGGGATGTAAGATCCCGCAAGCCATGTTGCGTGGCCACAAAAAAAAAAAAGAAAAAGAAAAGAGACAGAGAGAGAGAGAATGCTCATATAACCTTGCACATGAAATTATTTTCCTGAGAAAATAATTTTCCCTTTTAATTGATGTCCTTTACTGTATAAAGTTAATAGTTTTAGTTGATTAGCTTCTTAAATGTGGGAAGTATGGTGTTAGGGAAGATATTGATATATTTCTTTATTTGGGGGAATGTGGGGAAGAGTAGAATTTGATACTGGATCAAAATATTATTTTTCTTGGTACAGGTTTGACATCCTCTCCCCCCCCCCCCGACCCCCCACCAAAGTGTGTAAGTATGGAGTCCCAGTCTTAAAATTTGATGACTGTTTAACCAAATAGGAACTGTTTTCCTGAAAGTGCTTTAGGGCAATCAGTGGTAATGTTTTTACACTTACTGAAAGTAGAAATTTAGGCATTTGATGAAAGTATTTTCTAATAGAGAATGTTTAGAAGTCAGATGATAAGCTTCTGTATGCCTCAAGGGTGACACAATTTAGCACTACTAAATAAGGACTTAGTGTTTACTACAGATGAGGATATTGCTATAGGAAGCTACTTGACATAAAAATAAAGTGTGCATGAAGCCTGTATCACTTTTCTGTAAACTCTTTTCTCGATTTTCTTAGGCAGAAATGGCTGAGATTATGTTTACAAAGTCTATTAAAATCAAAGCTTGCTTTACTGCATAGAATAAAATGTGTTTCCCTGGTTGACTAGCATTGCATAAAATGGGCCAGCCCTCTCATGTAAAAGCTGATATATGAAAGAAGATAGAAGAGATGGGAGAGACGAATGGGACTGGAGAGGGAAGGGAATCACGGAGGTGGCCAGTATCAGATGCTTACAGCAGACAGAAAAAACAGCAGATAAGAAGATTGTAACTTTTTCTCTGAATGGATCAGACAGTAACCCATACATACTTTACAGTCCCAGGTCAGTGTGTCAAGCTGTAGATATATACGTTTTAGTGGTTCCTAGGGGTAGAGAGGGTGGGTATTAGGGCTTAGAGAGACATAGTAGGAGACATTAACTTTGTGTAATTGTACTCTTAAAGCCTTACGTTCCTTAGCATCTATGTCTTTATCCAAAGATATAGCTGTAATTCATTGTACTAATTTTCTCGAAGTGTGTTCATGCTTTCAGTTTTCATTATTCATCAAACAGTTTTTGCATGGTCATCATGTGGAGAGCTGTGAGCTCTACGTGGTCAGAGGCATTTCTTGAGGCCCTGCTTTTAAGGAGCTTTTAGTCTAGAGGAGGTGTTAGAGGCAGGATGACTGATACTGAGAAAGGTAACCATCATGCTGTACGTTGTGGCAACAGTAACTACTATTCAGGATGTTTTCCAGTTGAAACACTCTGCTTGCCCTCAACCCCATGAGTGAAGTTGTCAGACAAGTCTCAGTGTAAGGAGGCAGGCCTAAAATTCTGCATGGGGTCATAGGAAGAAAGCAATTTATTCTATTTGGTTATTGATGAAAACTTAGCAAAAGTGGGTGGAGCTACCATCTTTAAAAAGAGTAGGATTTCACTAGGAAAGGAAGGAAAAGTCACTCAAAGCAGACAGTACAATATAAGAAAGGCATGTTTTTTGTTATTTGTTTATTTATTTGAGTATACGACACACACAGGATACATTGAATACTCTTAGGTCACTTGAACATAGAATATTATGTCAGTGGGGGAGGAAATGGCAGATTGAGGCTAGGACGTGATGTTAGATTGATGGTACAGTTCAGACCTAAGCAGGAAAAAGGATGAAATACTTTTTTTTTTTTTTTTTTTTACATTCAGTGAAGAATTATTGGGTTTGGTTTTTTTTAAGATTTTTTTTTGATGTGGACCAATTTTAAAGCCTTTATTGAATTTGTTACAATATTGCTTCTGTTTTATGTTTTGGTTTTTTGGCCCCAAGGCATGTGGGATCTTAGCTCCCCCACCAGGGATCGAACCTGCACCCCCTGCATTGGAAGGCGAAGTCATAACCACTGGACCTCCAGGGAAGTCCCAATTATTGGATTCTTGATGTGTGGAAGGAAAGTAACAACAGTTGATGTTTTGGTTATCTGTTATACTTAAATAAACACTGTTGAAGTTATTTCTTATTGTTAATGAGATTGTGATTTCATAGACATTTTCTAAGTAAGTGTTCACTTATATAAAATTTTTATTAGTGGTTGCTTTTATGTGAACATGTTAATATGTATATATTGATACATATATGTGTGTGTGTATATATATATATATATATATTTGGCTTTCTATAAAAGAGGATGGATTGCTGGGTGGTAAATGCCAATTTGAAATGTTATGCTCCTTTGATTAAAAAAATCACAAAGTGTTGCTTTCTAATTTTCATGATTTTAGCTGCCAGCTGGTGAGTAACTGCTTTTGAAGCAGTTGGAGCTCTCATTTTTGTCCCAGAAGAACATCTTACTGATGAAAATAGAGTAGTGGTTGTGCTAAATGACTGAAGAATGGACAGAAAGATAAAGCAGAGAACAGAGATAGGAGCTCCTTATGGCAGTGAGCCAGAGGGCTGCTGACATTTACAGATAACTGAAAAAAGCACTTGGAGTGTTTCTGTACTGTCAGATAGATGATGCCTGAACTTGGCTCGTTAGCAAGGCCAACCCCTCCGCTGCATACACAGTTTCGTTCTTGCAGTTAGGCTGCATGTCTTCTGCTGTATTTTCATCAGTTGGAACTCAGTGTAATTTTATGGATCACCTGGGTGGAGTTTTAGACTAATGCCGAACTGATGTTCTATCTATAGTTGGCGTTTCATTCTTGCGTAATTTTCAAACTATATCTCTGAAAAATGCCTAAATATGTATTCCTGTCAAAATAAATGATTAGTGCAGATGATTGTTTGAAGCCATGTCTGCATAATGATAAATGCAGTAGTCCTGCCATTAATCTAGTAGTCCTGCTAAAATACACAAAACTTTACCCAGTTGTGTATCTTTACCAGTTCAGGTAAAATCAGCAGATTCTGCAGCCTTATAGATAGCTGAACTACCAAAAACTTTACTGTAAATGCAGGCTCCATTGTCAGCTTTACAGTTTTTCTGACTACTTGTTTTAAATATAGAAGGGAAAGTTTTTTTTTTTTAATATAAATTTATTTATTTATTTGTTTGTTTTTGGCTGCATTGGGTCTTCGTTGCTGTGTGTGGGCTTTCTCTAGTTGCGTGAGCGGGGGCTGCTACCCTTGGTTGCGGTGCACGGTCTTCTCATTGCGGTGGCTTCTCTTGTTGTGGAGCACGGGCTCTAGGCGCACGGGCTTCAGTAGTTGTGGCACGCGGGCTTAATTGCTCCGCGGCATGTGGGATCTTCCCGGACCAGGGATCGAACCCGTGTCCCCTGCATTGGCAGGCAGATTCGTAACCACTGCGCTACCAGGGAAGTCCCTAGAGGGGAAAGTTAACAGATACTTTTGCTTGAATAATTTATTGTTGACAGCTCTAGTTTTACTTTTTGTTTATTTATGTGATTTTAGTAAACAAGAAATTTTATTCTTTGTTGGAATTCCTATTATTCAGTTCTATAATCTACTATTCTATTATTTTTCTACCCCATTCACAAATTTTATTACTACACTTTTGACAAGAAAAGCACTCTCATCTGGTGCCTCATTTCTCTGAGTGTTAAAACTGAATTTCAAGGACTATTGGGATGCAGCTGAAGACTGGGCCAGCTGAACTTTTTTGTTAATTACATCTTATTTATTGGCCCTCCATTTCAGTTTTACTCTATAAAAACACCCAGAAACCCCTGTGGTGTTCTTGGGTAGCATGTAGACGATACAGATTTTGGCTCTCCAAGGCAAGGTCACCTTTAAAAAAACTTTCACGGACTTGCCTGGTGGTCCAGTGGCTAAGACTCCATGCTCCCAATGCAGGGGGCCCGGGTTCGATCCCTGGTCTGGGAACTAGATCCCACATGCCGCAACTAAAGATCCTGTGTGCTGCAACTAACAGCCCGCATGCGGCAAGTAAAAGATCCTGCTGGCGGCAACAAAGATCCTGCATGCTGCACTAAGACCCGGCGCAGCCAGATAGATAGATAGATAGATAGATAATTTACACACACACAAAACCTTTCAAAATATAGTTTTAGAATTAGGTTAGATGAGTTGTTAGTATTTTTTTCCTTGCCGTTTGAAAGATTTTACATTAGTTTAGAATGTTCCCTTTGTGTAAGATATTTTTATATTATTCATCCATCTGGATAATATGTGATTCATTGTAATTTTTCTCTTTTCTAATATAAGGTTAAATCTCTTACCAGTGCCTCTTTGCTTGTTCTGAAACTGCTGTTAAATACATTTTGAAACCTCGGTATCTGTCCTTCATAGTATGTATTTTTAAAAACTCTGTCTCTGTTACACCCTTAGTTAAATTCTTCATTATTATCTTCTAGTTCATTAATTCCTTTTCAGCTTTTCCAGTTTAAACTTTATCTCTTCTATTGAATTTTAAATTTCATTACTTATTTAACATTTTAAAAACTTAATTTTCAACCTTTCTGATTGATTTTCTCATTTCCACCTAATCTTGTAATCTCAGGTAATTTTCTGATTCTCTTTTGTTTGGAGGGATTTCATATTGCATTTGCTGTATTTGTAGGCTTTCTTACTAGTTTTCCTCATATGTCACGGTACAACTTTACTAAGAAGGCACGTCCCTCACCCCCCCAGTCCCTTCTTAGCTAGTGGTTTTGCAGGTGTTCTTAACTGGCCCTCCCTACTGTCCTCTTCCCCCCAACCCCCAATCCAAAACCAGGTCTTAGATTGACTGGCCCTCCTGTGATGCTAGATATATCTTTGTTCCATTGGCCAGGCAACTAGATGGTGTGGCTCAAGTCCTAGTTGTTAAGTTGGATATTCTCACTTTCTTAGACAGTTTAGAAGCCACACTTCCATGCACACAGCTTACTTACCCGTGGGCAGCTGTTAACAGCAATTCTTTTTCGGCCCAATTTCGGCCCTAGTCTCTCATCTTGGGTGGGCCATCTTTATTTCTTTTCTCACGGGATCTGAAATCTATGCCTTTGTGGTATCCTTCTAAAACCAGAGCCCCAGGAGGCTCACAGCTTACTCTTGTGTGTTTCTTTGTCATGATGTTTGTCTTTTTTTTTTTTTTATTTTAAGTGTAGTCATGCCTTGTAAATTTGTCTTTCTATATTTTATCTGTCATTGCTATATATTTGGAGCAGCATGGGTTTCCAAAGCAATTTATGATGTCATCTTGACTGGAAGTCCTGCGGTTTATTACTTTAAGAATGACTGAATTAATTAAAAAATTAGAATGGATTCTAGTTTAGTATATTCCCAGTCATAGTTTATATTTAACTCCTTTGATTTTTTTTTAAAAAACAATCTTCTGAATCTCTTTATATTCTGTAACACATATAACTTTTTGTCCTTATGTAGTTCAGCCAAAATTTATTTTGCTTTGTGGGCTTTATATTTTTGAAGTACTTATCAGTGCGGTGAAAGTGAATTTGATCAGATGGATTAAAAATTTACGGATGAAGTAGTCTTAAAATATATGATTTTTACTATCGCTCTAATGATTAGAAATTGCCCTGTACTTAAAAAAAAATAGGGGTGTGGCTACAGACAGGATTTTCTTCCTTTTCTTCCCCTTCCTTTTTTCCTTCTCTCTTCCTTCTTTGTCATTTTTGTCTCTCTCTGTTAAAAAATGGAATATAGAAGAGACTCTGCTTTAATATTCTTATTTTTGAGATACTTGTCAAGTAATCAGTTTCCTGGTGAATTGAATTTCTTCTTTGGACTAGAGGCAGTTTCTGATTATCACTCACTATCCCCAGGATGATTTCCTTCTGAGGCATACACATGTGGTTTTCATTTCTTTGTGCCTTTTCCTTTAATTTTGGGACTCTGATTATGAGGAATTAGGAATTCTTACTTATCTTTTTTGGGGGGGGTATTGGCGATTGTCAGGAGCTGGGTTTTCCTGTGAGGAGCTGGGTTTTCCTGAGATTTCTATTTAATGCTAAATGTTCATCTTGACCACATTTGATAATGTATTTAAATATGCTACTTGAGATTTTCTTTTTTTTGTAGAAGTAGATGGCTCACATTTCAAGTTATTTCTAAAATAATAAATTAATATGTAGACATATTTTCGATTGATATTTGTGCTTATTTAAATTTAAAGTTCAAGGTTTTAGGTTCTAAGACAAAACACTGGCAATATCATACTTCTATTACATTGAAAAATACTTCTAATTATTTTAAAAATAAATTAGTTTTTAACTGATTTAATTTAGTGGTGAAGTATAAAAACAAGAGTCAGTTTTTCTTGTTTCCTTCCCGTGTTCTTGTCACTGTCCTGGAAATTGAGGAGTATAGAACTGTCCAGTTCCTGAGTACGTTTGCAACACAAGTTTAACAGTGGTGTATTCCGGTCCCCAGTATATCTTATGTAACTTAAGGAAGTACAGTTCTGCATTTGTACAATAAGTCCTATGAAATCATAGACAATAAAACCTTTTATTAGTGATATATTCTGTTAATTGAGATTAACTTCTAATTTTCATTTCTGTTTTTCTCAGTTTTGTTTTTGCATTTGTATTTGTTTTCTTACTCTTCCTTTGTTTACTCTTTTAGATTAAGCAGGTAGAAATCCTATTTATTTCCTTTATCTTTAAGGCAAACATAACTAACAGATATTAGAGAGCTAAATTTTCTCCAACTGTGCTAGCTAGCAATTTTCAAATTTTGCTACGGTTGATTTAAAAAGTATTTTATTATGCTTTGTCATTTGGGGTGCAGAAGCACCTAGCTGCAGTAGATCAGGGGTGGGGTATCTTCACTGAGAGGAATATGCGGAGGGGGCTGGTTCTCCAAGGGCAGCAGCCACAACCCTTTCATAGCCCTGTAAGCTTATTACTGTTGGTTTTGTTTCTCTTTCATTAATTGTTTTAGTGGATGTTAAACTTTAAAGAAATCTTACCTTAATAATTTTAATCTGCTTTTCTAGCATTTGAATGCTAACTAGTTTAGCATACCTGTTTTAACTACTTTTTTTCTATTTATTGCCCTTATTAACTAAGGAAATTACTACCATTTTAGGTAGGATACAGATTATTGATACTTCGGGTGTATTTGCCTCTCCTTTGTCTTCCCTTTGATAGTCCCTTGGTGATTTGAAATAATTGGACTTTTAAATTTTGATGCTATGGTTTAAATTTAAATTAAATTTCTATGCCCTTAAAATTCTCAGTTTTAAAATTGAGTTAAAAACAGATGCATGTTTAAATTCAGAGTTTGATTAGTGTTTTACCACTAATCCTTGAGTGGTACTCCTTGAGAGTACCACTGCAGTTTAATACTAGATAAATAGTGTCTGGAGGATAGAATTTTGTTTGAGGTATTTGACAGGAAATGACTGTTTCTTGACTGAACTAAGCTGTGATTTTCAAGGTAGCAGCAGAAACATCCCAGGATAAGAAAATCACTCACCTTTCCATTGACAAGGTCAAATTGTGTTGTTTTTATATGTTTAAAATGTACAGTACATCACATTTTATGCTGAAATTAAAACAAGTTAACTTTTAAGAGCCTAGAATGCAAAGCAGTACTTAGTTTTGATGAGTATCAGGGTGTTGACATGTTGCCCAAATGATCGTGTTTTGGACTGCTTCCTGGAAAAAAAACAAAAAACAAAACCCTGGAAGCTACTGATATAAGGCATGGTTGTATAATAAAGAAGAATGCACTTTAATTCAGACTTGATATAGTGAGCACCTTTCTCTATTCACAAGCTTCATACTTAAAGAACAAACAGTTGAAAACTACTTCAGAGCAATACTTCATTAATTCCCTTTGCAAATAGTGACAAACTCAAGTCCAAAAATTAATATCCATTCATTGTAAAAACTCTCAGAAGAACAGTAATGGGGGAATTTCCTCAATTGGTAAAGAACATCTACAAAAATCAACAGCTAACATTATATTTAATAATGAAAGACTGAATACTTTCCCCCCTAAGATCGGGAACAAGGCAAGGATGTCTGCTTTAACCATTCTTTTAGTCAATTTAATGTTGAAGTTCTAGCCAGTGCAGTAAGGCAAGAAAAAGAAATAAGAGGCAGATCAGAAAGAAGGAAATAAAACTGTTCCTATTTGCAGATAAAATGTTTTTTGTAGAAAATTCCAAGGAAGCTACCAAAAAAAAAAAAAAAGACAAGTCCAGAACTAATAAGTGAGTTCAAGGTCACAGGATACAAGATAAACATACTAAATCATTTGTATTTCTATATATTAGCGATGAACATGTGGATAACAAAATTGAAAATACATTACCATTTATAATTGTCCCCCAAATCTAACAAAAATTGTATAGGTCTCGGGCTTCCCTGGTGGCGCAGTGGTTGAGAATCTGCCTGCCAATGCAGGGGACACGGGTTCGAGCCCTGGTCTGGGAAGATCCCACATGCCGCGGAGCAACTAGGCCCGTGAGCCACAACTACTGAGCCTGCGCGTCTGGAGCCTGTGCTCTGCAACAAGAGAGGCCGTGATAGTGAGAGGCCCGTGCACCGCGATGAAGAGTGGCCCCCACTTGCCGCAACTAGAGAAAGCCCTCGCACAGAAATGAAGACCCAACACAGCCAAAAATAAAAATAAATAAATTAAAAAAAAAAAAGTGTATAGGTCTCATATGCTGACAGTTCATACACCTTTCCGACCATTGGTAGTGGAGTAATTGAACATCCAAAAACCAAAAAAAAAAATGTATCTTGACCCAGGTCTCATACCTTATCCAAAAATTAACTCAAAGTGAACCACAGGCTTGGGCTTCCCTGGTGGCGCAGTGGTTAAGAATCCGCCTGCCAGTGAAGGGGACATGGCTTCGAGCCCTGGTCCGGGAAGATCCCACATTCCACGGAGAAACTAAGCCCGTGCGCCACAACTACTGAGCCTGTGCTCTAGAGCTCACGTGCCACAACTACTGAAGCCCGTGCGCCTAGAGCCCATGCTCCACAACGAGAGAAGCCACCACAATAAGAAGCCCGCACACAGCAACGAAGAGTAACCCCCTCCTTGCCGCAACTAGAGAAAGCCTGCGTGTAGCAATGAACACCCAACACAGCAAAAAAAAAAAAAAAAAAAAAAGTGAATCACAGGCGTTGAATGTAAAATGTAAAACTATAGAACTTTTGGAAAAGATAATGTATATGAAAATCTTTATGATCTAGGAGATTTTAGACCTGATAGCAAAAGCACAATTTATAAAAGGAAAAATTAACAAATTGATTATTAATTTTGAAAACTGGTGCTCTGCAAAAAACCCCTTTGAGAGGATTAAAAGCTAGAGTGGGGGAAAGTATTTGCAGACCCTGTATCTGACAGAGATCTAGTGTCTAAAATATGTAAAGATTTCTTCAAAGCTCAGTTGTAAAAAGCCAAATAGTTCACTTAGAAAATGGCCAAAGGACACGAAGAGACAAATACACAGGCAAATATATATATTAAAAGCTTTTCAGTATCATTAGCCATTCAGGAAATCCAAATTAAAACTATAATCAGTTATCACTACATACCTATCACAATGGGTAAAATGAAAAATAGTGACAACACCAAATGCTGGGGAGGATGTGGAGAAATGATCACGTATGTTTCTGGTGGGATTGTAAAATGGTATAGCCACCATGAAGAACAGTTGGGCGGTTTCTTAAAAAACTAAACATACAACTACCATACAACCCAGTAACTATACTCCTGGGCATTTATCCCAGATATATGGAAATGTATGTTCACATAAAAACAAGTTTTAATGTGTATAGCTATAAACAAAGTAGCTGCTTTATTCATAAAAGTTCCACATTGGAAATAATGCAGATGTCTCTCAACACGTGAAAGGTTAAACTCTGATACAGCCATGCAGTGGAATACTACTGGTTAATAAAGAGGAGTAAACTGATACACACAACAGCCTGGATGAATCTCCAGAAAATTATGCCGAGTGAAAAAGCAAACCCCAGGTTACATATTCTATGATTCCATTTATATAGCATTCTTGAAATGACTTAATTATACACGTAGAGAACAGATAAGTAGTTGCCAGGAGTTTAGGTCAGGGTGGGAGAGGTGTAAAGCTAGCATGGCTATCAAAAGGGAACATGAAGGATCCTGGTGGTGATGGAAATGTTCTCTATTTTGATGTATCAATGTCAGTATCCTGGTTGTGATATTGTACTACGGTTTTGTAAGTACTTAGCATTGAGGACACTGGATAAAAGGTACATGAGATCTTTCAGTATTTTTTTTTCTTACAACTGCATGTAAATACACAGTTATCTCAAAATAAAATGCTTAATTAAAAATTAATATAAGTGAATTATTTCCCCTTTTACTAGATAGGGACTTATTTTCTGTTTTACTTAGCTTCTTGGCATCTGTATCATTTGCTGGCTGTATAAAATTTAAACTCAAATCATTATCTATTTCCATGACTATTCTTATCCTTTTAGAGTTGTTGAAAATTGAGGATCTTTGAATAATATATCCTTTAATCTGGGCACAGATTTCCCCCCCTTTTTTAAAAACATGAATACTTAGCTATCCTCAGACTACTCAAAAAAATACGGTTTTAGAAATGTAAAATTGGTCTCACTGGCCATAATACAGTTTTTTCCTTCATGTTTAGAATTTCCTTTCAGGACAAATAATAGCAGCTGTGATATGACAGTGATTTTTATGATTTGTTAATTATGTTATGTAAAATGTAATACTGGTGAGGAGTTAATAACGTTGCACAGATTATTGTAGTCCTGAAAAAACAGGAAGAAATCCAATGAATGAGAAAAGTGACACTATTGTTGGCACTCTGAAATTCTGTAGGGGCTTACATTGTATCTAAAATCAACCTTATCTTCTTGCTGTGTTCAAGAGGCTTTTCATTAATTTCTGTTGAGAGGAAAAGCCTTTTTTAACTTAAAAAAGAAAAAGGAAAAAAGGCAGTACTCTCCAGGCCCTGTGAATTATTAAGATCTTTTAGCAGGCACTTGCTCTTTCTCTGAGAAATTGGCTGTTAAAGTCAGAAGGAACTCTTAATAGTCTGCATGGTGTTTGATTAAATGAAGGGGACAGTTGGATGAGTACAGATTCCAGATTTAATGGAGCAGATATTCATCTCTATTCATCCCCTATGATTAGCATAGTTATATCTTCTATATTATTAAAAATAAACATTTAGCATGTACTGGTTTGCCTTATTAAACAAAAGAGATCTCAGAGAAAACATGATAAATTGAACTTTTTTGGAAAGACTTAAAAGCATATTATTTATTTTTTTAAAAAATTTATTTATTTATTTATTTACGGCTGTGTTGGATCTTCGTTTCTGTGCGAGGGCTTTCTCTAGTTGCCGTGAGCCGGGGCCACTCTTCATCGCGGTGCGCGGGCCTCTCACTGTCGCAGCCTCTCTTGTTGTGGAGCATAGGCTTCCAGATGCGCAGGCTCAGTAGTTGTGGCTCACGGGCCTAGTTGCTCCGCGGCATGTGGGATCTTCCCAGACCAGGTCTCGAACCCGTGTGCCCTGCACTGGCAGGCAGATTCTCAACCACTGCGCCACCAGGGAAACCCAAAAGCATATTATTAAAATATAACTTATAAATGAAACAATATGTGTGTAGCGTTGTGGGGTAGTTAATAGTTCTGAGGAGATAAAACTAACCATGGTACTGGAAGAAATGACAATGATAGCTGCTAACTTTGGAGCATTATTTACATGTTGGGCATTGTTCAAAGCATTTTAAAAAAATTAATTTATTTATTTTTGGCTGTGTTGGGTCTTCGTTGCTGTGTACGGGATTTCTCTAGTTGCGGCTAGCGGGGGCTACTCTTCGTTGTGGTGCGCGGGTTTCTTATTGCATTGGCTTCTCTTGTTGCGGAGCACGGCCTCTAGGCATGCGGGCTTCAGTAGTTGTGGCATGTGGGCTCGGTAGTTGTGGCACACGGGCTAAGTTGCTCGGCGGCATGTGGGATCTTCCCGGACCAGGGATTGAACCCATGTCCCCTGCGTTGGCAGGCGGATTCTTAACCACTGCGCCACCAGGGAAGTCCAAAGCATTTTTTTTTTTTGTATTAACTCATTTTGTCATGATATCATTACTGTGAGGTAGGGACTATACTATGATTTCCTGTTTATAAATGGGGAAGTTGAGGCATGCAGAAGTTAAGAACTCCTAGAGGACACATAAGTGGAAGAGAAGGGGCATCTGGCTCTGGGTCTTTGGTTTTAACCACTACTGTATACTGACTTCTGCAGAGAACTAAGGGCACATATAATAAAATGTAAAATGTGATTTCATAGGTAATAGGCATTAAGGCAGTTTGCCTGGAGGAAACAAAAAATTAGGACACGTGTACATAGGAATGTGTTAGCAGCCTGAGCACAAAGCATTGAGTATTACTAAACATGATGCATGTGGCATAGCAGTAAGCAGCTGTTGGGAGCTGAAAGTTTGTTTGGGAGAGCAGTAGAAATCATGGGTTAGGTTAGTTAGGGTAAGAATTTTGAATTGCAAAGTGTGGACTTGGGAACACATTTTCTAGGTTGCTGTTTAGAGAAACAACAGCAACAAAATCTATCATAGATACATTGTATGCGGACTCGTACAGCTGGAGCTGACTATAAAGGTTGCTCTTTAGTCTCTCTGCCCCTAGGCTAAGTTTTGTATTGGTTATCCATAGGCGGGTAGTGTTGTGAAACAAAAGCAATAAACCAAGCATCACAAAGCTTGGACTCTGGTACCAGCTTTTCCACTTTCTTGCTGTAATGACCTGGAAATGGGTTACTTAATCACAAGATTTAATTTCCTCAGCTGTATAATGGGCTAATTTCATACACCTAATTTAGGATTTCTGTGACAATTAAGTGAGATATTCTAAGGCTTTTAAGTTATTGGATCCATATAAATTATTCCTCAAAAAACAATTTGCTAAGCAATAAAGCTGCTAAACAGGAGTTAAAATACAGGTGAGTGGGAAGATGTTGCTTCTTTCTATATACCTGATACCTAATCTCTTCTGGCTTTGCGGTTTATGGCTCACTGATGTTTTTTATTCAGTAGGTATGATTCGGTCACAGGACACTCAGTCAAGTAGGGGAGAGAAACATATTCAATATAACGTTATATACAAAATGATGTTTATGAAATAATTATGGCTACGCTATGCTAATTCAAAAGAGATTATTGCTGCTTGGGAGAAGTGGGAAGGCTTTGTGGAGGAGGAGGAAGTACTGAAAGAGGGGTATGATGAGATGCTGAAATGAAGAGGCTTTATGTATTTCAGGAGAAGAGAATACAGTGAATAAAGGCACAGAGAAAGAAAAGTGTGTGGCCACAAAATTTGGTATTTTTATAATAAGTGGGCTGGGCCAGAAGTAATAAGAAGTAGATCAAAAAGGTAGGATGGGACCAGATTACCAAGGGGCTTGATTGGTATGCTCAGGAACTTTGGACTCTACATGTTAAATGTCATGATCAGCAATCCTGTTGATTATCATAAGTTATTACCTGAGAGCAATTTATTGCTTTCCACTGACTACTTTTTAATAGAGTACAGATTCTGTAGTTTTTCAAAGTTTGGTTGAATTATATCCCAGTTTTCAACAGTTACGAATTTTTATCAGATGAGACACTTCAGGAATAAAGATGTTTGGGGACTTCCCTGATGGTCCAGTAGTTAAAGGCTCCACGCTCCCAATGCAGGGGGTCCGGGTTCGATCCCTGGTCAGGGAACTAGATCCCACATGCATGCTGCAACTAAGACCCCGCGCAGCCAAATAAGTAAATAAATATTTTTAAAAAAAGAATAAAGGTATTTGTATGTTAAAATTTCTTGGTGATAAAACTTCCTGCTGATAATACGAAACAAATCTTTTGGGTGTGCTGGCTTCTCTTAGGCCTTTTGTGATTCCCTAACGCCGGAGACACTTACTATGATGATATTCCTGAATGTTTGAAATCCCACTACCACGCACAATACTATTTCTGACAGGCATGGGTCATAGATGTTTGGTAGTGATTGTCAAGTAAACCTTATGTAGTACTGAAACTTTAATAGGAATGACTTTTAGTTCTCTTGTAAAACTGAGAATGCCAGTTCAAGTGAAAAATAGTTATGGTTTTTAGATATGTGCTTTAAATCAAAATAGCGACTTGTATTGATTTTGTGTGAGAGAGAGAGAGAGAGAGACACGGAGAGAGAAAATATTTGACATCAGAAAAGTATTGATAGTTCCAACCTGCAGCTTAAATAGAGGTCTGGTTTAATTGACGTCTCCGGAAATTGTTCATATTTGAGGTTGGATAAAATGATTTTGTTACTTTACTGATATTTTGAGTATTTGCCACAGAATTTTTTCTTAAGCTGAGTTTCTTTGAAGCCTACAGTTTTATTATTGCTTCCTGGAAAACCTCATTTCAGTCACAGATTTGATTCAAAGTGAGACGTTGGCTAGTTGCCACTTAGCTGAAAACATCCCTCTCTTTGTTATACAAACTCCACATTTCCTGAAAGTATTCAGTTTCCATTTGTGCACTTTTAAAAACTCTGTTTTGCATACCATCCATGTTCTTTAATTGCTAATTTACTTCTGTTAGTTTTTGTTATTTAATATTGCAGTAGAATATTGTTCACCACATTTACTTCAGATTGATTGTAATTACTATAAAAGTTTAAGGATTAACTAAAGTTTGTGGCAGCCTTACCAGAGGGGGTCTGACTTTCTGAACGTTGAATAGCCTTCTCCAGTTTGTTCTCTGTAACTTATGAAGAGTACATTTGCTGAAACCTCATGTTTGTTTAGTCAGTTCTTTGGACTTAGACTGAAGCAGGGGCAACAGTGAGGTTAGACTGTAGGCAGTAATCCTGAAATGAGACTTAAGGGGAATTGGAATGGTGGTTTGTAAACTATTTGGAGCTTTTCTGGTTTCCCCCCAGCGTAATGTTCAAATCTCTGAGAGTTCTCTCATTTATTTGCCAAAGAATCTATTGTTTTGTTTTGTTCATCTTCTTTACACTTACACACACACACACACACACACACCCTTCCTTTTTTCTATACAGGGAGAATGTATAACCCACTTAGGAAAGAATCTGATGTTGATTTCCCCCTCCCATCACACTAAAAAAGTAGTGCTGTTTAATTTCATTGACTCCTATGAATTTTATTTTATTTTATTTTATATTTTTTTAACATCTTTATTGGAGTATGATTACTTTACAATGGTGTGTTAGTTTCTGCTTTATAACAAAGTGAATCAGTGATACATATACATGCATCCCCATATCTCTTCCCTCTTGCATCTCCCTCCCTCCCACCCTCCCTATCCCACCCCTCTAGGTGGTCACAAAGCACCTAGCTGATCTCCCTGTGCTATGCCTGATCTCCCTGTGCTATGCGGCTGCTTCCCACTAGCTATCTGTTTTACATTTGGTAGTGTATATATGTCCATGCCACTCTCTCACTTTGTCCCAGCTTACCCTTCCCCCTCCCCATATCTTCAAGTCCATTCTCTAGTAGGTCTCCGTCTTTATTCCCGTCTTGCCCCTAGGTTCTTCATGACCTTTTTTTTTTTTTTCTTCTTAGATTTCATATATATGTGTTAGCATACGGTATTTGTTTTTCTCTTTCTGACTTCACTCTGTATGACAGACTCTAGGTCCATCCACCTCACTACAAATAACTCAACTTCGTTTCTTTTTATAGCTGAGTAATATTGCATTGTATATATGTGCCACATCTTCTTTATCCATTCATCTGTTGATGGACACTTAGGTTGCTTCCATGTCCTGGCTATTGTAAATAGAGCTGCAATGAACATTGTGGTACATGACTCTTTTTGAATTACGGTTTTCTTAGGGTGTATGCCCAGCAGTGGGATTGCTGGATCGTATGGTAGTTCTAATTTTAGTTTTTTAAGGAACCTCCATACTGTTCTCCATAGTGGCTGTATCAGTTTACATTCTCACCAACAGTGCAAGAGGGTTCCCTTTTCTTCACACCCTCTCCAGCGTTTATTGTTTGTAGACTTTTTGATGATGGCCGTTCTGACCGGTGTGAGATGATATCTCATTGTAGTTTTTTAAAGCTTTTTTTTTTTTTTTTTAAATTTTTTATTTATTTATATTTATTTTTGGCTGTGTTGGGTCTTCGTTTCTGTGCGAGGGCTTTCCCTAGTTGCGGCAAGCGGGGGCCACTCTTCATCGCCGTGCGCGGGCCTCTCCCTGTCGTGGTCTCTCTTGTTGCGGAGCACAAGCTCCAAACGCGCAGGCTCAGTAATTGTGGCTCACGGGCCTAGTTGCTCTAGCGGCATGTGGGATCTTCCCAGACCAGGGCTCGAACCCATGTCCCCTGCATTGGCAGGCAGATTCTCAACCGCTGCGCCACCAGGGAAGCCCTCTCATTGTAGTTTTGATTTGCATTTCTGTAATGATTAATGATGTTGAGCATTTTTTCATGTGTTTGTTGGCAATCTGTATATCTTCTTTGGAGAAATGTCTATTTAGGTCTTCTGCCCATTTTTGGATTGGGTTGTTTGTTTTTATGATATTGAGCTGCATGAGCTGCTTGTAAATTTTGGAGATTAATCCTTTGTCAGTTGCTTCATTTGCAAATATTTTCTCCCATTCTGAGGGTTGTCTTTTCGTCTTGTGTATAGTTTCCTTTGTTGTGCAAAAGCTTTTAAGTTTCATCAGGTCCCATTTGTTTATTTTTGTTTTTATTTCCATTTCTCTAGGAGGTGGGTCAGAAAGGATCTTGCTGCGATTTATGTCATGGAGTGTTCTGCCTATGTTTTCCTCTAAGAGTTTAATAGTGTCTGACCTTACATTTAGGTCTTTAATCCATTTTGAGTTTATTTTTGTGTATGGTGTTAGGGAGTGTTCTAATTTCATTGTTTACATGTAGCTGTCCAGTTTTCCCAACACCACTTATTGAAGAGGCTGTCTTTTTTCCACTGTATATTCTTGCCTCCTTTATCAAAGATAAGGTGACCATATGTGCGTGGGTTTATCTCTGGGCTTTCTGTCCTGTTCCATTGATCTGTATTTCTGTTTTGTGCCAGTGCCATACTGTCTTGATTACTGTAGCTTTGTAGTATAGTCTGAAGTCAGGGAGCCTGATTCCTCCAGCTCCGTTTTTCTTTCTCAAGATTGCTTTGGCTAGTCGGAGTCTTTTGTGTTTCCATACAAATTGTGAGATTTTTGTTCTAGTTCTGTGAAAAATGCCAGTGGTAGTTTGATAGGGATTGCTTTGAATCTGTAGATTGCTTTGGGTAGTATAGTCATTTTCACACTGTTGATTCTTCCAATACAAGAACATGGCATATCTCTCCATCTATTTGTATCATCTTTAATTTCTTTCATCAGTGTCTTATAATTTTCTGCATACAGGTCTTTTGTCTCCTTAGGTAGGTTTATTCCTAGATATTTTATTCTTTTTGTTGCAATGGTAAACGGGAGTGTTTTCTTAATTTCACTTTCAGATTTTTCATCATTAGTGTATAGGAATGCAAGAGATTTCTGTGCATTAATTTTATATCCTGCTGCTTTACCAAATTCATTGATTAGGTCTAGTAGTTTTCTGGTAGCATCTTTAGGATTCTCTGTGTGTAGTATCATGTCATCTGCATACAGTGACAGCTTTCCTTCTTCTTTTCCAATTTGGATTCCTTTTATTCCTTTTTCTTCTCTGATTGCTGTGGCTAAAACTTCCAAAACTGTGTTAAATAATAGTGGTGAGAGTGGGCAACCTTGTCTTGTTCCTGATCTTAGTGGAAATGGTTTCAGTTTTTCACCATTGAGGACGATGTTGGCTGTGGGTTTGTCATATATGGCCTTTATTATGTTGAGGTAAGTTCCCTCTATGCCTACTTTCTGGAGGGTTTTTATCATAAATGGGTGTTGAATTTTGTCAAAAGCTTTCTCTGCATCTATTGAGATGATCATATGGTTTTTCTCCTTCAATTTGTTAATATGGTGTATCACATTGATTGATTGGCGCATATTGAAGAATCCTTGCATTCCTGGGATAAACCCCACTTGATCATGGTGTATGATCCTTTTAATGTGCTGTTGGATTCTGTTTGCCAATATTTTGTTGAGGATTTTTGCATTTATGTTCATCAGTGATATTGGCCTGTAGTTTTCTTTCTTTGTGACATCTTTGGTTTTGGTATCAGGGTGATGGTGGCCTCATGGAATGAGTTTGGGAGTGTTCCTCCCTCTGCTATATTTTGGAAGAGTTTGAGAGGGATAGGTGTTAGCTCTTCTGTAAATGTTTGATAGAATTCTCCTGTGAAGACATCTGGTCCTGGGCTTTTGTTTGTTGGAAGATTTTTAATCACAGTTCCAATTTCAGTGCTTGTGATTGGTCTGTTCATAATTTCTGTTTCTTCCTGGTTCAGTCTCAGAAGGTTGTGCATTTCTAAGAATTTGTACATTTCTTCCAGGTTGTCCGTTTTATTGGCATATAGTTGCTTGTAGTAATCTCTCATCCTTTGTATTTCTGCAGTGTCAGTTATTACTTCTCCTTTTTCATTTCTAATTCTGTTGATTTGAGTCTTCTCCCTTTTTTTTCTTGATGAGTCTGGCTAATGGTTTATCAGTTTTTTTTATCTTCTCAAAGAACCAGCTTTTACATTTATTGATCTTTGCTATAGTTTCGTTCATTTCTTTTTCTTTTTTTTCTGATCTGATCTTTATGATTTCTTTCCTTCTGCTAACTCTGGGGTTTTTTTGTTCTTCTTTCTCTAATTGCTTTAGGTGTAAGGTTAGGTTGTTTGAGATGTTTCTTGTTTCTTAAGGTAGGATTGATTGTATTGCTGTAAACTTCTCTCTTAGAACTGCTTTTGCTGCATCCCATAGGTTTTTAGGTCGTCGTGTTTTCATTGTCATTTGTTTCTAGGTATTTTTTGATTTCCTCTTTGATTTCTTCAGTGATCTCTTGGTTATTAAGTAGTGTATTGTTTAGCCTCCATGTGTTTGTATTTTTTACAGATTTTTTCCTGCAATTGATATGTAGTCTCATAGCATTGTGGTCGGAAAAGATACTTGATACGATTTCAATTTTCTTAAATTTACCAAGGCTTGATTTGTGACCCAAGATATGATCTATCCTGGAGAATGTTCCATGAGCACTTGAGAAGAAAGTGTATTCTGTTGTTTTTGGATGGAATGTCCTATAAATATCAATTAAGTCCATCTTGTTTAATGACTCCTATGAATTTTAAAACAGAAATAAACTTTCAGAGATTGTGAACATATTTATCTTATAGTTGCAAGTTGACATTTCACCTTAATGGTTGTTTTGCTTGTATTACAGAATTGACTTAAAGGTCTTAGTACCAAAGTACCTATTTGTTAATAAATGCTAGGAATTGGCAGTTAAGGAATTTATAAGGTGGTGTTCAGAAATTTGAAATTCGGTATTTTAAAATCAAATGTCATTCTTGGTGGTACTTAGTCATTGTATTTGGTATGCTTTATAATACTATTTTATGCATTAACTCAGTTTTAGAGATTGAGATTTTAAAATGTGCATTTGAAAATTTAGCCCACTGATCTTCAAGTATCAGTGAAAAGTTGCTCATAGGTGATGTTTCATTTAAGAACTGTATTAAAATATTTAATTGCCCACAGCAGGGTTTGTGAAAATCTCAGAAGTTTTAGCACTGTCAAAATCTGCACAGCTGCTTTAACAACTATGAATTTATTTGCCAATATTTACACCCAAGCAAGTATCTGTTATTAAACTATTGTCACTTGTGGATTCGCATTAAGTTCAAATCGTTCTCCGATCCTTTTTAAAGGTGCTTACAATACATTTATTTAAATCAGCTTTTCTCTCAAGAGATTTTTGGTCATGTTTTTTCAAATTTGTAAACTACAGGAAATATATGCAAAAATTCATTCATTTCTTCCTTTGATGAACATTCACACACATCAGGGAACTTAAAGTCTCAAGAGGGGTATAAACATATGTATCTTTGTGCGGTACTTGAAGAGCAGCGTGTTAGCAGGGTGATCAAAGTGCTCTGATAGTGCCCTGCAGGAACTTTAAGGGGCAGGGCACTTTATAAAGGGGGCGGTCCTTGAATAGTGACCAAGATTTCCCAGTGGGGAGAGTAATCATGTGATGTTTGTTGTTTGGAGTCCATTGCTTCCCACGTTGTGTTTTGTGGATCTCTACGTTTATGAGAAGGTATCTCTGTCTCTCTGCTTCTCCCTTCTTTTCTTTACTTGTTTTATATGTTGGGAATGATACAGTAGAGAATGAGAAATTGACAGTGCCAGAGGGGATAGGTAGAATTTTTTTTTTTTAAATTTTTTGGCTCTCATCCCTCTTAAACAACCTCTATCCTCTTAACAATGGAAGTGTCTTTCAGCTAGCAAAGCACCCCAGAGCTGACCACATTCTGGCAAGAGATATAGGATTCTTTTTCTTTTTTTTTTTTAATTTTTATTTATTTATTTATGGCTGTGTTGGGTCTTCGTTTCTGTGCGAGAGCTTTCTCTAGTTGCGGCAAGTGGGGGCCACTCTTCATCGCGGTGTGCGGGCCTCTCATTATCGTGGCCTCTCTTGTTGTGGAGCACAGGCTCCAGATGCTCAGGCTCAGTAATTGTGGCTCACGGGCCTAGTTGCTCTGCGGCATGTGGGATCTTCCCAGACCAGGGCTCGAACCCGTGTCCCCTGCATTGGCAGGCAGACTCTCAACCACTGCGCCACCAGGGAAGCCCAGAATTTGCTGGAGCAGTGTTCCTTAGTAAGCCACAGGAAATCGGGAAAAGTGCAGAAGTGAGAGGTTGGCTTTAGATAAGAGCAAGGACATACGTGTAGTAATAAGAGAGAAGATGGAGTTGATGAGTACGGATGCAGGTAGGTGGTAGATGTGGAATGTGGAATTTCTCTTTCAGTGGTTTTTAACTGTCATTGAAAAAGGAAGCAAGGTCATCACCTGAGAGCAAAGATAGAGGAAGAGGTGTCAGAGGTTTGTGGAGGGTAAAGAAGAAAAGGGTTAGTCTTCTAGGAGAGCAGTAAAGTGAAGGGCCTAGGGAAAGGTGATTTAATTCTCTGCATGATGGTAAGAGCCCACTTAGTTGTGGTTTTGAATTTACAGTATGACCACTTTGTGGTTTTGTAGTCATATTCAACTGTACAGGTTGAGGCACTGATTAGGTGGGGAGTTGGATTTAACTAGAGTTTTTGTCAGAGTATACAAGGAAATGAGAGCGGGCCAAGGTAGATGAAGGTTTATGCACAGGAGTGACTGTAATGAGCGACTATGGAATTTAAACTAGGAGAAAGCATGAGAGTGAGGGATGTGAAAGGTGGTGGGACCTGTGGGTTATGAACTCCACAGAGTTTTCCAGTTGCCTGAAGTTCACTATGGTAATACCAATTTGAAATATGACTTTAGGTCTTAGCATTGGTAGTAAGAGTGTGTTAATCTCCCCACCCCCCCAAAAAAAAGTTTGTTTTGAGATTCTTCTAGTGTTCCAATTTTTTTAAAGTCGTAATCTGTAGAAATACAATCTTTTCCCCCTTTTGTTCCATCTCACAAACATTATTTTAGTTAAAACTTTGATTTACTTTAAAGAAATGATGGTTTTACAGTGTAATTTGTGATGACATGAGAGAGTATTTTGTATTCTTGTTGTCTAAATTGCTGGTGCCAGATTCCAGTTGGATGATGTGCAAAGGAAATTTAGGTTTAGCTGATGTAATGTATAACCTCAAACAGAAGACCGAATGCTTGCATGAGAATTTTTTAAAAAGTTAGATTGTACTTTTTTTTTAAAAAAGAAAATGTTCATAAATGGTGTATTTAGATAAAAATTACAAGACTTGTTTCTATTTAACAAAGAGCTTCTTTCCAAGCTCTTTAGAAGTTTCTTCCACATACAAACAATGTAATTATATAGTAAGGAGGAACTGCTACAGTTTTGATTAGCCCTTTAGGTTTGATTAGTACTGTAGATAGCTTAAAATATATATTACTTTAAATAAAATTCGATTGGATCCCCTGAATTAAGATTCTGCCTTTTATTGCGCACAAATTGATATAATAGTGATGGTTAGAATTGTTGGACCAGTGTCTTGTAGTAGTTGAGGGGGATGGGATCTAGTGCATCCTCTTAAGGACTTGCTTTAGCTAGCAGCATGGATAATTCATTTGTACCAGGGTTTCTCAGTCTTGACACTGTTGATATTTTGGGCTAGATAATTCTTTCTTTGGGGGGCTGTCCTGTGCACTGTCTTGACAATCAAAAACTTTGACCTTAGAGGTCCAGATTGCCCCATGTTGAGTACCAGTGATTTATGGTGATAGAAGAGAGACCAAGGTTCTGGTATTTGGGTAGATGTGGAGTTCTGAGTCTGAGGAAATTATTTTCCAATTACTTTCCTTATTGAAGTTGGAAGTGAGGTCATGAGAGGAAGTGGCCTGCAGGTGAATATTTCTTTAGCTTTGTCTTTGTTCTATGATAGTTGACACTAAAACGCTGGCATTTTAGAAATTTATGTTGGTTGGTCAAGATATGGTCCCAGTAGCACTTCAGCTTGCCATGGTCAGCTGTAATCTTTATAGACTTATTCAACAAGTCATATTTTTCTATGTATATCCGGTGGACTTATTAAAAAATAAAGTTCTCATTCTTTTTGACTTGACTTCAGGCACATCTAACCATTTGTTCTATCCAGAAAATATTTCCATTCTTGCCTTCTATTGAGCCTCACTTTCTTGGCTTTCTTTCTTCTCCACTTTCTTGAGCTCCATTGCACAGATAGGCAATAATAGTAATAAAGAGTCTTCTGCTGTAAACAGCACTAGGTTGGGGATTTATGACCAAGGCAGTGTGGCCAAGCCACAGAGGCTGAGGTGAAATCCTTACAGTTGCTCCTGTTAGCAGTTTGGAATGGAAAAAGCCACGAAGTAAGTCACTTAGATTATAGAGACACTCAAATAAAGAATGTTGACAGTTATGAGATGTGACCAGCATCTTAACTGGTGCTTACTGGTATGTCATTGGAATCTTTTACAATAACCCTTTCAGGTAATTACTTAAATTCCTTTTAATAGATATGCTTATAGATTCAGAATATAGCTGGTGGTAGCTGGCTAAACAGCTACTAATTGTGTAATGAGGGACTGTTCCATGGAGAATGGCCCTATCATCTATAGTTGTACTTCAAGATTTTGCCCTGAATCTCTTTGGTTTCTCTTCCCTTCTCCCTTTTCTTTCTTCCAGTCTACTCTCCTATAGCATTTTTTTAAAAAATCAATTTATTTATTTATTTATTTTATTTTTGGCTGCGTTGGGTCTTCGTTGTGGTGCGCGGGCTTCTCATTGTGGCAGCTTCTCTTGTTGCAGAACATGGGCTCTAGGCGCATGGGTTTCACTAGTTGTGGCACGTGGGCTCAGTAGTTGTGGCTTGCAGGCTCTAGAGCGCAGGCTCAGTAGTTGTGGTGCAGGGGCTTAGTTGCTCCGCGGCATGTGGGATCTTCCTGGACCAGGGCTCAAACCCGTGTCCCCTGCATTGGCAGGCGGATTCTCAACCATTGCACCACCAGGGAAGTCCTTCCTGTAGCATTTTAGAAACAGTTTGTTTCCTGCTCAGGTACGTGAATGTCCCCATTACTTGACACCAGTGTTTGACCTTGAGAAGCCTTCCCAGTTATCCTTAACCCATATACACAACGTTATCTTTTATCTGTGTCCACAGTTTCTCTGAGTTTAAATACAGGCAAAATGAGTTTTATATTAAAATTCTATACTGCAATATGAGTTTTAAAAAAGGAGATAATCGCTACTACTTCTTGACACGAAAATATTCTCTCTCTCTTTTTTTAAATATTTATTTATTTATTTTTGGCTTGTGTTGGGTCTTAGTTGCGGCACGCGAGCTCCAGAGTGCGTGGGCTCTGTAGTTGTGGCGCGCGCGGGCTTAGTTGGCCCGCAGCATGTGGGATCTTAGTTCCCTGACCAGGGATTGAACCCATGCCGCCTGCACCAGAAGGCGGACTCTTAACCACTGGACCACCAGGGAAGTCCCCCCCAAATATTCTCTTTTTAAAAAATTGTGTACATATACACACATAAGTAAATTGGAGATTTTAAGTCTTTTTTGGAAGAACTTCTTAAACAACTCTGTCTAGTCTTAAGAAGCATAACCATAATTACTCATTACCTTTCCAGTTTGAACAACTGTGTTCTGCTTTCAGTATTCCCCTTTTACTTTTGTTTTATACAAACAATATATGTACGTATTTTTGAAGTGCAAATTCTGTGGAGAAAATAAGTATACTTTAAAATGGGCAGTGCAGAATATTAATTCACTTTACAAAAATTCATTCCAATACAGATTGCTTTGCTAATAGCAAAACTATGTAGCCTCTAGTAAGTTCTTTATATTAATTCAGAACCCACTTAACAAAAAGATGAGTTAGATCTTTTTCTCATTTCAAACTGCCTTTCAAATGCTAAGTAATCAGAATATTTTAGGAGTGAAAAGTCATCAGGAAAAAGTTTGGAATTCCTAATATGTGCTGGGTGCTACAAGGTTGATTAAGACACTCCTTTGTCAAGAGGCTAATAGGTGGTCAGTCAGGAAGGATGTTATTCTTTACTAAGAAGTGAAGACAAGGGAAGTGGGTTATTAAGAATGGTATAAATGTATCACAGGATTACAGCCTTATTTTGCTGTCAATAAAAATATATTCATGTTCTTCTGTTTGTGTAACGTGAGTAGGGAAATTAATATTTTTTCTTTCAAATGACTGCATAGCTTTCCATAGTTACGTAGTTGAGTTTAGCTCTAAATTTGACTTTAATTTTCAGGATTATTTATTACATATAGCTTTGCAGGTTAGTCTCAAAGAACAGTTTGCTCTGCAAGTCCTTAGGACTCTAGGTCTTCCTAACTATGCAGAAATTAGGATCTTTTGTCAAATTGTATAAAGTTAAATTTCTGCAAATATTTCAATACAGAATATTCTGTTATCAGAGATTTTGGCTGAGTACCATAGAGTACTATAATATCTGGCCATCGTAAATATAACACAGATCTGTGGAATTAATTCTGAAAATTCTGTGATCTGTATTAAGAATCCTGTCTTGGGAATTCCAGTGAAAGAATTGATCTTATAAAATTTAAGTTGCTGTTAGTAAATATTTTTTCTGACACTGGCTTTCTTCTAAATGTTATAATGTACTCTTTTAATGTAATAATTTTTTTCACATGACAGATTTATCTTTTGGTGTGTTTCTAATAACACAAAATTAACTATGCAGGGAGATAATCAGTAATGAAAGAGGCCTATTAAATATACTAAGAATAGTGTGGTTGGGTACCAAATTAATAATATCAGTATAAAATGAAATTTTAAGATTATACTAATTATACTTGAAAAATTTTCATGTGAAGTGTCTGAGATTTAAGGCAGAGTGATGTTTCTAAGTACTTAGGCACAGGGAGAACAAGAATTACATTGGGGAGACAGATGAATAACTATAAAAATGGGTATAAATTATGTAAGAAGCCTTGCATCTTTTATTATGTGGTGACTTTTTCTAGTTTGTATATTTGTAGCTGGAATTTTTTCTGCTTAGCCAGTGAGAAACCTTCATCTCTTTATGTTATTATCTTGTCTATTTATATGGTGTAGTACTTTGGTTAACCTTTGCCTGCAAATATGGAGTTATGTTCTCAAATTTAATACCAGTGTTTGCACTGGGTTATCCTGGCTTTGCCATTTTCCCTCTTTCTCATATATAGTATAGTGTGGGATTATTTTCTCAATTGACCCTTTATATGGATAGTCCTTTTTCCTTTTGATTCCTGTAATGCAAATTGTGTGATACTGAAATGTTTAGTTTTATTAATTTGTTGAGGTGGAAATAATATGTGATATTTTGTTTGTCAGTCATTGGGCCAATATTTAGAAATAGTTACCGATTTCACTGCATCTCATATTTCTCTATCTGGATACCTAACAAATGTACACACTATAAGGCAGTTGAGGAAAGGAAATGTAGTATGTTAAACATCCCTGATTGAATTGTCTTGCCATGCTTGCAAGGGAAGAAAGAAACAAACTATGAAACAGGAATGTATGCTTTTTATTATAGCATATATGTGTTTTATTATACTATATTTAAAATATCTCTTTTACTACCCTATATCCTGCCATGTTAAAATAAGACAGTCAGTCCTATGTCTTTGTCTCTGGATCATGGTGACATAGTTTCTTGATCTTGTTGTTCTCTTTGCTTGTAGTGGTTTTATTGTTGTATGTGATAATTATATTCGAAGAACACTTACAGTGCCATACCTAGCCAAGTTATATTTAGCCATTGAAATTTTTATTTTGAGGTCTTACAGTTGTGTTTTTAAAAACATGCGATGGGTGCTTTTGATTGAAAAAAATTCACTCTTAAATCTGTACTTTTTTCCATGGGTGATAGTTTTTTAGGTTGAGGATCACTAGTTTGGCAAACTTTCTGTTTTCTTTTCTTTTCTTGTCCCTCCCTCGCTCCCTCCCTCCCTCCCTCCCTTCCTTCCTCTTCTAGTGTGCCATGCACCTATATCCAAAGATGAGCAAGGCCTATTTTCTGATCAATTTTATCACAATCTGTAATGCTCTGTATGAAAGCTGTTATCTCTTGGCCTGGGAGTGATAGCTTTTGTCTTCTGTGGGAACTCAGAATAGTACTTGGTTTTTACCTTAAGTGGGTTGGAAGGAAGCACAATGCTGTAATGCGGGAATGCTTACTCCTTGGAAGATACTGTGGCAAGAAGGATAGAAACTCGTGTATATTGAGAACTTTCCTTTATGCTAGACAGTTTATGAGGCATCTTCATGTTTGTTATCTCAGTTATTATTCTTTACAGTTATGCTATGATGTATGAAATTTTCTGAGTCTGCTGAGGTTCCAATAAATGGACAGATACAGGGTGACACAGACGCAAAGTGAAGGCTCACGGTCACCCAGTTTTAAGGTGGTGAAGCTAGGGCTCTAGGACTTTTTGACTTCAAACCTTTTTAGTATGCTTTGTAGCTTTGGGGGGAGATGCTTAGCATTCCAGATAAAGTAGCTAGTAGGGAGTAGAAAACGGCCTAAATTCTATAAAATGTATTTTCATTTTCTGTGGCCATTTACAGAAAACAGGAGGTTTCTCATTTCTAGAGCATAGAAACTGGAAGATGTTCTTTCAGATACGTTTACTAGTCTAGGATATATGGCAAAAAGGATCTCTTTGGTAGTGACATAACTGGCTACCTGAAATAATACAATAGCACTTTGCTATAACCTTTCTCTTTGAAGCTGAAGGGAGGAAATCACAAGCTGGTATCTGACTGAATTTTTTACATCTGAAAACGTGAGTCTTTCATTTTAGAAAGGAGCTCTTCTGTCCTTTTCTAGAGTCATTGACTTAGAGGTAAGCAGTTGTACAGACTTTTAACTTCTGTGAAATTTAGGGGTATGTGTTAGGGGGACTTATACCCAAGTGGGTCTTGATTGAGTTTTTTTGTGGCCCAGAAGGAGACTCCACAGTTTGATGTCACTGGGCTTTGCCTGAGGTTTTGTCTTATTCAACACTTGTTGATTTAGAAACAAAAACAACAGAAGTCTTGGATAATGAGAAAGAAGTCATATTTGTAAAATCTGCTTAAAGCCGATTTAAAAAATAATAATGAAGTTGAGAGTTTTCAAAAGATTACCTTTGGTCTGTGTATCTGATCGACAGGGTAAAATGTAATAGGGATAAAGGCGAAGCCCTGCATTGACGTTTTAAAAAAACAGATTGGCAGGTATAGATGGAGGAGATGGGGCTTGACAGTATTGTGAGTGAAAAAAAGCTTGTTGCTGTTTTGGTATGTGACTACTGAAGTTAATAGGCTGTCTTGGTATGAGCATTGTGTCCAGATCAGGGTACTTCAATAGTTTCACTGCTCTCTATCTTCATCAGAGATGTCTGGAATTAGATGCTCATTTTAGAAAGCTTCATTTTACAGAAGGACTTTGAAAACTGGAGCCATGACAGGACAGAAAGGGTGGTTGGGATGGGGCTAAATCGGGGGACCATGACATATGGGGAATGGTTATAACAATGATATATTTAGCCTAGAGAGGAAAATAAAAATATTGGTCTTTTGGAGACCTATAAAATAGTCTCCACTGTAGGCAGAAACTTATTTTGTGTTATTCTACAAGAAGTGGATGTACTAACAAGAACCTGCAGTATAAAAAAAACAAACAAACAAAACAACTAATATTAAACTTTCATTGGGTTATTTGTATGGAAATATGTTAATATAAATGTTTCAGACATTACATGAAATTTCTAAAAATCTTATATGTTCTGGTATAATGTTATAAGTCATAATTCTAGTTATTACTTTAAAATGTATATCTCAGAAATAAAAAAAAAAGTGGATGTAAATTACTGGACTACAGATTTAACTCGGTATAAGAATTATTAGAGGTCTTTTGTAAATCCATTGTCTCACTAGGTAGGGAGCCTCCATCTTTGCAGCTAAAAGAAATTTCTGGGAGAGAAGCCATTTGGCTATTTCTAACAAGGCTTTCCAGTGGATGTTTTTTAGATGCTCGCTCAAGAAACCTTAGAAGTTGATTTATAATCCATCAGTTTCAAGTATGGTCTGCAGTCACAGGGGTGAGAGGGAGTCCTTTAGACTCTTTTCAGGGACTGAAAACAGTTTTTGTAGTATTTGCCTTTTTCACTGTGTTGACATTTGCACTGATGGTGCAAAAGCAATGGTGGGTAAAACTGCTGGTACCTCACCATGAATCAAGGCAGAGGCATCAAACTGTACTAGTAGTGATTGTATTATTCTTCACTGTCACACATTCACAGAAGACAGTACCTTATATTTAAGAGTGTCATTGATCAAGATGTAAAAATTGTTAATTTTATTAAATCTTGCCCTTGAGTACATGTCTTTTTAATATTCTGTGAGAGAAACTAGCAAGTATATACATACATAAAGCACTTCTGCTGCATATGGTGGTTATCTCAAGGGAAAGCATTTGTGCAGTTATCTGAGTGTTGTGTTAAACCAGCCACTTTTTTGGTTTTCAAAGAACAACTGGCAAACTATAGTTTCTCAGATTTAGGTGCAGATATTTTCTCCAAAATGAACTTGAAGTGAGCTTGTCAAGGAAGACTGACAGTATTTGTTGCTTATGATAAAATTCATGATTTAATGTGAAAATTATGGTTTTAAAAACTTGTATCAGGGACTTCCCTGGTGGCGCAGTGGTTGAGAGTCCGCCTGTCAATGCAGGGGACACAGGTTCGATCCCTGGTCTGGGAAGATCCCACATGCCACGGAGCAACTAGGTCCATGTGCCACAACTACTGGGCCTGCGCTCTAGAGCCCGCGAGCCACAACTACTGAGCCCGCGTGCTGCAGCTCCTGAGGCCCATGCACCTAGAGCCTGTGCTCCGCAATGAGGGAGGCCACCGCAGTGAGAAGCCCGCGCACCACAACGAAGAGAAGCGCCCGCTTGACACAACTGGAGAAAACCCAAGCGCAGCAACGAAGACCCAATGCAGCCAAAATAAAAACTTGTATCAGCTACTGTGCATTGTTAGGTTCCCAATACTTAAAGATTTTTCTGATGAGATCATTGGTGATAACAATAAATGTGATTTTTTTTTTTATATTGTATGGTAAAATGTGTCAGCATATAGAAGATCTGCATAACTCAGAACGAGTATTTTCCAAACAATCAATGCATGATATTATAAAATCTTGCATGGGTAAAAGGGTCCATTCAGAGGGCAAGACAAACTGTTGGATTTTAATGTGACAGACTATGGAAAGTTCATTGATACAGGTGTTTAGATTCTACTAATGTTTTGGAAACTACCGTTTATTAGCTTTTGGTATGGTAACCACAGTTAACTGAAAGGGTTATAAAAATGCTCCTGTCTTCTCCAGGGTACCTATTTGTGTAGAGGTAGATGTTCTTTGTAAACTTTAACCAAGACAACATATTAAAACGTTTTGCATTTAGAAGCAGATTGACAATCTAGTTGTCTTCTATTAAGGCATACATAAAAGCGTACCTGAGACACTTTCAGAAAGAAGTTGGTTTATAATCCACAATACTTGTTAGTTAATTGACAGTGGAATGATTAGGAAACCTCGTTGTTCTCCAACATCTCTTTTTCATGATGTCTTGGTACCTGGGAAACTAAACTAGCAGTGTTAAAGGGTTGCTTGGCGAACGTGGGATCAAAGGAATCGGATATGCTTCTAGGACATTTTACCTGGATTATTAGAAACCTGATACTGTGTTCCTGCTCCACAGTAGTGAGCTCCTCTCTGCTGTCTAGTGTCTGTATGTTTACCATTGTTTCTGCTTTGGACAAACTCCTTTTAAATTCTTTAAAAAACATATATTCCCCAAAGCCCCATTGTCTCATAATTGATTCAATGCTGTAACAATTGTATATAATATTAACACTTTAGTAATGTTTTTCTAAGGCCAGAGTCTGATCATTTTGATTCGACTCACCGGGTGTTTTTTTCCCCACCCTGACCTTGTCTGTAGCATCTGGAGGGTTTCCATTTTGGATCATGTTCTTTCAAGAAGTATTTCAGTGTCTATATTGTATGCCTGGCACTTGTTTTTTTCTCCCTCATACAATCATTGTTGGAATTGTTTAAACAGAAGACTGTCTTTTCAGGGATGTTGAAGAAGAAGATTCTAATTTTAGTTTGCATCTTGGATCATGGGAGTTTATAAAACAGGGAGACTTCCAAGAAGTATCTGGCAGGATTAAATAGTTGTACATGTAGAATTAGTTGGATTCTGTAGGCTGTATGAGACAGGTGTAGTTTTCTCACCTTCCTTCTGGTGAGAGTCCAGGGAATAAGTGGAGAAGGAGCCTAATAGCTTCTCATCACAAAGATTTGTGCCATTTGTTCATACACTTAGAAAATGTTTATTAAGCACCAGGTACTATTCTAGCAGTTAAAGAAGTGTGTTCCTTCTGTTTAGTACTCTTATTTGTTCTCATGACTAATTTAGTTAAATCTTTGTCACATTTAGGATTTTATATGTAGGAATAACAATTTCTTCATTTTGAACTTCAAGAACTACAGTCACATAAGGCTCTTTATTTTGTACTCCTGACAGGTGGGTAACACAAGATTAGGTTGGCTTAACAGGTGTTGGTGATAGACTTGGTACGCCTTAGGTGGTCTATGAAAATTGCATGTGGTAAATTTGTTATAAAGTGTTAAAAGATTCTATAAGTTACACTTTTTTTAAAAAAAGGTAACATATATTTTATCTTGAATGTTTTAAATGTGAAAATGTCTTAGAAAATGTTATTCCTTTGAATAAACATCATTAAACAAACTTGTTTGTCAGTTCATATGGATTTTTATAAAATACAGTCCGTTTCAGGCACAAAAAGCAGTATTATAGCTATTAGCATGATCAGTACACATCAAAAGGAAATGTTAGCAATGAAGCAGTAATGAATAAGGAAGTCAAGAAAATAAAAATCTAGGTGAGGAAAGAACACACTGGGATATCTACATGACAGTAGCGCAGTCTTTTTTAAGGTAGCTAAGTTTAAATGGTTACTATTTGACATTGTGTATTCGGGGTCTCTGGTAAATTGTGTCATAAGGGAATACACGTAATATGATGAATTGATCTCTTGACACTTCATAGTGATCTCTACATAAAAGAAGTACTTGTGATGGCCCCTACTTAGAGAATGAGATTCTTAGAAGTGTAAATATTATGTGGAAAAATTAAACCTCCACATGGTAAGTCAATATAACTCTAACAAGGAAAAATGAATGTTATGCAATATATGCTGGGCTGTTGATTATGACACTTTTATAATAAAGTATTACATCCTTAACAGGCTTGCATCTAATCTGCATCTTCACAATTAAAAAAAAATCAGTTGTTTAATCTGCCTTCATTTAGGGGATCCTTTTTTTAAAAAAATAAATTTATTTATTTATTTTTGGCTGCTTTGGGTCTTCTTGCTGTGTGCGGGCTTTCTCTAGTTGCGGCGAGCGGGGGCTACTCTTCGTCGCGGTACGCGGGCTTCTCACTGCGGTGGCTTCTCTTGTTGCAGAGCACGGGCTCTAGGCGCGCGGGCTTCAGTAGTTGTGGCTCACGGACTCTGGAGCGTAGGCTCAGTAGTTGTGGTGCACGGGCCTAGTTGCTCCGCGGCATGTGGGATCTTCCCGGACCAAGGCTCGAACCCGTGTCCCCTGAATTGGCAGGCGGATTCTTAACCACTGCGCCACCAGGGAAAGTCCCAGGGGATCCTTTTATGTGTAAAAAAATCATATTAATCTTTTTTTGCCAGCAATTTTTAGTATCTTTTTATTTTAACAGTGAATTAAAATATATTCTTTTCTGTAAACCATTTTATTCCCTTCAGGAAGTTGCTTTACTTTTCTGAGTTTTTTTTTTTCAATCCCTTCTCCTATCCATTTCTTTATTTTTATAAACTCATCTTTAATCCTTTGTCTCTCTAAAGCACAGTCTGGTTTTTAAAGATTTAATTCTAGAATAGCCTATTATTTTTGTGATGTAAATTCATGGGGTTATATATGAAAAATTTTATCTTCATGCTTGAAGTCAAAGCATGAAAAATTTGTTCTCTAAAGGGTACTTTTCACAAATTTCCAATTCAGTAAAAATAAATTGTTGTGAGATTGCAGCTGAAAATGTGGTAATAAATTTTCCTACTGAAAGATGTATATTGATTTTTTAATCCCCCCTCTTAACTCATTCGTTCAACAGATATGTATTAATTGCTCAGTTTGTACCAGTCACTGTGCTGTAAGCACTAGGCCGTATAGTGGTGGGTGCAAACTTGGACTTGGCAATCTTTGAATTTAGACTGTGGGGGAAGGGGAGGCATTAGTAAAGTCACATAAATAAATGAAAACAATTGCAACTAAGTTAAGTACAGGAATTGTGAACTGTATGGTGCTATGTAGATAGTATGGGACTTAGTAAAACAAAGTTAATTATCTGAGGAAGTGGTGTTTGAACTGAGATGTGAAAGTAGAATAGGCTTGAAGTAGATGAAGAAAGGAGTGACAATATTTCTATGGCAGGTAAGACAGCAGCCCTTGGTGGCAGGAAGCTTGGTGTATTGCAGGAATGAAAGAAGACCAGTGTGGCTCTAGCAGAGAGAGTGACTGGGAGTGTGTTATCAGATGAGGCAGATCTGAGTGTCAGTGGGGGTTAGACTAGGCAGAGCCAGGCTACAAGTAGATTTCCAGACATGATAAGGACTTACCCTAAGAACAAGGAGAATCCATGTCACATATTTTAAGCAGGAATTGGGGGTGGGGGAGCTGGGGGAATGTGTACAGATGACGTTTGAGACAGGAATGGTGTGACTTCGGCAGGCTCTAGTGTGCAAGGTGGGCAGAAGTGGATGTGGCCAAAAGGGGGCATGGGCATTCTGGTCAGGAAGCTCTTGTAGTCGTCCAAAGAAATGATGATGCCTTTTTTAAAAAAATTGTTGTAAGCCCTTTTTCAGAGTCAGATTCTAGTATGTTTTTGTGTTAGGAGTCTGGATGTTATTTATCCCAGCGTTTTACCGCAGCACCAGAGCAGAAGACTGCTTGTTTCTTTAGATTATTAGCACAGAATCATAATCCAAAAGCAGGTATACGAAGGCTAGTATTCATAAGCATGCCTTGTAATGTGCTTTGGGAAGACTGACTTAAAAATGTAATTATAGGAGTATAAGGTGATCCTTAATTGGTCTATACTCCAGCTACACTTTTTTTTTTTTTAAGTAAATTTATTTATTTATTTTTGGCTGCATTGGGTCTTCGTTGCTGCGCGCAGGCTTTCTCTAGTCTCGGTGAGCAGGGGCTACTCTTCCTTGTGGTGCACAGGCTTCTTATTGCGGTGGCTTCTCTTGTTGCGGAGCACGGGCTCTAGGCGCGCGGGCTTCAGTAGTTGTGGCACGCGGTCTTCAGTAGTTGTGGCACGCGGGCTCTAGAGTGCAGGCTCAGTAGTTGTGGCGCACGGGCTTAGTTGCTCCGCGGTATGTGGGATCTTCCCAGACCAGGGCTCGAATCCGTGTCCCCTGCATTGGCAGGCGGATTCTTAACCACTGTGCCACCAGGGAAGCCCCCAGCTACACTTTCTTCTAGTTATTACTTTGGCAGTGTAAACTTCTGATATAAACAAATGACTAAAAGTGACCATAACTTGAAATATTTATTAGTACAGAGTAGTCTTTGAATTGTGTGTTAGCTGTAGCCTACATTTAAGGCATTAATTCTTTACCTAGGCTTTAAATTTTGCTTCTTGCTTTGTCTTTGAAACTAGCAACACTCTTACCGATGTAAATTATGGTAGGTAGCAGTTATTTATCATTAATCTGTGGTCTTGTGTGTAATATCGTCAGTGTTATCTATACTGAAGCTGTAGCAGAAAACTAGTGTCGTCTTTGGCAAATGTGACTGAGAGTGGGAGATAATGCCTGAAGCCTTTAGCCAAATAGCCGTCTGTTCAAAGTGTGTGTTTTAAAATGTAGGGACTCATGTTAGAGAAGAGGTTCCTTGCAGCTGCAGCAGCTTCTGTTTTAGTTAAATAAACAAAAAGTGTTTCTCCTTCATATTTTATTGCTCTGTTCCTAAGTCTCCTTTTTGTTTTTTAAATAAATTTATTTATTTTATTTTTGGCTGCTTGGGTCTTTGTTGCTGTGCATGGGCTTTCTCTAGTTGCGGCGAGCGGGGGCTACTCTTAGTTGTGGTGCGCATGCTTTTCATTGCGGTGGCTTCTCTTGTTGCGGAGCATGGGCTCTAAGCGTGTGGGCTTCAGTAGCTGTGGCGCGCAGGCTCAGTAGTTGTGGCTTGCGGGCTCTAGAGCACTGGCTCAGTAGTTGTGGCGCTCGGGCTTAGTTGCTCCGCAGCATGTGAACTCTTCCCGGACCAGGGATCGAACCCTTGTCCCCTGCATTGGCAGGTGGATTCTTAACCACTGTGCCATTTAGCGGACTCAGGAAGTCCCCTAAGTCTCCTTTTTGTTGTTGGATTTTTTTCTTTTGTATACATAGGATTTTGGTTGAGGAAATTGAATTGTTTATAGACAGGTGGGTTCGGTTCGTGAGTGAATGATCTGAGAGTGTTGAATACTTTTTTATGGCCATCTGAAGTAATAAAGGTAAAACTATGTGGGAGGAACGATTTAATTTTTTTTTTCTTGATGCGCATGTTCACAGTGCCTTGGCACATAGTACTGATGGGAAAAGAATGACATGGATAGGATCAGAAATTATGCTTGAGGAGCAGCAAGTAAGTACCTGTGGGGTAAGCAAACACGCAGCATTTGAACCCAGTATAACTTATGAATCTGTGAGTGGACCTATATTTTTTTAAAGATGTAAAATTTTATGATAAATATTACATAGGCCATCTTGCCATTCCAACTTAAAGTGTTTTCCCCCTTTCCCCAAGATTTTCAATTTTACTTCTTTTATCATGTGATGCATTCAGTGATTTGAAAAAATCATTATTTTGTTCTTTTGATATTATAGCTTTGGAAATACATTATTGTGAGTTTGATTACTATAAAAGGCTTAGCAATTTGAAATTATTACTGGAAAGTCAGTTTATATTAGTCTGTTTTATAAAAATTTTAAAAACTCAATTTCAGGTTAATTCACCTCTAAGCAGATATTATGTGTGATATGTGTGTACTTTTCTATTTAGAAGACCTTTACTATGACTCCTTTAAAAACCCTTTCCATGTACATTTAAAAATTACTCACCTTATAAACAATGCAGTTATTCACAAATTTTTATTATATAAAGAGAGGTGTAGTTAATGAGTATCTTGGACTTGATATATATATTTCATTATTAAGGGTGGTATGGTAATAAGCTTATTGATTTTAAGTAAATACCTGCTTTGGGTGTCTTCTATTATACCTAAACCTTTGTGGGGTTTTTTTCCCCCCAAGTGTATTAAGCAGTTTTGTTCATATTTGTTACTATTTGAGAGTTGTAAAATGTTGTGTTTTGCATTGAAAAGGTCTTGATTTAGTAGGACTTTAATGGCCAGTTCAACTTGAATTTTTTCATCAACTAAAATGTTAAGGTGTAGTAAAAGAGAAAAATGGGTAAAAATCACTTGCCCCCAAACTATAATTTATAAGGAATTAAATATAAAAATTAAAGGTCAAGATAGCAAATTAATCAAATTATATTACTTCCATCATAGGGTTATTTGGAGACATAAGATTTTATTGGTTCTGAAAAAATCTCATAGTTAATATATATATAGTCCTCAGATCTTCTCAAAACATTAATTAATTTCTCTGTTGGGTTGAGACATGTGACAGCATTGAAACATTTAAAATATCTTTGGACCTTAAGAATATACTGAGCACAAAGTAGCCCGTACCCTCAGTAGAAATGCATGGATAAAGTTTACATCAGCAACCATGCGGCCTTACTCCTCTGCAGCCCTCTAGTCGTATTAACTCACACCCATGTGGATATTTCCATATAGCACTCACTCTTTTTTTTTTTTTTTTTTTTTTTTTTTTATGGCTGTGTTGGGTCTTCGTTTCTGTGCAAGGGCTTTCTCTAGTTGTGGCAAGCGGGGGCCACTCTTCATCGCGGTGCGCGGGCCTCTCACCATCACGGCCTCTCTTGTTGCGGAGCACAGGCTCCAGACGCGCAGGCTCAGCAATTGTGGCTCACGGGCCCAGCTGCTCCGAGGCATATGGGATCTTCCCAGACCAGGGCTCAAACCCGTGTCCCCTGCATTGGCAGGCGGATTCTCAACCACTGCGCCACCAGGGAAGCCCCTATAGCACTCACTCTTGAAAGCATATTATTTTTCTTAAATGAGATACTCACATGGACATACCCATTGTCAGTTTTACTGAGAACAGTAGAATAAAAGTGAGTAGGTTAGGGGCTTCCCTGGTGGCACGGTGGTTAAGAATCTGCCTGCCAATGCAGGGGACCTGGGTTTGAGCCCTGGTCCAGTAAGATCCCACATTGCCGCACAGCAACTAAGCCTGTGTGCCACAACTACTGAGGCTGCGCTCTAGAGCCACGAGCCACAACTGCTGAGCCCACGTGCCACAACTACTGAAGCCCGCGTGCCTGGAGCCCGTGCTCTGCAACGAGAAGCCACTGCAATGAGAAGCCCGTGCACCACAACGAAGAGTAGCCTCCACTTGCTGCAACTAGAGAAAGCCTGTGTACAGCAACGAAGACCCAACGCAGCCAAAAATAAATAAATAAAATAACTTTATTAAAAAAAAAAAAAGAATGAGTAGGTTAGAATGTGTGGGGAGTAAGGGGGAGACTTGTGAGGAGTGGTTAGAAAAGTGAGTGAATTCACTCAAGTTAGAACACTCATTTATGACATATATGGCATATATAGCTTCAGTATATATTTCATTTGTTAGCTTAGATGTAATTTTTTCTGGCAAGCCTTTCCTGACACTTCCAATTTGAGTAAGCTGCCCCTCCTATGTGTCTTAGTAGCAGTTTCTGCTACTCCCACAATAGCTTTTGCTTGTTTGTATTGTAATTGGTTGTACCTGTGTCTCCTATAGCTTGTTGGCTCATTTTAAGGGAGGGACTATGTCTTATTTGCCATTAATCCTCAAGATCTAGCGCCTGGTAGATAATTCAGTAAATATTTATTGCATATAATTGCTTTATCCAGTTTCTGATTGATATTTTTGGGAGGGGCAATGCATTGTGATTGTGTTAATTTAATCTCAGTACAAAGCATCTGGGAGTTAAGTGCTGGAAGGTGTTTGAGCAGTAATAAGTATTTTCAAACCCCCAGATTTCTGATTGCACTCTACTGAGGCCCTAGGTGCTTGCTCGGTACCGCTTCAGGAGTTGCTGCTGGAGAGAGTCCAGTGCAGGTCTACTTTTATCTGTTTTATTCTGGGGGCATAATTGTAGCCAGGATTCTCCTTTAAAAGTCTGCAAACTAAATTTCTAGTTCAGTTTCCTCCTACAGATTAGAGCCAAGGCCCAAGGGGCTAAGTGACTTGTCCAGTTCCATAGAAAGTAGTAGGAGAAGAGGATCTTGGTTCCCATCGCTTTGCTCTTGCTGTTTCCTGCTATACCATAGTGCTTCTGGGGTGGCTATTGCAGTGCTTACAGACCTTTGGAAGAATAAGAGTTGGTCACTACTGTGATGCTTTCATGGTTCATATTAACTGTTTCATGTTGACTAGGTTTGTTTCGTTCAGTAGCATTGAAATGTATGTTCATATACATCATAACAGTTAAACCCTATTGCTTAAAAATCAATTTTTTTAAAACTGTGAGTTAATGAATACTTATTTGGGACTTCTATATTCCTTTGTGAAAAATTTGAAATTTCTCTTGATTTCATTGTAATGAAATTTGACCTGATAATATGTTGATGATTTGAATTGTAACGGAATCATTGGAAAACTCAGCTATAAAAATGGTATAAATTATTTCTTAGTTTATGTTATTTTTGTTGCTGTGCAAGTAGTGAAGTATTGTTTATGGAGAAGAAATCACAGAGTCTGCATAACTGACTCCATATGGCTAGAAGCATGTAGTGAGTCTTTAAATGGGACAAAGAGATGAAATTTTAATGAAACGTACAGTAATCGTTAGGACCACATTAGCTCTTTCTTATTTCACACTGACACTTTGAAATAAAGAACAGGATGTGGCACATGTATAATTCTTTCCTCTTGAGAATTGGTTAGCATAAAGTTCAAGATTTAATTTAAAAAGCAAGAGAAGCTGTTATTATGGAATTGAATGTATAGATGCTGCACATATGATCTATAGATAACTTTATATATTTATATGTATTCACAAACACAGTGCAACCTTTCTAATTCTTTCCAGACAGTTAAATAAACCCATGTATGTTCTTTTAATATTATATCCTTTTCACAGATGTTACCTTACAAAACAAGATATCAGTTTTGGTCGTTTAGTGCTTTTTTCCTTAAATCTCCAAAATTCAATTCAAATATAACTTTAAAATATATAAGAATGTGAACTGTAAGTTAAAGTGATCAGATACGAATTACTGGATGTAAAAAAGTATTCACTTCCCAAGTCTAATTATATGTAAAAGTAATGAGAGGAAATTGTGGTGTTATGTAGACCTTAGTAGACTTAAAGTGGCGTTCAAATCTGTCCCACTTTGTTTTCTGTCCACTTGGTTAAAATGTATTCTGGTATTCTCTGGGCAGGCAGCCAGTACTAAAATAAACGCTTACCATTGAAACAGTTTTTGTAATGTCTACATAAGCTTTAGATTGGGACCTTCATTTGTTGGACATAAAAATCTCAGAGCCCCTACTATGACCCTATTGTATTCAATGATGCAGGAAAGAGAATTCATTTATTTATTTTATTTTAAGAAACTTAATACTGTAGATCTTCAACTCTTAATGTTGACCTTCTTTAAAACTTAAAAGAAAACTCAGTAAAGAAAATCCTTTCCTAGAAAGTTGTGGTAGTGGGTTTTGTTGTTGTTGTTGTTGTTGTTGAAGGAAGGTGAAATTGAATGTGTTCTTTGGTTTCCAGAGAGAAATAAGATGTTAAGAACTATTGTTTGATGGTTGACACAAAACATTTCTTCTAAATTTCTGGGTTTGTTACAGACTAGAAAAACATTTAAATCCAAATGAGAACCACTCACTAGCCATGTGATTTTGGAAATGTTACTTTAGCTTTATGTGTCCTCATCTGTAATATGGGGATATTAATGGTATTTACCTCATAGGGTTATAAAAATTAATAAATGAGATAATATCCAATATCTTTTAATCATTATCAACATTATCAAAATGCCAGTCACATGAGCAGTAATTTTGGTTCCTTATCTCTTCTTCTTCTCCTTACTCCATTTCATCTCTAATTTATGCCTGCCGTTTTGTTGGTGTTGTGTTTCCTTATATTTGCAAATGCTGCATCTTTTATGAGCATACTCTCTTAGAGTGAGTCATATATTCTCTATTTCTCTTTCTTTCAGATTCTCAGAGTTAATATCATGCATTGGTTTAAATAACACCAAATCTGCCTTAACTTTACCTATTGCTTCTGCATACATACACCTATAATTGTTGTTTATACTTTTGATGCTTTGATATTGGTAGGATAAGGGGGAGGTTGGTACTTGGAAACCTGACTTACAGGGTACAGCATTTGTTCCTTAACTTACCACTGATGTTTGATTTGGAACGAACATCACTTTTCTCCCCTCAGAGGTATTGAACTTAATTTTGGACTATTAAAGCTTTTTCTTAGGCATTGGATATGCTTCACATTTATAGTTTGCCGCCTTTAATTCAGTATTCTTTCATTAGTTAACTTGGAGTAAAAAATGGCATCTTAATGGATGTACTCATGTGTTATGTATAGTATATACTTTAGTGAAAAGTTATGAGTTATAACTTATTTTTGCTGGAGAATGTTCATCATACTGTTGGAGAGATATTTAGGACCATTGCAAAACTAAAACTGAAGTCAATGAACTTGAACCTTAACGTATTGCTAATAGTAATACAGACTTAAGAGATTTCACTTATTTTTTTTTTTGAGAAATAAAATCATGACAATTGTTTACAATAAAATAATGAAGAAAAATTCTTAGGCTCAATAAAAGGTTTAAGAAAAAAACATTCTAGAGTGAATTGTCTGTAGAAACATGGAAATAATTGATGTGCAGACGTTTTTCCTCTATTGAGTTGAGTAAAAAATTAATTGGAGTATAAATTTATATATACAATAATGGAAATAGTATTTTAAATTCTACTTACTACCTTGCTATTTTAATCATTAAAATATATAGTGTATAGTCATAAAAATTGATGGGTATACTTACATATCTTTGATTATTTTATTAAAATGAAAGAATGAATACTTGGAAACAAGAATCAATATATTTATGTTTTTGTGTTTTGGAGGACAAAAAAATTCTATGAATAGAATCAGTAAAGAATACCTAATATGTCAACAGTTTCAAGTTTGTTTTTTAAATCTTGGTTATAGATAAGTGTGAACCAGACACTTGTTTAAGACAGTGTTTGGCAAAATGCTGCTCCCAACAGTTAAGTGAACCCCAGCACTGCCCATAGTACTAATAGGCTCAGATCAGAAGGCCTGTCCTACTTCAGGCTGTGAACATTTTTCATGAGCAAATATGAAATGCACATATTGTGACTGAACTGTGGTTTATTTGCTTTATCTACCTCATTGGCCTTCCTTCATTAAATTTTATTAATTTAAAATAAATATGGGATTTGGAAGTATTCAGAGCCTGAAAAAGAGTATTTTTTAATTTTTTTATTATAAAGTATTTTTTTAAAATATTTTAAAATTTGAATATTTTATGTGGATGGGATTAAATATCTGTCTCTTTTAATAGGTTTTAAAAAGTAAAAGTTGAGTGTGTTATGTTATGCTAACATGTACTTTACATGTTATTTTATTGAATTACTAGTGCCTCTCTTAATCATTATTGGCACAAAATTTCCTTTCTTAAGTACATTAACGCTTTAATTGTCTGAAACCGTGAGAACGAATCATTGTAAACAGAAGTTTCTGAATAAGATGAGTTTGAACTCACAGCATGGGAAAAATAAGTGTCTTGCATGGAACTATTTCTAAAAAAACAGTAGAACTTTTAAAACATGTACTTACTAGAATTAGCTTTTAACATTTTTTTTTTTTTTAATTGGGAGGTGGCAAGATGATTGTGGTTTATCATTGTCAGTGCCCCTAATTGGCCTTGGCAATAACAGAGTCATAGCTCCAGGCTTATGGAAGCTGTAGGGATCCATTCGTGAGAGGCTGTGAAGTTCAGTAATTAACAGCATGGGCTTTGGCGTTAGACTCAGGTTCAAATCCCATCTCTCCTGGATGCTAGCTGTATGACCTTTGGCAAACCACTAAATTTCATTTTCTTCATTTGCAAAGTGGGGAATTAGAGTCATAATAGTTCATTGAATTCAAGGATTACATGAGTTAACACATGGAAATCACTTAGCACAGCACTTAGTTCATAGAAAACTAAGCATAAGCTGTTAATGTGAATATCATCACTATTTCTGCTACTGCCACAAGAACAATGCTCCAGGCAGTAATGACTTTTCTTCTTGTTGCTGTTATGTCTACTATTCATTAGTTTTCCTTTCACTGACATTGACATGTATTAGGGTGTTTTCTATTTTCTATTTTTAATGAAGGGGTTGTTTCCTTTTTATCTGAATGTTGTCAGTTTGGGGAAGGGAAGAACCTGTGAGGCTATGGTGTAAGTCTTCAGCCTGCTCGTGGGCAAATATATTCTAAGCACAAAAGGAAGAATTAAGCTAAGTATAGTCTTTGCATATTTAAGTTAGAAGGTTTTTCTGTTTGGTTACAAAAATTTTCGCAGTAAGGGGAATGGGTTGAAGTAGAAGCAGATGTGTCTGGTCTGTTTCTTTTGAGAGAAGACAAATCATTTGCTTCCCGTGTGCAGGTGCCATTGGAATACTGATGATCATTTCTTGTAGGAGAGTGAATTTAACTTGCTCTCGGCCTTTAAGTGTACACAACTCTTACCTTTAATTCTTGATTGTACGAGTAACAACTGATTTTTGTGGTTGACATATCAGATTCTTGCTGTTAGAAAAACTTGATTGCTTCCAGTTCTCTGTTACTTGTTTGTGGAGACGGAGGTTGTGGCAGTGGGGATTTGTGGCAGCTGTCAGTCACAAAAGTAAGCTCTATGTCTTCTCTTGCTGATGGAGGTGGCACTTTAGCTTCTTCCTTTCTTTGTTTTATTTTGTGGCTTTTAGCTGCCACCGTAGTTTCTTTACAAATACTGGACCACAGAAAGGGGGTTGATCTTTTCCTCTAGGTACCCCCTCTGCCATCAGCAGTAAGTTCTGCATACAGTGGGAAAATACAACTGTTTAACCAGGTTATTCCACCTTCCAGCAGGAATAGTAGTAATAATAGCTAACACATATGGTGTAATTACTGTGTGATGTCACCGCCCTCATTATGTTACATACTGATTTAATCCTGGAAGCTTTGTATTAATTTGTGTTTAATCTGAGCTTTGAATGATTGTCATTTTTTAACAAATGAAGAACTAAGACTCACAGAGGTTTAGTTTACTTATCTGTGTCCATCAGTACATGCCCTAGCTGGGACTGGAATTCACGTCTCACAGCTCAATATTTTTTTCAAGTTTTTTATTCTTTTTAAATTTTATTGTGAAAAATTTGAAATATATGAAAAGCTAGATAGAATATTATACTGAATACCTCACATACATTTCACCTCTATTTAAAAGTTAATACTGTTTTGCCATATTTGCTTCATCATTTTTTTTCTTGAAAGTTTTAAAACAAGTTCCATAAGTTATTTCATTATAATTCTTTTTAAAAAAGGTTGTTTTCTTATAACCACACTGCACTGTTCACACATTTCATTTAGTTATTTCTCTTAGATTTGTTTTTGATTGTTGAACAGCTCTCCCCCCACCCCCTGCTCCTGTTTCCCCATACCATTGGGTTTTTGCAAAGACTGGGTCCTGTGGCTCCAAATTCTTACCCACGATCCCCTTTTGCTTTCTGAGGCCCGGGTGCGAAGGAAGTAGGGAGCGGAAGGCAAGTGTGTAGGAAGCCCCCAAGGTGTTGTATAAAATGTTACTAAATTGTGGCTTGCATTCTTTGAGTAGTAGATATGTGCTGGAAGTTGAAGCAACTTTAACTGCAGACAAAATTTGATACTTTAATCACCTATTTCCACCCCTCCCCCCCAAAAAAATCCACAAAATAATATCTTTTTATTACCTCCTGTAAGTTAGCAGGACATGGACCATTGTTGCTATTAAAGTTTGTTTAGATGTGGAACAGTAATACAATTATGCTAGAACATAATTATGCTAAAAATAATTTCAGACTTTGCAGAAATTACTTTTTACTTCCCTTTCATTCAGCAAACATTTCCTGAATATTTACTCTTTCACAACTGTTTTGGGGCTTTATAAGAACATTCTGTCGACAGTGAGTTTGTAATCCATTGGGGGAATGAAACAAAAGACGGTTCCATATAATATGGAGCATGAAAGTACTACAAGTCAGGGTAAGTGAAAATGCTGAAGAGATTGTGAAGGGAGGGAGGGGAGCAGGAAGAGATGGTATTTGAGTGGTCCAAATAAGCAGAATTTGGCATTCAGGCATCTTGGACAAGCGAAGAAGATAAACGGAAGTATAGAGGTGAGAAAGCATAGGGAATAGAAGTTGAGTGTTAATGTATTTTACTGTCTTTCGAATTTAGGAAATACCTAATTTTTAGATTTAGGAAATGTCTTTGTAAAAGACCTACATTACCTTTTGCTTCCCTGTGTTTTTGTACTTACCATCAACTTTGGGAACGTTAACAATCAACATACATTGGTTTGCACCGTTTCCATAGCCATTGTAGGCAGAAGGCATCATTTTACTTTCTGACATTATGGTTAATTCTGATTTTCCAAAACTTGCTGTAGATTTGTTCCTGCAGTTAGGTCTGTTGTAATTGGCTTCCTGTTGCTCAGGTTCAGCTACTCCATGGGATGCATCACACCCACATTTTCCTACAGGCAGTGTATAATATATAGTTTCACTGTTTTATTCCAAAATCAGTGCAACAAAGGAATTCCATTGTATATATTTATTGTTAAATCTCTGTCCTAACCCCTTGCTAATGGAGTCTCTTCATGATACCTTTTAAAATAATTTTCTTTTTCATCGAAGAAGCAATTTAAAGATAGAATGTGAAGAAACATTTTTGCTTAAAGCATTTAACAGTTCTGACATTTCTATAGTAACTTAAGACATCTCTGATCTCTTAACCAATTATATGTAAAAACTGGCTTCTTCATGAAGACCTCTTATATATATTTCTTTTGAATAACAATGTTATAACTAAACAGCACTCCCCGCCCCCAACGCCCAAGTGATTCTGGTGGCAGCAAGCCTGGTTAAGATGAAATTTAAATTGTGGGCCCAGTTTATTCTGTGTCATTTTAGTTTTCTCTCTCTCTCTTTCTCTCTCTTTTTTTCTTTCTTTTTTTTTTAATAGTAAGGTGATGTGATGGACCTGTGGGGAGTTGAGTGGAGGGGTATACAAAGCTGAATGACAATAATAACTACCATGTATTAGGTCTTACTATGTGCCTAGTATAGTGTCAGATGCTTTACATACACTAGCTCTAATTCTTTGAATAACTGGTACTGATATAGTATAGAGTGCATTTATAGAAAAAGAAACTTAGATTGAGAGAAATAAATGGCCTGCCTAAGACTATACAACCAAGAAACAGCAGATCTGGGTTTCAAATCAAGATCTATCTAATTCCAAAGCTTATATTTTTTCCATTATTCTAGAGTACCCATTAATAAGGTAAGTTTTCACTATCTTCCCAGCTTTAGAATCCTATACAGATAACCGTAAAAGTTAGGAAATGCCAGATGTATGAGCAGTGTGCTTGAGTTCTGTGGGAGGGTCAGAGAAATAACAGATGATTCTGAGTGTCAGTGGAGCTCCTTCAGGGAGCAGCCAGTGGAATTTAGCTAGAGAATAGAGGTGCATTCAAGGGAGCAGTAGAAGATGAGACCAGGATGGATACTTGGGAGATTTGGAATGCCAGCCTGGTGAATTAAGGCTTTCTCATCTTATTCATTATAGAAATTTGGTTTACTAAATGATGACAATATCTAGATGTTAATAAGAAGAGCAGAATTGACTTTTTTTTGTATTCTTGGATTTCTTTCCAGACTTTGTTGTAATATTTTGAGTATGTTGGTAATCTACTCTGCTGTAAGTGAAGGTAGAATCTGGCCTTAGGCAGACACAAGAGGACTAGACACTTGGTGGCTTGTTGCATGTTGTGTGAAGTTAATGTCCAGTGACACAGTCTGCATGGTCAGCCAGAACAGGAGGTTTGGCTTAGGGCCATACTGGTCTAGCAGCGATCTCTACATCAGCTCTGATTCCAATTAGGTCTTTGAAAGATTTTTATAGTTAGAGCCATTCTTTTGACAGCTAAATCTCTCCATGTGTGCATTTATTAAATGTATATACTTAAGGATTTTTTTTTTGTACATGATTCAGTATAAGGGAAATGAGTGTATCCATTATGTCACTATGGAATTATCAGAGGCCAAAATGAAAGAAATGTCATACCTCTCTCTCCCTCTCCTTCTGTCTGTCTTTCCCTTTCTTCTCCCTCCCCCCACCCCCAGCCCCTTTTCCTTGAACGTCATTTTATTATTCATTCACCAAATATATTTCATTGCCAACTAGTTCCAGGCTCTATGGGGGCATCTGAAAGGAACCTAACATTTTCCACTCATTTCTTCTCTAGCCAAACCATTCTCAATGCCAATTCTCTCTGTGCCTTTATTCATGTTGTTTCCTCTGCTTGGGTCATCTCTGTTCTCCCATCTCTCCTTAATCTCCCTGTTGCCTTATTCCAATTATTACCTGCTCTTCAAGGTCTGATTAAATATTGGTGGAGGATTGGCATTTAGATAAACTGTGAGAAACTTCTGTCAAAAATACCAGATATCAATCTTTAAGTTGCTTTCTTGTTCAGTCACAAGCCATTTGAGTTTTTGGACAGAGCGTGTCGTCTTCTTTATGAAACTGGCTCTCTTTGTCAGATGAGAATAAAGAGCAAAAACATGGAAGCATGTTTCACAGAATCACAGGTGAATCTAACATATTTATTGACTATCTAAGACGTGGAATTCTTTTTTAGGGTTGTTGGGGGGTATATTTAAAAATAGGAAGTGATTGCTGAACTCTAGGCAGTTCCTTTTGATAAGCTTATAATCTATTGGGGTGTAAGACTTATTTTACATAGCTAATTATAGTGTATGACAAGATGTGAGCAGGTCTGTAATATAAGAATGCCTTGAGAAGTCATGAAAGAGAGAAATTAATTCCATTTGGAGTTATATGAGGAAAATTGTATGAAAAACATGGCATAGTTGTAGGCAGAGACAGGAGCTGGGTAACCTATTGCAGGTACATGGTATAGTCACTATACTATAGTGTATGAGCAAAGGCATGAATATAGGGTATGCTCAAAGTATCTAAAATGGAGAACGGTTAGTGGTTGGGAATGTATAGACGGAAGGAAGAAAAGAACAAATAGGTGGGGCAAGAAAAGTGCAATTCTGAGATCATTGGACTTTATTTAGGCAGTGAAATTTTTTGAACAAGGAAGTCACATGATCAGAGCTGTGTGTAAGACAGCCTGAGAAGTGGTGAGAAGAGTGTATCAAAGGCAGTAATGAGGAACAAATTTAGATGGGAAACTGAAGACAAGTGAAAAATTTGAAAGGGTCAGTATTGATTGAATAGATGGACACTGTATCCAATTCCCACCCCCCACCCCCGCCCCGCCCCAATGCAAGGCTGGCTTTCTCCAGAAAGTACCCTAAATTCCAGTACTTGCCCTTCCTTTTACTCTCCTTTCCCCAAGATAACAGAATCAAAATAAGCTACTTTTATTTATTTATTTTTGACAGCAGGGTGGTTTTAGCTTAAAAATGCAAAGCGGGTTAGTGGGCATGCATAAAACAAGCAAACAAATTTCTGGTATAGATTGAAAACTGAACACATCCCTTTGCTGATTTTATCTCTAGGTGGTTACTCTATAAAGCACTTCTTTGCTATTGACATAAAATTTCTTTTAGACTTTATTCCCTCTTTTTCATTTTTTGAGCTACCTGCACTAGCTCTCTTCATTTTGCAGGCACGAGAGAAATGTAATCCACATTTATAGTTTCATCAACAACAATTACACAAATAATTTTAATGTAAGATGTTTCATAGCTCCATAAAAGTACATTTAATATTTGTTCTTTTTAAAAAACAAAATGTAATTGTAGAGAGGACAGTTGAGTACTGGTACAGTGAGAAATTCAGGAAATAGTTGAATTTCTTTAATACTTTTTTCTTTCCCACCTGAACTTTCAGGTAATTAAATAAATGAACATGTGTGTATATGTATGCATGAATGATTGTAAACAAGTGACTTTAACACTAAATCACTCCTAGCAGCTTGAAAAAAATTCATCTTTTAGCAGTATATTTAACAATTTCCTGTTATCCAACACCAATAATATTAATAGGGTAGTTTCTTAGATTAAGGAGTCATTTTCATTTATAATTTACTTCTCATGATCACAAAATTTTTAACACATGCTCTCGGACTTCCCTGGTGGCGCAGTGGTTAAGAATCCGCCTGCCAGTGCAGGGGACATGGGTTCGATCCCTGGTTGGGGAAGATCCCACATGCCGCGGAGCAACTAAGCCCGCGAGCCACAACTACTGAAGCCTGCATGCCTAGAGCCCGTGCTCCGCAACAACAGAAGCCACCGCGATGAGAAGCCCACGCACCACAACGAAGAGTAGCCCCCGCTCGCCACAACTAGAGAAAGTCTGCGCGCAGCAACAAAGACCCAACGCAGCCAAAAAAAACCCAAAAACCAAACCAAAAAAAAAAAAACATGCTCACTGTATAAAAGCATTTGAAAACTTTGTATAAAGTGTAAGTCCACATCATTCTACCTGTAAGGTAACAAAATTATAGTTTGGTATACTAAGGATGAGTTATTTTAAAGCCTAGAAAGAAATCTTTAGCGTTTATGTTTAGAATTTTATTCTTATAATAAGATTTGGATTTTGCATCTGTCACCTGAGTCTTTATCTGATTAGCCTAAAAAAAACTTGAAAAAGACAATTTCATTATTCTTTTTCATCCTATAAAGGCTGTCCTATAACCTGTTCTCCCAATTTGTAGGGCAAGACTAAATCTTTATGCGTTTCTATGCTCATCTTAGCCTCAAATCCCACCCCCATCCCCCACCCCCACAGGCATTCTCTGATTTTGATTTTGTTGCTATTATTTCAGTGCCAGAGTAACAAGGGTGATCCTCATATACAGTGAGGGAGAAATTTTGTTACCATCATTAGGGTATTAATAATAACTTGCCATCAAGATTTCTGTGGCAGATTTGTCAGTGCCAGATTGCCTTCTTCAGGTTGCTGTTAAGCCAGAAATTGCTCTGTTGTCTAGAGGAATGTTTATAGGTGTGGACATATTTTCCCATACCTTTTACAGTGGTTGTATCCAGCAAGGATAGCAGTTAACAGTAAAACAAGTCTGTTTTATATTTTATTGCTACTGATAAAAATTATTCATGATGTGAAAGAGTCCGATAAGATGTAACTATCTGGTATTTCTCTTAAGTTTCAAGGTCAGCAGTATACCCAGGCCATGAAGAAAACTAGATGCATAGATCCAAGGTAATATTGTTAAATGAGACAAGTATATGGAAGTAAGGTGCTGTTTTTTAGTATGTGGAATAAGTGATACCAGGGCTTCAGAAACATGGCTGTTCCTTACATTTGTAATAGGAAAAGCAAAAAAGTTGTTTCTCGTAAGTTTTTGATTGACTACCTTTTTTTCATTTTTTTTTTTAAAGATTTTTATTTTTTTTAAATTAATTAATTAATTTATTAGTTATATTTGGTTGCATTGGGTCTTCGTTGCTGCGCGCGGGCTTTCTCTAGTGGTGGTGAGCGGGGGCTACTCTTTGTTGCGGTGCGCAGGCTTCTCATCGCGGTGACTTCTCTTGTTGCGGAGCACAGGCTCTAGGCCGTGCGGGCTTCAGTAGTTGCAGCACGTGGGCTCAGTAGTTGTGGCTCGCAGGCTCTAGAGCGCCGGCTCAGTAGTTGTGACGCATAGGCTTAGTTGCTCCATGGCATGTGGGATCTTCCCGGACCAGGGCTCGAACCCGTGTCCCCTGCATTGGCAGGCAGGTTCTTAACCACTGCGCCACCAGGGAAGCTCCCTTTTTTTCATTTTTGCCAAAACCTGACACTGGATACATGGATTAGCACTCTCCTTCCCCCCCGCCCCCCGCCAGTGCAAGCTGTCTAAATAAGCACAAATTTTGCATGGTAAATATTTGTTGCAGGAATTCCCTGGTGGTCCATGGTTAGGACTCCGTGCTTCCACTGCAGGGGACATGGGTTCAATCCCTGGTCAGGGAACTAAGGTCCCTCATGCTGCACAGCCAAAAAAAAAAACCACACTCATATATATATATATGTATGTATTTGTTGAATATTAGTTAAATGGATATATGTCTCATCGTCTCTGAGGGCATGGGCCCATGGGTATAATTATTGTTGTAGCTCCAGTAATACCTTCTTGCACATAAAAGGCACACCACAAATATTTGAGAGGTATTTGTCTTTGTTGTAATAGACATATATTTGATATTTTGGTCTGTACCATTGCCACTCTTCTTGAGTTGGGGCCACTTAGAGGATTTTATCAAAATTTAAAGTACAGTTGATCCTTGAACAACATGGGTTTGAACTCCACAGGTCCAATAGTATATACTACAGTACTACACCATGCACTGTTGGTGAAATTCAGGAATGTGGAACCCTGGATGCAGATAGAAGCAGATTTTCCACCGCACCGAGGGTCGTTGCTGCTAACCTGCGTTATTCAAGGGTCAGTTGTAATTGTATTGCTAGCACAATTTTTGAACATTTCTTGTCACAAATAGGAAAGGATTCAATTTTTCTTATTTGTTGATTTGTTTAGATATTGCAGAGAACCTGGAACGTTCTATTCAAACATGTTATTATTGTGCGGGGTATTTTTTTAAATTTCCCCTCATTAGGCTGAGACTAATTGATAAAGTACCTGAAACAGTTCCTCAGGAACTACTATATGCTATTTACTTTGAAAACCGTATAGGAGTAGGAGAGAACATAGAATCTCAGGACTGGAAGGGGCCTTTAAAGATGAGCTAGGCCAAGCATCCAACTACCCTGGGACTCAGCTCTAGGAAATCCATCCCAAATTGTTTTTCAGCCTATGATAAGTAACTCTTAAAGGAAACATACTGATGTGCATAGAGGTTAAGTGTCAGAATTCCTTTTTGAAAATTTTTATCTGCCATTTAGACCTGTCATTGATTTGGTTGACATTAGCATTGCCTTGTCAAACAATATACCAGGAGCTATAGAAGAAGTAAACTTCCCTCCATCTCCTCCAAAGAGCACTTTGTCTTCTAGAAGTTTGGCTGCCCTATTTGGTATCAGATGGATAATAATTTGTTGATCTGAAGGAGATGATTTTGATAAGCCAGTTTTATTTAAATGGCTATGTGAAGGTAGTGGGATCATAATATGAAGTTAGTGTCCTGACAACAGAGTCATTTGCCCTGCAATGTGATTTTGTTGGACACACAGACACATGTAATTACCTTTGTAAGTGGTATGGGGTGAATTAAGTGGAGCAACCATATGGTAGAAACACTGTAGCGATGCTGTGAAGTGCAAATTGAAAGCAGTGTAGCATAGATGTTGATTATGAGATAGCAAATAATTAAATCCGTTAGATGTATTAGCATACAGCAGTCAGACTGCTTATGTGCACAGACTACCATAATCTTTTAAGGAACATTTACTCTCTGCTGGAGACGCTGTTTTAGGTACCTTTAGATATTATCTCAGTTAATCCTTTAAAAGTCTCTCCATGAAGTTGTTGGAGTTTTAGAGAATGTACGTTCATAGTGGCTATGAATTCATAGTGAAAAGTACAGTACGTGCGCCATTAGTTATATTAGCCAAATTGACTAACCATTAGCATGCAGAATTTATATTGAGAATGCTTTGAGCAAAAGTTCCATGTTTTGGGGTAGGCTCTCTCATTAAAGGAAAAAAAATTTTTTTTGGTGGGAAAATAGATTTGGGACAAAGATCCTCAGATATGTCAGTGTCAAAATCACCCAGAATTTTAGAAAAGCTATCTGAAATCAGTCTTACTTAGCGTTGGACAGTAGGGGAGCCAAGCTCTTTGGAACAGTGGAGGGCAGGAGATAGGGGAATTTTCGGGAATACTTGGGCACCAACTTGGCTTTCTCACCCTAGATGAGGATGTGGCCTTGTTGCTGCTAAGTTTGATTTAGGAATCAGGAAAGCTTATTTTCAAACATAACTTTAAATGGAATCATGGTGTGAGTACTTCCAAATGGGAGTTAAGCCTTTGGGACAGTGGAATAGCAAGAATTTCTCAGTTCAGTCAGGACCCTTGCTAGTGTGTGGCATGTGGAACCCAGGGGCAAAGGAAAAGCCAAACAAAGATAAGCTGCATATATGTACCTATTCTGTGGCTCTGTCTAGCCACCTGGCTTTTATTAAGTTCTGTAGCATTGGCTAAATAATTGGGAATTTTAAGGAGGGGTATGTGTGCGGTCTCTTTTAGCCAATCTATAACCTAATTTTATAAAGGTACCAATTACTGTGATTTTCTTTTTGCTTGAAAATAGGTTTTGTATACTCAGTTTACATGGTTGAGGATTTGTAACTTTAATCTATCCCATTGACGGACATGCACAACTCATCCGGGTCTAGGCCTCTCCAGAGACATGAAGAACAGAAAGTATTCTCAGTTACTCTTCTTTTTTTGCCTTGCCCTTCAGTTTGCTTGTTTTCATAGCAATATATAGGAAGCATGGTGGTGATACCTAGTTTAGACCACAAAAGTCAATTAATACACAATTTAATTAAAACCTTTTAGAAGAAAGGGATCCCAGAGAAGAGTAACGGAGGTGAGTTAACTCTTAAGAGGAAGTGTAAATTAAGGTAGTATCAGCTGTTATGGATAAGCTGGAAGCCTAACTGCCATATTTTTAACATTGTTCCCATGAGAGAACAAAGTTTTGAATTCCAAGTTAGTGATTTACAAATGAAAGTTCAGAACACAACCCATTTGTAATGGAGATCTTTCTAAGCCAACTTTCAGGAAACAAGGCTATATCTAAGTTTACATGGCTCTGGTCATCACAGTTTCTTTGTAGTTAATTTGTGCCCAAGAAATAATTTTGTGTTGTATTTATTTGTTATGTGCATAAGATGTGGCATGATAATTTCCTGTGTACATTGCTGTGGCAAAGTAGCACATGGCCTTGTTTAGTTTGACACCGAAGGAACAAGAAAAATATTCCACATTCATTACATTCTAAAATTTCTCTTCATACTCTGTTACCCTTCCTCTCCCCCGTCCCTACTCTGAACAACAACCAAACAATACAAAGCAAAACAAAAACAAGAACCTTTCCCAAGCAGTTTTATAACCTTTTCTTTGGAACATGTACAAGTATGCTTATGTGAAAAAAAAAGCAATTGCCACATATTACAGTTAAGAAGTGACAGTGATGGCTCTTTCACATATGTGTTTAGTTTAGATGCTTTCAAAGTCTCTTTTTTAGGAAGTTAGCTATAATATTGATCATCCTGACAAAGGACATGTGAGAGTTTTACAGGTATACTGTATTTTGAAGATTCCTTAAGGTTCTTTTCTATCTCTTGCTCAAATGTTTTTCTACAGAATGTAAACAGTAAAGAAAATAGACTAAATCTAGGCATTTTATAATCAGTGGTTGGCTACTGATGTAGTTCAGAATTAAGCAATCAGCACCGATTATAGAGTCATTTGGTGGAGAGCAAACCTGTAATTCTTTCTCTGAAGCCAGCAGAGCCTGAACCCACAAAGCTTGTCGGTAGACACGAGAAAATATAGCAGGCAATTTTGAATTCACCTGTTTGATTTGAGTGGAAGAACTTGGCTACGTGCAATTCTAATATTTAAAGACACTAACAATAGTTCTTATTTTTAAAAAATATAATTCTAACTTATCAATATATCATATTTTAAAAATATAATTCTAACATATTAAGTCACTGTAACACATTTGACATAAGTTCATATTGCTTTAAAATGTATTTTAAAAAGTCACTTCATTTTTATACATACACTCAAATTGTGCATACTTGAACCTAAAAGTAGTGAATAAACCAGTAGTAGTCTTGAACTTTTAATGCAGTCTTATGTCTTAAGTAAGAAACAGGTGTAAAATTATTGCTATATGCTTGTTTGATAATAGGAGTCATTTACTGACAAATATTTGACTGCCACTACTTACATCCTGGTACTGTTTAAGGCACTGGACCAAATAGTGAACAAAACATACTAAAATGTTGGTTATTGTGGCTTTTAAGTTCTAGAGGAGGTGGTAAAGAAGTATACACAAAATATAAAGTGTGTCAGATCCCGATTAGTATCATGGAGAAAAACAGACGCAGTTAGGATACAGTTGCTGTTTTAAATAGAGTGGTCATTACAAAGTCTCACTGATCAAGGTGGCATTTGAGCAGAGACCTGAAGGAGATGTGTGGGAAAAACTGGATGGCTGTCAGAAGAGCATACCAGGAAGAGAGAACAGCAAATGCAAAGGCCCTTGAGGTGGAGAGTGCTTGTTGACTTGATGAAGGATGAATATGGTTGGAGTGGAGTGAGCTTGGAGAAGAGTAGTGGGGGTGAAGTTGGGGTAGGGTGTGCATGTGGTGGGGGGCAGTTCACAAAGGGTATTGAAGACAAAGTAGGACCTTCCTCTGAGTTGGGAAGTCATTGAAGGGTTCTGAGCAGAGTAAATGAGGTGACCTAACTTAACTTGTTTAAAGGATCCCTCTAGCTACCCTGTGGAGAGTAGACTGGGTGGGGCTGGGTGGGGCTGGGATGGGGAGGGCCAAGCACAGAAGCAGGGAAGCTGTTGTAATGATTCAGGTGAATGCTGATGGTGGCTTGGACTACGGTTGATATGGTGAGAAGTGGTCATATTGTAGATATAATTTTGAAGGTAGGAATTGGCTGCTTCGATGTAGATTGTGAGAGAGCCAGTATAAAGCAAAAATTTTAATACATTTATAGGAAATTGCCAGTGCTTTTTGATATTGCTCAGTTATTAAAGAAATAATTTGAAAAATCTGTATACAAAGAGATGTTATTTTTATGTTTTATTATTATATTTTCAGTTCCTTTTGCACATTTTATATGTGAGATTATTTAAATGTAGCCCCATTTATGGATCAGATTTCTATATATGAGGATATAAAAAATCAATTTCAGGTTTATAGTACAGTGTACCGCTGCTGCCACCTAATGTTTATAGCCCTTCATTTATATAATTACAATAACTGGTTATGCATAGCTTTAATATTGGTTTGAAACAGAACGTTAACAGATTGAGGCTTACTTAATTGCCTTCCTATTAGATCCTGGTATGGATCTTTAATATGATAATTGAATTGTCTAGAAATAAGGTTGCAGATTGAAGATTAATTTTATTGGCATCTTGATCTCTGTATTGAATTCAGTTCAACAAATATTTATTTGTTGTGCTCAGCCCTGTCATCTCTCTGCCCTCATGATTATTATGTTCTAATTGACAGGAGACAGGTTTTTGGTTTGGTTTGGTTTGGTTTTTTGAGTAAACAAATAATGAAGTAATTAGCAATTGATGGAGACAAACAGGGCAACAGGTACAGACCCTGTAGACCAGGAACTTATAGTTGAACAAGGCAGGTAGACATTTAAAATGTAATTAGATTAAAATGTAATGACTGTCATTTTAGCCGTTTTTCTTGCTGCATAGGAATAATGCTAGTTAGACACCTCCCTGAAATAACTTAAGAAGTTACAGGAATGGTGTTAGTAATGTGATACTTTCCAAGTCAGTGCTGAATCGGGTTTTTGCTGTTGCATGAGAGATATTTAACGTGAGGGATGACCAATTGTTATTAAAGGTTATAGTTTTACACTAGTTTTAGTAGTTGTCTGCTTTTCTGGGTCCTTTTTTATTGATTAGATGAGGATGTGATGGCTTGCTATCTCAAACATGCCTTTCTCCAGGTACCTGCTATATTACACCTCAAAGATAGCAGTATTTCATATGGGATGAAATAATTTTTGATTACGCGCATATACGTCTGTAAGACTTACTCATTTGTTGGTATAAAGCCAGAACACTAAAGATGTTGCTAGAAGAAATAAAAACACCATTAATGAACCTTGAAGATGGACTTGACAGATACTTACTGAATGTTTACTGTGTCCCAGGGAATCTTCTGAGCACTGGGAATATAGCCTTGAAACAAAACATGCAAATCTTTGCCTTCATTAAGCTTACATTCTAGTAGGGGATGGGGTGAGGAGACAGACAATAAACATACAAGTATATAGCAGGATAAGGAGGATAGCGCATGCTGGAAAAAGGGAGGGGGATATGCTTTTTGCTCACTTTATGCAAATTTTCCTTTCCAGATAATTTTGTTCCTAGGTGAGTTATAAAGTATACTTAAAATTGTTTTAAATGTCCTATCTGCCTTGGAAACTGGAATAGTTCACATCCATCTATTCATCTAGTGAATACTCAGCAAGCATATTACCTTGTCCTGTGTACTCCATGAAACAAAGGAGATAAAAGGCACATTCTCTACCCTTAAGGAGTTCAAAATCAGATTGGAAAGATATTTTTAAAAATAACATGTTATGGTAACTTGTAGGAGAATCATTTATCTTTTTTCTTTAAAAAAAAAAAAGGGTAGGTATAACAAAACATTTTAGCTTTGACTTTATATGACAAACTATTTCTCTTATGAGCTGGGACCCCGTGGTGGGATTATAATACCGACTGCTGAAAATCAGTATTTTCTCTAGAGACTGTGATATCTCTTTCTGAAAAAAGGAGAATCTGCATTATGATTCATTATTTCCTGCTGAGTGTATTTGGAAAACCTACCAAGTTTTCATCAATCCATCATTGAATCACCTTGTGATTTATCTTTTAGTTTATGTGATCAGGACACTGTATAAAGTTCCCTTTTTTCAAACTTTGAAATGTTGGCATAGTTAAAATTTGAGAAACATGCTCTATGATGTTCTTGGTTCAGAGGGCCTTTGGTTAAGCAGTGTTCAGGGTTGGCATATCATTGCATTTCTGTTTTTCTCATGAAAGCTCAGTGTGTCATCTGTAGCACACTTCCTTCCTTCCTTCTTTTTTTTTTTATTGGAGTAAAATTGCTTTACAATGTTGTGTTAGTTTCTGCTGTGCAATGAAGTGAATCAGCTATATGTATACCTATATCCCCTCCTTCTTGGACCCCCCTCTCACCCACCCACCCCATCCCACCCATCCAGGTTGTCACAGAACACCAAGCTGAGCTCCCTGTGCTATACAGCAGGTTCCCACTAGCTATCTGTTTTACACATGGTAGTGTATTTATGTCAAACATAACCTCCCAATTTGTCCCACTCTCTCCTTCCCCCGCCCCGTGTCCACATGTCAGTTCTCTACGTCTCCATCTCTATTCCTGCCCTACAAATAGGTTCATCTGTACCATTTTTCTAGATTTCACATATATGTGTTAATAGACGATATTTGTCTTTCTCTTTCTGGCTTACTTCACTCTGTATGACAGACCCTAGGTCCTTCCACATCTCTACAAATGACCCAATTTCGTTCCTTTTTATGGCTGAGTAATATTCCATTGTCTATATGTACCACTTCTTCTTTATCCATTCATCTATCGTTGGACATTTAGGTTGTTTCCATGTCCTGGCTATTGTAAATAGTGCTGCAATGAACATTGGGGTACATGTGTCCTTTTGAATTATGGTTTTCTTAGGGTGTATGCCCAGTAGTGGGATTGCTGGGTCATATGGTAGTTCTATTTTTAGTTTTTTAAGGAACCTCCATACTTTCTCCATAGTGGCTGTATCAATTCCCACCAACAGTGCAAAATTGTTCCCTTTTCTCCACACCCTCTCCAGCATTTATTGTTTGTAGATTTTTTGATGATGGCCATTCTGACTGGTGTGAGGTGATACCTCATTGTAGTTTGATTTGCATTTCTCTAATAATTAGTGATGTTGAGCATCTTTTCATGTGCCTCTTGGTCATCTGTATGTCTTCTTTGGAGAAATGTCTGTTTAGGTCTTCCGCCCATTTTTTAATTGGGTTGTTTGTTTTTTTTGGTGTTGAGCTCCCTGAGCTGTTTGTATATTTTTGAGATTAATCCTTTGTCTGTTGCTTCATTTGCAAATATTTTCTCCTATTCTGAAGGTTGTCTTTTCCTCTTGTTTATGGTTTCCTTTGCTATGCAAAAGCTTTTAAGTTTAATTAGGTCCCATTTGTTTATTTTTGTTTTTATTTTCATTACTGCAGGAGGTGGGTCAAAAAAGATCTTGCTGTGGTTTATGTCAAAGAGTGTTTTTCCTGTGTTTTCCTCTAAGACTTTTATAGTGTCTGGTCTTACATTTAGGTCTTTAATCCATTTAGAGTTTATTTTTGTGTATGGTGTTAGGTAGTGTTCTAATTTCATTCTTTTACATGTAGCTGTCCAGTTTTCCCAGCACCACTTATTGAAGAGGCTGTCTTGTCTCCATTTTATGTTCTTGCCTCCTTTGTCATAAATTAGGTGATCATATGTGCGTGGGTTTATCTCTGGGCTTTCTATCCTGTACCATTGATCTATATTTCTGTTTTTGTGCCAGTACCATGCTGTCTTGATTACTGTAGCTTTGTAGTATAGTTTGAAGTTGGGGAGCCTGATTCCTCCAGCTCCATTTTTCTTTCTCAAAATTGCTTTGGCTATTTGGGGTCTTTTGTGTTTCCATACAAATTGTAAAATTTTTTTTTGTTCTAATTCTGTGAAGAATGCCATTGGTAGTTTGATAGGGATTGCATGTAGCACACTTATTTCTTGACCCCTTGGTTACCTCTAAGGTGGTAATCATTGTAGATTCAGAGAATCCAGAAATGTTTCTCAACTATATTATGGTTTTGTGACATCTTCCATTAACTAAATGTGTTAATTGCTCTGATTTTCAGCAGTTACTAATAAAATAGGCATTTAAGGGTGGTTTGATTTGAAAATACTGGTTCTTTCCTTTTTTCTTATATAATAAAATGTCCTAAGGCAGAGATTTTAGTTGTCTTAAAACACCTTGGACATAGTGCCTTAGATTCATTGGTTAAACAAAACAGAACAAAGAAAATACTACAGAATAAAAATTTTACACCTTTCACACCTTTCTGGTAGGTCACAGTATTACAGATGTATTTTGAGGAATTATGACTTGACCAGGGTCAGACATGTGTTAATTTGAGCTTCCCCAGATTTAACCTGATGGTCACAGACAAATGTTTGGTATAGGAAACAGCAGTTTAACTCACCACCCACCTCACTGAATCATAACACTCTGGAGCTAGATAGAAAAAGTAAAAAGACACTGTAGCTGTAGGAGCATTCCAGCTTGGCCTTTGCTACTCCTGCAGAATAGAGGGTTGACAGACAACAGGGATCACCCAAGAGGTTTTTGGTTCTTTCCCTTTCTTTATAGTCTTTCCCCTGTCAGCCTTCTGTGTCATTACCATCCATTCTCTATCCTGTACTCAGCCCCTCCAGTCTTTATACTTAACAACACCAACAAACTCCTATATGTTTAAAAAAAAATCCCTGAAAACGTGGAAATTATCATTGTTTTCTAAGTGTAGACTGTATATACCTATAGAATGGGGACTGCGTTTTATAAAATTTATCTTGTAGAGTAATTAGAACTAATAATAGATTATATTTTATATAATTTTAAACTATAAAATTTAAATAATGGATTATTTTTGTCTATATTCTTTAGACAAGGGAGAGCTATATAAGATTGTTTATATTCTGAAAAAATATAATCTAGATGGAGGCACCCAGTGCTATTCAGGTGCAATGTGTTTCTTAATCTTCATTGTATATAAGAATGTACCTGGGAAGCTTGTTAATAGATTCTCAAGATCATTTCCCCTAGATCTTAGTGTAATTTGGGGTACCTAAGAATTTCTGTCTAACTTACAGACCCCTGTGATTCTGATATTTCAAAGGCCCATTCTTTGATTAACACTGGTGTTACAAAACAGATCAGAGTTTTTGAATTCTAGCTCATCCAGTAGTTTTTGTGGCCTTGAGAAAATTTCATAATTATCTGTAAGATGGAGGAACTTCCCTGGCGGTCCAGTGGTTAAGACTTCACCTTCCAGTGCAGGGGGTGCGGGTTTGATCCCTGGTCTGGCAGCTGAGATCCCACATGCCTTGCAGCCAAAAAAAAAAACCCCCCAAAAAACAAAAAAACCAAAAACATAGAACAGAAGCAATGTTATAACAAATTCAATAAAGACTTAAAAAAAAAAAGATCGAGATTATCATGGAGAGTGAATTTTCTGCTTGGAACGTAAATTATCACTTAGTAAAGGATAGCTGCTGCCATTGTTGTCATTATTATCACAGCACCTACATCACCGTTGTCATCTCATCATCAGCCATCTTAGCGACAAGAATGCACAGTGTCAGGAAGCATGCCTAGGAATGACGTAGACATTATCTGGGAGCTCAGAGGTACTGAAAAGAACTTGTGCTGGAGTGGCCTGGGATGTTCATGTAGAAAGATGGTACTTAAATTAGACTTTGAAGAATGAAAAAGATTTAGTCAAGTAAAGACAAGTTGGAAGGAGAAGACTATTCTTTAAAACACAGAATTATTTCAAAATAACCAACTATTGGTTATTTACTGTTGATTCACCTCAGTTACCTTGTGTTTATGCTAACTTAATATAATTACATAGGGATCTTAAGTTTACTCAGGAAAATAAAATGTTGATGAAAATGTGCATATAACATGTGTCATACTATATGATGTGAAAGTCACCGATTTATAGTATATTCATACATATGACAGCATTTTATTATATTGTGATTTTAAAGACTTAAACACCACTAATTTGAAATAAATGCCTTATGCTTATATTATAGCATGTATAATTATAAAACTTAAAACTATAAAACAATTTTACAGGTTAAATGTAACTATCAAAACTAACCAATAAAAATAGAGTAACAACATAGTATTTTATGCTACCTGATGTTTACTTGAATGTAACTTTCTGCAAGAGTTTGGTACTGTCTGCTTTGAAAGAGATCTGTTATTTTGACTTGCCTATTCTGTGGATGGTGTGATGACTCAGTTCTTCTGCCATTTCCTCCTGTTGGAACTGCTGTAAAACTTTCCTTTATGCAGCTTACTGGAGCTTCATTCTGCCCTCATGTGGTGTGAATGCAACACACACAAACACACACACTCACTCTCTCTCTCTCTCTCTCTCTGTTCTCTGTCTCTGTGTTCTTTGCTCATTACACCTCCATGGGGGAAACACACATGTAAATGCATGCACACAGAAATTGTGTGGTGGCATTCAGTTATGAGGAGGTCATTCTGATGACCCAAATAAGTGAAAATACAAGGTGAATGTGGAGAGCTTAAGGATTTTCTAGATTTGAAAAACACTGAGTGTATGGATGGTAGACCTAAAGGAATCATGGCATTTAGTTCAGTTTCCTCATTTAACATCAAGAAATACAGCTGCCTAAAGGATCTTTGAAGGACTGTCCTACTTTTAAAGCATTACGGTGGCTTCCTTGTACACCGAAGATAAATTCTGAATAACTCATCAAGGCGTACAAAACTCTGTATCATCTAGCCTTTGCCATCTGATTGACTTATCTCATACCTCCAAGTTCCTTCCTGCTTTAGGACTTGTACTTGCTGTTCTCCCTTTTTGGACAGCTTTTTCTTCACATCCTCATGGCTTGATAGCATTAGTTCTTGGAACAGTTGCTACCTCCTTCTAGTGATCTTCCCCTTATCATTTTCTCCAATTATCTATTGCTGTGTAACAAACCACCCTAAACTTGGTAAATGACAACCATTTTTTTTATGCTCACAGATTCTTTAGGTTAATAATTTGGACAGGGCATAGTAGATCTGTTTTGTCTTTGCATCATGGTGTCTGATGCCTCAGCTGGGAAAACTAGGACACCTGAATGGCTGGGTGCTAGAATTATCTGGCGGCTTCTTTACTCATCTGTCTGAATACCATCCTAGTATTCTGTTTACATCATAATATTTCTCAGAGAAATTTCCTATATTAATATAATGCTATAATGCTGTAAATTACAAATTTACTATTTCATTTCACTGAATCTCTGTATCTTTGTTTATATTGTGCTTGGTAATGAAATCATGTGCCTTTAAAATGTAACATTTTCAGTGTCAGTATACCACCTAGACCTTAATGATGTGACCCAGCAATAAAATCATCCAGATTATGTTATAGCAAAACTAGTGTGAAATACCGTAATGACTTTGTTTTTGTGAATGAGATACTGAATCTTGAATCTACTCTGCCTAGGATGATGGTTGCACTGGATGAGTTACTTAGTGACAAAAAACAGCTATTTTATTATGCCCATGGACTCTGTGGGTCAGAACTTCAGATACAACTGGGACTACTAGTTTGTGCTCCAGGATGTCTGAGGACCCCTAGCAAGACTCCAAGACTTGGAGTGACTCTATGGCTGGGGCCTGATATTCTCTGGAGATGTCTTTACTCACATAGTGATGCTGGCTGTTGGCTAGAACCTGAGCTCAGACAGCCAGAACAACCACATGTGGCCTCACCATGTGAACTGGGTTTCCTCACAGCAAGGTGGTTGGATTCTAAAAATGAGCATTCCAAGAGGCAAGATGTAGAGACTGCCAGTTTCTGAAGCTTTGAACCTGGAGACCGGCATACTGTCACTTTGGCCAAATTTTGTGTGTTGAGGCACTCACAAAGAGTCATCTAGGTTCAGGGGAGGCGACATATTCCCTATTACTTGATGGGAAGAGTGACAATGTCACAATGTAAAAAGAACATGTAGGATGTTGTGCCAGCCATCTTTGGAAAATAGACTGTGTCAAACTGGGTGAGCTATGGCCTTGAGGGTCTGTCTATATCCAGAGGCCACAAATTAGTCACCATGGTCTTGAAGCCTGTTGAGGCCAGTTTTTGAGCAGAGCGTGAGTTGTAGTACCAGCTCTATAGTCATCCTGAATCTAGCTCCCCTCCATGCTTACAGAGTTCCCAGATTGTTAGGAGTTCCTGTTTCTACTCTTAGATTGAGCCTTTGCATTTAGAGAGGGAAGCCCAGTATTGGACTTCTAGGCAGTGCTGACTGGCAGGGTGAGTGTTGCAGGGTAAAGTGCTATGTTTTATGGATGCACTTTGAGAATTTGAAAATAAAGGCTGCTCGTGTAGTAAAAAACACAGAGAAGTGTCGGAAGAAGAAGAAAATCTGTGGGGCCTGCCAGAAATTGGTTCTGGTTTTGTTCAGTATTGCTAATGGCCTCTACTAGTTGGGGGAAAATTTTCCCCTTCACTCATGTCCTTCTCTCAGATTACCAAGGATTCTTCTCTTTATGCCTATATTATCATTAGTAAATCCAAGTTACTCATGGTTTTCAAAAATTTCTAGTTTTAATTTTTCCTAATCAAAGAATTGCAACTGTGCAGTAAGTAATGTTGAGTTCGTTTCCCCCAGTTAGTCTGTTCTTCCCACTTCCGCTCTTTATCCACCTTTTTTTGCCCAGTAGTAAAATTGCAAAAAGAACAGGCAGAAAGAGAATGAGGAGAAAGAGAACTACATTTCCAGGTGCAAATAGCATACTTAATTTGATTATGGGACATTTACTCCAAGTGCTAATATTTTGTAGTATTCTAAAACAATATTTTAAAAGAGATTTTGTGCTTTAGACTTAAGAAGAGCATTACATTAGAGGTGCTGCAAAAATGACAAACTAATCCTCTTCCGAATAACTTGAGAACATTTGGCAGGTTCCAGAGATGTGCAAGTAAAATAACATGGTCATACTTAATTTGGTACCCATATTTCTCAAATGTGACTACATTGGGATTTTGAGTATGTACATGCACACACATTTGTACGCATATGCATAAATATGACTTTTTTTTAAAAAAAAAACAACAACATAAAACCTAGAGAGTTTCATCTCTAAGCATCTGTTAAAGTTGAGAATTCTGTAGATCAGTGCCCAGCATAATGGAGAATTTATTTGATGAGGATTTGTGACGGAAGTATCATCAATATCATTTTTATACAGTGTTGTAGCAAAGCTATAAATTTTTTCCTGTTTTGCAGAGAGAATCAAGCACACTTCTCATGTTTGTTGATGGAAGTTGCCTTTCCAGTTCCCTCTACAACCTGTTGAACAATTTTGCCACTGAATCTTTAGATGGCCTTTCCTCTTCATAGTAATATGTGCTTAGCTGATCCACTCTGTATAGATTATGTTTGAGTATTTTGCGTGTAATTTCCATGAATAAACACTTCCCTTATACTCTCTCCCTCCCGTCCAAAATGCACGTTAGAATTGGAAGAGTGCAATCCTAGACTGTCTTCTCCAGTGGTTCTTAACGAGGGTGGTAGTGTTGTCCCCCAGGGGACATTTAGCAGTGTTTAGATACATTTTTTGGTTGTTACCACTGGGGGTAGGGTGCCATTGCCATCTAATGGGTGGAGGCCAGGGATGATGCTAACCATCCTGTAATGCACGAGACGGCCGCTACAACAAAGGATTATTTCACACACAATGTCAGGGTCACCCAGGTTGTGAAACCTGAAAATCAGGCCCACAATGGATGTGTTTTCTATGTACACCTGTATTTCTAGTTAACCTGGTTATGAGACTCTAATAACTTTTTGAGCAATATATAGTTTTCATATGTTTTTAAGTGAAAAATGTTACTTTAAGTTCTTTCCTGTTTTTCTGTTTAGTTCTTAGCTTGCCCAGTGTTTAATTTCTTTCTTTTTTCAAGGTGGCATAGATACTTGCAGAGAGCTTACATTGTATGATGATCCGCATATATTCGACACCTACAGACTGTCAAAGGACTGCATGCAGTTACTTACTGAATGCCAGGATTGCTTGCATTGTCTGTTGTAGGACTTCTGTAGTCACTAAATTATCAGTCTCCATACAGTACATCACAGGAAGTTGGCAGATACAATGACCCATCTGTCATCACACCCATCGAGTGCATTGGCTCAGAGGGAAATGGCTGCAGATTGGCTCAGTGTGTGAGAGAAGTAGTGAGATTCCGAGATGCTTATCAGTCTTTCCAGAAAGTCCTTTCTGGTCTTTAGATGAGCTTGACTCGCTCATTTCTAAACACCAACTTTCAGTTTATGCTATCATTACCTTTTCATTAGTATTTACAGAAAAACTGGATATGTTATCAAATATATTTCTTTTTCTGAGAAAAAGGTTTCAGAATATCATCTCCCCTCCTCACCAGAGAAATTCTTGGTCAGATTGTCATAGAAAATGAGCAGTGGAAAATTGAAACCGCACAATCTGGAGTTTTATTTTAAAAATAGTTGTTTTTAACCTGAACTAAAGCAAAGCAAGTATAAAACATCTTTATGTTATTTCATTGTGGCCAAGAAATTTTTTTTCTTAAATTTATACAAGTATGATCAATCACCTTCAAAGAAAGAGGTTGTGATTTTCATTGCTAATAAGAAATGTTTAGGCAGTTTCTTGTGAACTTAAGAAACCTGTTTGTTTCCTGGAAAGTCTTAGATATTTATGAAACCAAGATCACTTACAGTTTCTGAGATCTTTTAGACAAAAGCATTGATACTGTGTTTAATGGCACTTTGAAGTTTCAGTGACTACCCTGAAGGTAAATGGGCATGTGCTGATGCTTCCTATCTTGTGAATAGCCTTATTTATACAGTTTTTCCCTTGGCAAGGCATAATGTCTGGTTTGGGGAGGCGAAAATCCACTTCCAAATTACTGTCTGTGTATTATATGTTTTTGACTTAATTTGAGTTCACCTTCAAAAGGGCAGAATGGTTAGAGAAAAAATTAAATGGGACAGCATGTGACTGACTAATTGAAAGTTAGAAGGGGCCTTACTTTTTCCAGACTGAAGGATACAAAATGAATGTGAACAGTGAACAGTTGTCTAGTCAATTTAAAAGAGCCATTGTGTTACAGTTTCTTCTCTATTCACCTTCATTTTTAAACATCTCTGCTGAAAATGGGATTTTTAATAACTAGCTCAAAGTATAATATTTGGGTTATCCTCAGATAAAATATGTCTTTTAAATATTGTCTCTCAAATTGAGAATTTACTATTGGTAAATTGATCAAGTTATACTTTGATTAAAAACAATAAATTCAGTTAAATTTTTTTTTGAGAATCACCAAATTTGGTGTCCATGAATAAGCCAGAGATAAGTTGAGAATAATGGTATTGAAGCTGATGTTCCAGGAAGAAAATCATATGAAATTGCTAAAACTTACACAGAAATGATTCTGCAATATTTTTTTACAAAATTTTTTTTTGCCCTCCCCCCCAGGAAAATAAAAAGTTCCTGTGGCCTTTGTAGATGTGGCTTCAGATATCTATAGTGAGCCTTTTGGCTCACTGTACCTTATAGAATAGAAAAGTAACACATTTATATACAGCTATATCAATATATAATATGAATTTAACAATTTAATATTGCTCCATAATTGTGTAACTTTATTTGGTTGTTCTAAATTTGATGAATGTGACTGATAGTCATTAGAAATTTGAGGACAGTGTGAATTTATAGTGGTGAAGAGGCCTTATTAATAATAATACTAATAACAACTATCTATAGAGTTGATTACTAGAATGAATTATGCCTAGGAAAGACGAAAAGTTAATAATTCTATTTCTAAATGTTGCTTATTGGGATAGAAGTTTTATAATTTAGAGTTGTCTGATTTTAACACACAAAACTCATAGGCTCACATCCTTACATTAACTGCTTTAAACTGTGATAGTTTATTGTCATTATTTTAAAGCACTTTAATTTAATCTAATTCAATTGATTTTTTTTTCCTGTCAAGAATCCTTCACATTAGTCTAATCTTGCTAATGATCATAGGTTCAAATAAGATCTTATTTTTATCACGTCTTTCATTTATACTGTTTCTCTAGAAATGTTTTTATGCTTTAATTATGACCCTATTTGGTTTCCATGGAAACCGTATAAAATCACAACTCTGAGAATGCAGCTTTCCTTAAATCATCAGTAGGAAAAAAGCTAAGCATTCTGTGGAAGTGTCTGTTTTGCATAGTTTCCAAACCCTTAGACTCATACTATACCATGCTACCGTATCATATATAATTCCCTTGCCTGAAAGGTTGAGTAACTTTAAATTGTCTTTGTGTCTTTGGGTGGTAGGTTGCCTTTTGTTCCACTTTGAATGTTTTTTATTTTTTTTGAGATCACAGTGTTTTTCCTTGTGGAAGGTTCTGTGTGGTATACTAAGCACACAAGTATTGACATTCCCCTTGTGCATATGGAAGTGGCATTTTTCTGTGGATAAAAGACAGATGATAAACAAATAAACAATTTCATATGGTCATGGGCTACAATGCAAATGATGAGAAAGTGAGTGACTAGGAAAGGGCAGGGGTACTTTAGATAAGGGCGTTAGTTAGCAAAAGCTTCTGGGAAGAAATGACATTTGGGTTGAGACTTGAAGCCATCCAGGCATGCAGGCACAGGGAAAAGTAAGGACAAAAGCCTCCAAGCTCACTTTGTTGGAGAAACAGATAGAAGGTCAGTGCTGTTGAAACTGGTAAACTAGTGGGAGATGGAAGAGGTAGCTAGAGATGAGATCAGATGGAACCTTGTAGGCCACGGTAAGGAGCTTAAATAGATTATTAATGCCACGTGAAGCCATTGGAGTAGGGTTTTAAGCAGAGGAATGCTATGGTGTGGTTTAAGTTTTGAAAAGATCACCTTGGCTCTATCATGGAGAATGGACTTTAGGATTCGAAGAGTGAAAGCAGTGAGAGCAGTTTAGAAGCTTTTGCTTCTTGATGAAGCTGGATTGTAAAACAGTTTCTTTACATAGTGTTAATATATGTTTTGTCCAAACAACATCTATTTCATGTTTACTGCATTTTGTCTTCAGGCTGTTTTCTTTATTATCTGATAAACATTCGATAAGCCCTTCCTAGGAATAATATTGCCTTGAATATATGCATATTTTAGAGAGGGTATTCGCTGTTATTTTAAGGACTATATGCATGTACTTAAATTTAAAATTTATAGCAATTATTATAATTTTTGTTTATTCCATTACAAGATATTTGAACATGCATCTTAAAAGTTGTGATTATAGTATATATACAATTGAATTTTAACCTTGTATTATTCCATATATATTTTTTGTTTCTGGAGCATAGTTGAAAGCAAGCTTTAAAATTGTGAGCTATGATAGAGAATTACATTCAAAATAAACGAATTATTCTACAACAAACATCTAATATATAGCTCCTGAGAAATTTTACAGGCACCCCAGAAGCTTCCTGACTTTCTTCTTCACTATCAAAACTCTCTCCTTTTCCTTTCAGTAATAAATGCTCATTAAGGTAGCTTAATTGTTGTATTTTTAATAGCTGGTTTTAAAAACTGGAAAGGAGACTCAACATGGGCAAACACCAGTTGACAAAGTAAGTATTAATACCGTGTTTTCCAAAAGGTCATTTATAAGTTAATTATTTGGAAGATACATAGTTTTTTTCCCCCATGAAAAACCTGTTCTAACCGGTAGATAGATTCTAAGGCTAGCCTATATAAACTGATTTAACCAGTAATGCTTAACTTTAGTGTTGAGTTGTGTACTGGGTTTTGTGATGAGAACCAGTGGATTGGGTAGGAATTGACTCTGTATTTGAAGTCCTCACCATCTGTCTTGGAAGGCTTTCCCACCTTCTAGAGCACATAGGTAGAATCATGCAGTTGCCGAGCTGGGAAGAATCTCAAGGAAAGTGGAGATAACTGTGAAGGAAGCAGCGGCGCCGGGGAGTGTTAGTGCTAGGGAGTGACCCAGGCTTTGTGGGTTTCTGGTCCTATTTACTCCTTTTCCTTTTCCAGTGGTTTGCAAGTTCTGTCCTCTTTACAAACTCTTTGTACTTATTTATGTTTTCAAACGAACCCTCAGCAGAACTCCATTATTTATAACTGGATAAAACTGTAGCCATACTACTTTAAATGTGGAGGTGGAAAAGACCAGAAACTTGCTGGGGCTCTTCCACAGGATATCGTGCTCCCAGGATCACAGGGACTAAACCACTGCCTCCTGTGTTATTGAACCTACTCAGCCCTTCCCAGCTCCAGATTGTGCCCTATCCAAAATTACTGGGTCACCCCACCCTCCAATCAAAATGCCATTCTGGCCAAGTTTAGAAAGAAAATAGGATTGAACTCACTCACACCACTGTGTAAATAACTGATCTTCATTTCCCAAAGCACTTGTAAATTTTGTAATTGAAGCGTGTTATTGCAAAGGAATCTTTTAGTGTTGGAACACCTACATGAAGTAAAAATGTTGGCAGTGTTGGAATATTTAGGTCATTTATAAATCTTTTCGCTTATGAGTTGGAAACTGTTTAAAAGTTTGTCAAAAGTTTTGGAATAAAGACAACGTCTTTCTGGATATGTTTCAATTTAAAGTTTTGAGAAGCTTTTATTGCTTTCTAATAGGTTGTTTAAAAAAATTTTTTTAAGCATAAATTAACTTTGAAGACTTCAGGGGAGAATTATACATTCCACCTTATAAAAGTGAAAAATAATGATTTGAGATTCTTCTAAGAGCTGGGTTAATATAATGGAAATTCATATGTAAACCAACAAGTTATTTATTGAAGTAAGAATTCATTTATACTGGATTTTTAAAAATAATGTTTGTGGTGACATATTTGACATTGGTGGTTAATTTTATATTTTCCAAGCATAAAACAGGCCGGGAAAGCTTGTGGAAGTAATTTGATTAGTTTGGGGGGAGTCATGCTTTTTTATAGTAAAAAAGACCAAAATAAGGGAGGCAAGACTTGGGCACTTATAGAGTAGAAATTGTATAGATGTTATCTTCTATAGTAGATGTTATTTTATGCCAGATGATAAAAATTTTAAACGTGTAATTCTAACATAGTGTGGTGCACATCAGACTTCTCTTCAAAACACACTGTGTTTAAATGCGTATTAGGGGTCAGTGGTCCTCTTACAGAAACATTAAAGATAGGCAGCAAATTTCCTAGTTTTTAGCCTGGTGTGGTAGCTCAGGTCAGTAAACTCTAAAATCCAACAGCTAAAAATTGCTTAAGCATTTTGCTGTTTTACAAAAACTCATTTGCTCTACATAACCATTTTTTAAAAAGGCTATTTTTAGGACTCAAAGTTTAGTGAACCAGACTTTATTTGCTCACTTTTGGTTCTTTACTGTTTTAACAAATGTTCACATGTACAAATTGTTTTGGTAGTTTTGTAGCACATTCTTGGTGTAAAATAGAGTAGTGTTATATAGAAAGCTTAAAAGAGAGACTAACCATCTTTTTAAAAATGTTTAATTATATAGTCTGCTAACCTTGAAAAAAATACTTTCCAATATTTTGGTTTAACGTATAAACTTTCAATTCCTGGCTAATAAATATATTTTTTATGTCAACTATCAAACTCCCCATAAATAATAATCCAGCAACATACATAATGAACCCACAAAAGACTGCAATTGTATGGGTTATATGGAGAAGTAAGAAAAATCCTGTAAGAAAATTGACTTTACATGTTGTCAGTATAATGTGGCTTATGACTTTTTTCAGTTTAAATTAGGTCTTTTAAATTTATAATTCAAACCTTTGTTGGGTGCAGTGATTGAGGAAGCTGGGTGATATAAAATAATTATTCTATATTCCTGTTTTTAATCAAAATTACATTTTTTGCTATTTTACTTTAAATAGGAAGCAGGTTTTCTGTTTTGACCTAGCATTTTATGTAAAAGAGGATAAATTATTTTGTAGTAAAAGTAGAATAATGGAAAAAGAGAAGAGGATGAATACTACTGTTGAATTCTGTAGTCCTGCGGTGAAAGACGTGGAAAGAGGGAGGTCAGTAATAATTACACATGAAGTGACCAAAGAAATTCTGTAATTTTTACCTGTAAAGAATTAGGTGTATAGAATGAGATTGCTTGATAAGGGCCTGTTCTATTTGTCATAGACTGTGTAGCTTAAATATAAGCCAAGGTACCCACCAGGTCTCAAGGATATGACACTGAGCCTGATCTAAGAAACCTCTGTGTACGAAGTCTTCATAGTAGTCATCTCCCCTCCCCAGTCCCTCCCCTCCCTTCCCCTCCCCTCCCCAGCCCCTCCCCCTCCCAGCCCCTCCCCTTTCCCTCCCCCTCCCAGCCCCTCCCCTCCCCTCCCCCTCAGGCAGATGTTATTTTTGCTACATTTGCTATTTTAACCTGTCAGTTAAAAAATAATTACTCTGTCAGTATGGCTGGCGGCCCATATAGGAAAAATATGCTGTCTCTTAATCAAAGGTGATTACAGTTTTTTCCTGTCTATAAATGTGCTTGTTGTGTAACGAGAATGCATTAGTCTCAGCCTGATGTACGAAATGAAAGGCAGCAAGAAGCAGCACCATTGTTATCACTCCAGGCGTGTCTAATGAATCGTGTTTCCGTGTTCTCTCGGTCATGCCGTAGAGTGCCCTCAGCCAGGGCTAAGCCTCCTGTAAAATGCTCTGTAAGATTATTGTAGCAAGAACAGAAATGCTGGATGAGTGGGGGTGGGGAGAGAATGCCAACGAGACAGCTGCATTTCAAACAGTTACAGCTGCAAGGATTACTCACTGTAAGAGCAGTGACAGACAACTGTTTGAGCTTTAGTGTAAAAGGCAATCTGGGGACTTGCTCTGTCAGAATTTTAGTAGCAGTCTGGTGTGTGAGTGTGTTGTGTGTTGTGTTTCAAATCAGGTTGTGTCTGAAGAGTGGAAGGAAGTATTTTTAATTTTTACTGCTCAATTGTGCCAATCTTGAAATCAGTGGTTGAGTCATCTTGATTAAAGTCATTGTCTTAGAGGAAGTTTATAAAGTGTTTGTTTTGCAGTGTTGACGGATTTAAATATAAACGTTCTACCTGAATCACATATCTGGTTTTCCTCCTCTTTCAAAATTTAATTTTCTCCTGTGGTGATTCCTGTCCTAAGAATGTTGATCTTTCTTGTAATTTATGAACACAGAGCATTATTTTTTTTTAAAGCATGTGGCTGTTTAATAAATAATAGTAGCCTTATTTTAAAAAATCTATTTCAAATATGATATATCTTTTTAAAGGAACATGTTCATTGAAGAAAATCTCGTAACGTACACAAAGAGGTAAAGAAGAAAATAATAATTATTCCAGCAACCAAAGATAACTTAATTTTGATGGCTGTCCCTCTAGGCCTTTATTCGTTTACGTGTATTATTAACGAAATTAAGAGCATATTAATAGCTTGAAAGGGTAAAAAGTAATAATTACTTTAAAATCTTTGAAAAGAGTAGCAAATAGGGGCAAGTTTAGTTCTTAGAAGTCAGTAACAGCCATTGTGCAAGATTTCTTTTTCACTGTGTGACTATTAAAGTAACACTGCAGCCTGACTGTTTTCTGTAGCAGTTATCTTTTGAAGGTCTTGTTCAATTTATCTAGAAATTTAGTTTTATGGTCTCCTTCAATTTAAAGTTTAGTGGCTTTACATGGAGTCCTGTGATCCATTGAAATGCTAACTTGGGTCATGTCTCAACTGCTACAGTGCTGTGTAGAAACCGTCATTAAAATTCTGGTTATCCTGCAACTGGCAGAGAACTCATGCTGTTAGAGATTCCTTAGTTAGACATTATACTGTTAAAATTTTGAATTACAACGGTGCTTCTGTCTGATGAATATTGTCAATGTTCATAATCATTTAAAGTGGCAAATAGGTCAAAACAAATGGGGCATTTTGATATATATATATCTTCTATCTCTAATTCTTATTTGATTGATGAATTGACATTGGGATAGTTAAAATCCGTTTCAACATAGATTTGTTAACTGATACCAAATATTCTACACCCACAAGCAAATCAAGGAAATCAGAACTCTAAGTGGGTTGAATTTGAATTAAGTAATAAGTCAGTCCATTTAGTTATTAATGACTTCAAATATAGATTTTACAAGGCAGTCGATGGCAACGTAACTGTGATCAATCAATAGTGTTGTTATGTAATTGGATTTTTTATGGGTATAATGCTGTATTTCAGAATTAACATAGCATTATGCTACTTTGTTACTCAATTTTTTTGTAAGTCAGTTTTAAGAAGACACTGTATATCAACTATACCCCAATTAAAAAAAAGAAAAGAAAGCAGACACTTCAAAAATCTCTATATATTTATCTTTAAAATATTTCATTTGTTGCAACCCTTAAAATTAAATGGATAAATGATAAATTGATAAATGTTATTATAATATTTGCTTAGTACAATTCCTAGGTAGTAGGTTTAATACTTAAATAAAAACAAAACTAGTGGGCTTTATATATTGCAGATAAAGGTTGAACACAAAGGCAGTGGGAAAATTATAAATCCTGGATTCAGAGCTGCAGTATCTTTAGCATTTTGTCACTGAAATCTAACTGGCAAATAATCTCCTCGTTTCACGTGCCTTGCTTTAATCTATTTGTGTTTCTGGAGTTTGGAGTACAATTTGATTTTCAGTAATTTTAATGGCTGAATAAGGAGTGCCATCCCTGAAAGTGTCCCTCCCCCCTCCAGTATTTGCAATGGCCAATGTGGTTACTGAACTCAATGTTCTGGATAATAGGTTTCATTAGTTTTGATGCCTGAGGTAAAAAAGCAGTAGGTGGGAGCAAGAAGTGTTTTTGATGTCTAGACGTTCATTTCAGCTGTTGCTGCAATATGATACATTAAAAGGAAATATGTATCATAGCTCAGAGGAAATATGTATTCTTTGAAAGTAATTCTACTTTTAAACTGTGTAAGGCATGGTGACCTGAATTCTAAAACCATGAGCTTGAATTTCTTGAAGGTTTCACAATCTTTATGCTCCTCCCTACCCTATTCCATTCTCCCTCTTCCCATTTTTTTCCCCTTCAAGTAAAGTATGTCAGTTTCATTTGTCGAATTGGAAAAGATATCTTTCCATGATCTCTGCTGGGAAACACAAAATCATTGAAGTATATGCTGCTTTGATATTTTGCCATATTGACTTTTTTTCCTGAACCTTTTATATGATTTTTCTTTCAGAGAAGCTTATTAGTTCTGCAAGGAGCCATGTTTCGCAAAGTTGAAAGAAGTTGTATTACAATTTGTGATGATTTTGAAAAATTATTTGGGAACTAAGCAGTAATTAGACTGCTATTTAAATTTTCCTTTCTAAAACACTGTCTCTCTGCTAAAAGAAAACATTTATATAATACTTTTGCAGTTTAAATATTTGATTGTGAGGATTACTGTATTAAAAAAGGTTAAATAAGAGCCATTTAAACAAATTCTGATTATATAGCTTTTGCAATTTAAGTGAGGTAACTTTAGTGCCAAAATAGTTTTTCTTTTTAAGTAGGCAGCTGTGGTAGTACTTAGTTTTATTTTTCAGTTTCGGTCTGGCTATAATTGACCACATAACATCAAGAGAAAGTTTTAATTTAGGAATTTATTTCGGTTGAGTTTTGCCAGTCATTTATTGTACATTCATTTTACTTCTCTTGGTGCTTTTATTTCCTGAGACTATTAACAAAGTTTTAGAAAAAATTTTCCATTATACCTAAGTATACACTATAGAGATAGTTTCCTTGCTAATTTATAATCTTAAGGAGTTGATAAACATTTAAGTTGAAACTTGAAAGATCAGAAGAATTAGAAAGGCTTTTTTTTTTCTTTTCTTTTAAAGATGAAGACAGTTATGCCCTGGGGAGATTGTAGGTTTCATAAGGATAGGGCCCTGCACCTGCTGGCCTTCTTGTAAAACTTCTTGGCAGTTGCTTTTCTTCTCTGTCCACATTGGAAGGGAGATAGAGAATTAAGTAGTAAGTGCCCCTCATGTCATTTATAGAAACTTAACCTAGACCAACTACGCCCTGACTCCCCTCCCCCCCGCCCACCCACCCCCACCGCCCCGCCCCCCCCCAAATAGGATACTTTCTGAAAAATCTCAATATGAAGCAAATGAAGTGTTGGTTTAAATTTTACCTTGCGAGGAGGATGTATCGGATAAATTAGTTTAAAAACCTGTTTCTGTGATTTCAGTTTTGTTCAACCTTTGAAAAGGTTACTTTGCAGCTATTTAGAAAACAATAATTTAAGGTGCAAATTGTGAATCCAAGGGGAAATTTAAGTGTTGAAGGTTGCCTTTCTAGTCAGTCCTAAGAATAAAAGGGGGGTGGGGTAGTTTAACAACACAAGCCTTATGGAGAAGTGGTGTAATGGAAAGAGCATGGGCGTTAGTCGGAAAAGTTGGATTTGAATTCCATCTTTGCTACTAATCCTCTTTACTGAATATAAGGAGATTTTAGATTGAAGCTAATTCCAATGAAATTTGAAAAGTATGTGCACACATAATAACAAGTCAGTTCAAAACAGGTTTATGAATATATGAAATGTCCTAGTCAGTGCAGTTATGAAAAGAAATTGCTTCCCCTGAGGAGTTTAATTAATGGAATAATTTGTATATTTACTATTTATAAAAGTAGATATAAAATGCATTTGATCCCGTTAGCTGTTGAGTATAGATACATTTAAACTAGATTTTTGAGTATATTATGTGACCTTGGGCAAGTTTAAGGTTTTTAAGCCTTAGTTTTTTCATTTATAAAATAGAGATAAGAATAAACTATTGGTCATTGTTCTTAGTCGTAAACTAAGAAAAGGAGTTGGTTAAAAGAATACTGAGTATTCACTTTTAGGATCAGTGCTCCAGGTTGGTCTGATGAGAAACTGGTGCTATCACCACCAAGCACTGGATGCTACAGTACCTCTGCTACTTTAACCTCAGGAAACTTGATCTTGTAGCCTCTGTTTTTAGTGCTGACAGAAAGATCTCTCCATCCACTCCCTTTTGAGTCCCTAGATCCATGGTCAAAGTATGGTGCCGGAGCATCTAGTAGTTAGGATATATATCCTTGTCCATATTGTAGGAGAATCAGCATTTTCAACTCCTGTTAAGGGTGACTGACCATCTTCGTCCCCAACCAGAACTCATGAAGTGGGCAATTTGCAGTGATGGGAAGAAGTCAGGTACTGAGTGGCAAAAGTGAATGTTTTGTGTCCTTTACTCTGTCTCATAGCGTTGTGGTGGAAAGTAGCACTCCCCCTCCCCTCCATTTATTTGTAGTGCTTGGTTCAAACTTGGTACATAAAGCTTCATAAAATGAGAAAGATTGTTTTCTGGGTAGAAAACTAACCTTGACTGTTTAAGTTATTTTACTTTCTTCTTATTATTTTAAAATAAAAGACTTTTCAACATTCGATAGCAGTTCTGCAAAGTATTTAAAGTAATTTTGCCTCACAGTGGTTTTCAAAGTCTCTATTTGATTTTTGAGAGCATTCCTAATTTCTGTCCTGGTGCTTGAAGTATAACACAGCCAAGAACTGTTGGACAGTGATTATCGGGCAAATATCTATTATTAGACTCCAAAAATGTCATTCTAGATTTAACTTATTTTGGAATTTTAGAGATTCATTGAAATATACATCACTCTTGTATTTCTGGAAATTTTTTATGTGAAATAGATAAGAAATAAAGTATGGTCTGACTTATGTTCCTTTCCACAAGTTTATTTGCTATATACAGATAGTAAATTAAAAGGGTTAGCATGTTAATGCATTATCCTTAAATCCATCGCTTAAATAATAGTATTTATTAGAGTGGTTAATCTTGGATCACAGTTGTTGACTTCTAGTAAATTCCTGACTGCTTTCAAATCTTTAATAAAATATGTAACTTACGAAATGTAAATGTTTATATGAAGTCCAAACACTGTATCCTTTTTAATTACCTCTACTGACTTATTTAAAATTTTACTGGTTAACTTACAGGATAATTCATAATTTTCTATTTTTTTCACCTTTAGTATACTTTTCTTAAACAAGAGCTTAATGTAGTGGGATCTGTTTTACTTCATGTAATTACTTTCTTCCCTGTTTTCTATTACATTGGTTCCTAAACTTTGTAATACTATATGAGGGAGATATAAGAATTTAATTAATTATTTAATAATATTAATAAAAGTCCTTTTTCAAATTAATTTTTAATATTTAAAAAACAAAAATATTTTCCTGAATTACTTTGTTCTATTTGTATTATTTATAGTAATTAACATAAAGTACATAATATAAATAACAGTATATTGTGTTGTTGGGGAGGAACACTGTGGTCAGGTCTGCGGTCTCTTTTTGCTTAAGCTGTTTTTTTGCTTTTTGCTTTTAATAATTTATGAGTGAAGGTTAACCAAATAGACACCAAACCTTTGGGTAAAAACAATTATGTTTAGAATACATATTTAGAATAGGAGTCCTTTTAATTCACACCCTGTTCTCATTTTTAGCACTAAAAATGTATTTCAAAAAATCAGTGTAAGCATAATCCAGAAGCTGCCCCCCCCCAACCCCCATCCACCCCTTGCCCCAATTTCTCATGTCCCTTTGTTATCAGCCCTCCTCCAACCACCCCCATCCCTGGAAACCATTGAGCAGTTTACATTACCTCGTTTACCTTTGCAGGAATGTTATGTGCATGAAATCATATAGCATGTGGTCTTTAGAGTATGGCTTTTTTCACTTAGCATAATGACATTCATTCATGTTTTGAGTATCAGTAGTTCCTTTTATTTCTGAATAGTATCCCGTTATATGGATTTTCCACTGTTTGTCCTTTCCCCAGTTGAGAGACAACTGTTTCCAGTTTTTGTCAATTATGGGGGGGAAAAAAACCAAGTAAAAACATTTGCTGCAGTTTTTCATGTGAACCTAAGTTCTTATTCTACTTGAATATATACTTAGGAAGGATATCGCTGGGCTGTATGTAAAGTGTAACTTTAGAAAAATTGCCAAAGCCAGCTTTTCCACAGTGACTGTACGAATTTTGCATTTCCGTTAGCAGTTTAGGGCAATTCTAGTTACTCTGTGTGCTCACTAGCACTTAGTATTTTCAGTTTTTCTTTTAAGCCATTCTAATGGGTGTTATCTTACTGTGATTTTAATTTGCATTTCCTTAATGACTAGTGATGTTTTGAGCATATTTTCATGTTTTTATTTGCCATTCATGTATCTTCTTTGCTGAAGTATCTGTTCAAATCTTTTGTCCATTCTCTAGACATTTTTTTTTTTTTAATTTGTGGTGTTTAGGGCTTTTTTTCAAGAATAGCATCTTCTGAATACAAGTCCTTGTCAGATATGTGATTTGTAACTGCTTTTCCCCCATCCGTGGCTTATCTTCTCCATAGCTTAATGTAACTTTTGCGTGCTTTTTAAGGAACTGAGTTCTTCATACTGATGAAGCTCTTTTTAACAGTTTTTATTTATGGATCATGCTTTTGGTGTCGTATCTTTGAAGTCTTCGATTAACCTAAGCTTATAAAAAAGGTTTCTCCTATATTTTCACAGTTTTATAGTTTCAGGTTTTGCATTTTGTTTTCTGATCCCTTTTGAGGTTTTCTATATGGTGTGAGGTAGGGTTTGAGGCTGATTTTTTTACATTGAGATATTCATTAAATCCAGCACCATTTGTTGAAAAGACTGTTCTTTCTCCACTGTATTGCCTTTGCAAGCTGTGTTGAAAATCAGTTGACCATATATTTGTGGGTCTATATCTGGACTCTCTATTCTGTTCTGTTGATCTGTATATCTATCCTTTCTGTAGTGTACCATATTGTTTTGTTTATTCTAGCTTTATAGTAAATCTGGAAATCAGTTGGTGTAAGTCTCCCAACTGTAAGATTTAGATCCAAGGATTTCATGGGTTTTGGTGCTGTTATAAATGGTACTCAAATTTTTAAAATTTTCTAATTATTCATTACAGTTTATAGAAATATGATTGTTTTGTGTCTGTTGACCTTAACTGACTTAAACTCAGTTTTAGTTCTAATAGCTTTTTTTTTGTTAATTCTTTAGGACTTTCTAATAGTCATGTTATCTGCAAAAAAAAGATCATTTCATTTCTTCCATTCCAGTTAGTATGCCTGGTACTTCTTTTTCTTGTACTGGCTGAGACCTCCACTGTAATGTGGAATAAGAGTGGTAAGAGCAGACATCCTTGCTTTGTTTTTGATATTAGGAGAAAATATTCAGGGTTTTAACCATAAGTACGATGTTTGGTGTAGGTTTTTTGTAATTGCTCTTTTAAGATTTTTTTTCAAGAAAAAATTTCTAAGACCTATTTTAAAAATTGTTAAAGTCAGGATAAAATCATAATGGTATCTTAAGACAGTGATGTAATTGGCATTGCCTGTGCATGCTCACATTTGTTTAGTATTCCACATTGCATGTCTAGACAGCTATATAACCCTTCAACATTTCAGTTAACAAATTATTTGAGGATCATTTGAGGAAGAAATAGAGCTCTGTTGTTTGAGAACTTTCCTTTGACATCTTCTGTTAAGGTCAAAGTAGCGCCAACATTAAAAAATAATATCATGAGGAAACAATCAGATGAGAATGTGAGGTATTCTATAAGACAACTAACCTGGTTCCTTCAGTAAATAAATGCCATGTTTGAAAAGAGGAGATGAGTTGTTGCAGGTTAAGGAGACTTAAGAGATATAACTTGAGAGGTAATTGATAGACCTTGTTTAGATTCTGATTTGATATATAATGAAGTACTTGGGAGTGGGATTTGCCTCAGAATGTATCAAGAAAAACAAAAAGAAAAAAGAAAGCAGGGTGGTTAAGCAGATGACACAATGTTGATAATTTGGTTTAGGAATTTATTTGAGGCCTGTTATTCTATATTAAAGTATGTTTGAAGGTTTTAATTATAAAAGTTTTTTTTTTTTTTTAATATGCAGAATAGGTGTCACCAACTTGGAAGAAAATCTTGGAAAGATGAATGGGACACTTTTTTCATTAAATACTGCATCACCAGTACTCTTTATGGCACAAAAGACTAATATGTAGAAAAAACTGTTACTGGTGACTGATTTGAAGAGTAATTCAGAAGAGTTGGACTTTGAATGTTGATAAAGTTTTAGGAATTTTTAGCTTACATTAGGAAATAAAAGGAAATTAATATGGGATGTTCCTTTTATTGAAATGTTAGCTTGCTTTCTCACTCAGGAAAGCTCTACCCCCAAAGATAAATGTGTGAAAATAGAGACTCATGATGCCTTTAGAGGACTGTAGAAAAATTTTGGATGTTTTGTCTGAACAGAGATAATGTATTGATAGCAGGAATGTTTGCTTATTTGCTGTACTTTTATTTCCATTTCTCTAGTTATAAATAATATAAAATGTCTCTGACAGAGGTTAATTTGGAAAAATTTGGTAGGTCATGATTAGCCACGTAGTCAGGAAGATAAAGAGTTATCTGACATCCCAAGAAAAAAAATATTTATCCAGTTTTATCATTTAAAAAAAGTCCTGTAGAGAAAACCCTTAAATGTTAAGTACACTCTTTTGAATTCTTTCTGATTGGAAAATAAGGAGAGATGCATTTTGAGATGTCAGTTGGTGTGGTAAATGCATTAAAAATGCGTTGTGGATTTAACATGTGTTTCAATTCTCTGTCAAAATTTTCTCTGGTGAGTACTTTTGTCAAGACACCAAGTAAAAGGCAGAGGAAATTTTCTTCTGCAAATGTCGTTTGCATCCTTTCAATTTTTTGCTGTGTTGAAATGAACTAATATAGTTTAGAAGAAAATTAGCTATCTTCTCTAGGGCATTTTATAATTTTTACATATGAAAAGAACGTTAGGAATACATGAGGCATTGTTAGTCTGTTGGATTCTCTTGTGCTAGAGTTACTTGTGGCTCTAAGTAATGCTACAACATATTTCAGAGGCAAATATGATACTTCCCAAAATGTTAAACATTAATGAAATCATGAGTTCAGGAACTAAATTTGATGTTATATTAAGATTTAATTTTCTGACATTCTCCCTAAAATCATGTCCTTAAAATCCTATTCATATACTGCTTTCAAAACATTTAAAGAAATTTGTGTAATGTCATTTTTGGATATTTTTTCCTGGTTTTCTCTCTTAAAATACATGATAACCTTTGTATTAATTTGTGACATTTTGTTACTTTAAATAGAACTTTAATAACAAAATTAGTCTTTGTGACACTTATTAGGAAGAAAGATTAATTTGAGAATTTTGGATGATTTCAAACTTTGAAGAGACAGGTTGGTAAGACCTTTATGTGGGGGGGATTGTACCATGCCTATATTTCAATAACTTTAAAATCAGAACACATTATTCCCTTCTGTACATAAGTATTTTATGACTTTGGGCAAGTATTTAACTTCTTTTCTGTGTTTCAGTGCGATTTAATCTACTTAAATTAGCTCATTAACTTTGCTTTAGAAAAATATTTTTAAAGTTTCTTTTATTTTTATTTGGATGCCCTGCTTACTGGTTCATTTTTTTGTTTTGCTTTGTTTTGTTTTATTTTCAGTTGTGGAAGAAGGACTCTGGGAAAATGGCCTTTCCTACGAATGTCGGACGCTGCTCTTCAAAGCGATCCACAATCTGTTAGAAAGGTAAGAGAAGGAGTATCATCACGGTGGTTTTGACACACCCAAGTATAATGCTAGATACTCAGAGGGTTTCCTGTAATTCTGAAAACACTTTCACATACAACTTTATAAAAATGTATATAAACCTCTTCTTTCTTTTTATATTGATACAATTTCAAACTTAGAGAATTTCTAGGAGTGGCACAAAGTACTCCATATATCCTTTCACACAGCTTCACTAACAGTTTTTCTTTTGCCCAGTTTGCTTTATAATTTGTGTGATTCCTCACCCTCTCACCCACCCCGCTTTTGCACCCAGTGTGAATCATGTGTGTGCATGTGTGTGCATTCAGATTTATTCCCTCATACGCCTGAGAGTCATTTACACACTTGAGATTCTTTTTCTGTAACTCCGAAGTATTTAGGTGTGCATTTCCTAAGGGCAAGGACATCCTCTCATATAAGCCCAGTACAATTATGAAAATTAGGAAATAAAACCTTGCTAAAATGCCATTATCTAATCCGTCGTTCAACTCAGATGTTACCGTTTGTCCCAGTTACGTTCTTTTAGCTTAACCTCCCTCCCCCAGGGTTAGTCTGTAATGATGCATTATATTTAGTTCTCATGTCATTTTAAATCTAGAAGAGTTCCTTAACCTTTCTTTCTCTTTCTCAACATTGACATTTTGGATGAGTTCAGGCCATGTGTTTTATATAATGTACCTCAATTTGAGATAGTTTCCTCATGATTAGATTTAGTTTATGTTTTTTCAATAGGAGTACCATAGAAATTATGTTGTGTCCTTCTCAGTGTATCGAAAGAGGAGGCCCATTTGTTGAGCCCCTCATTATTGATGATTATTAACATTGATCCCTCTCGTGAGTGGTGTTCTGCCAAGGTTCTCCACTGTAGATTAATAAGTAACTATGATCTTTGTTATTTCTGTCTTTGAAATTGATAAGTAATTTGTGGCCAGATCCAATGAGATTGTGTAATTATCCCATTTGTTATGAAATTCTGAGTCACTTGGTTAAGCTTCTATTGGTGGTCCTCGTCTATATCAGTTATTACTTGTATGACTGTAATGTCACCATTCCTTCTATTTTTATTAGTTGGCATTCTTTTGTAAGGAAAAGATTTTCAGTTTCTGCCATGGATTTATGTATTTCTCTCTCTCCCTTAATCTTTCTATCTATATAAATTTGTAAAAGAGGAATTCCTGTTCTACTCAGTGAATTATAATTTATCACTATCATTTAATTTGATGCCTAAGTTCTTGCAGATTCAGCCGGGGGGAAAGCCCCTTCATGATGGCTCCTGTGGTTTTTTTGACCTGTCCTCATCATTGTTTGAGCACCTCCTTACTTGCTGGCATAACAATATGTCCCAGGCTCTGGATGGTGTTTTAAGGGGAGGCATAGATGAAAAAGGATGGATTATTTAAGAATTTCTATGGGAAAAACTTTGTACTTCCTTCCCTGAGTTTATATATAGTTCTTTTAGGTGATCAAAACTGGAAGGACATTCTAGTACCTTTAGGTTTCTCATCCAAGCTATTATCTAGGGTAATATCACTGCAATATCACTGCTTAGGATTCTTAAGTTACAGTTAATAAGTTGTCATAATTTAAGTCACTCAGAAAGACCTTTCCCACCAAATTTATCTATTTTTCATTCTGAACTTTTGTTCCTACTTCTGTGATTTGGAGTAGACCTAGAGGCTATCTGTTACTAAGGCAGTATATTTTAGAAGCATTGATTTTAAGAGTTGAGTACTCTTAAATATGCCAAATATTTGGCAGTTCTTTCTCCCATTGCAAAACAAAACAAAACACAAGTATACACAAAGTCCCTTCAGGAAAATGTGGAAAATTTACTATTTCCATAATCCTGTGCCAGAATAAAGCTCTTATATCTGTATAGTAATTAATGTACCTTTAAACACAGTCCTTTTAACATAATTTTTAAAAATTAATTAATGAAGTAATTTTATTTTTGGCTGCGTTGGGTCTTCATTGCTGCACGCAGGCTTTCTCTAGTTGCGGCGAGCAGGGGCTACTCGTTGTGGTGCGCGGGCTTCTCATTGCGGTGGCTTCTCTTGTTGCGGAGCACGGGCTCTAGGTGCATGGGCTTCAGTAGTTGTGGCTCGTGGGCTCAGTAGTTGTGGCTCGCGGGCTCTAGAGCGCAGGCTCAGTAGTTGTGGCACACGGGCTTAGTTGCTCTGCAGCATGTGGGATCTCCCTGGACCAGGGCTCGAACCTGTGTCCCCTGCATTGGCAGGCGGATTCTTAACCACTGCACCACGAGGGAAGTCCCAATAATTTTTTAATGTATATGGAACGAAGTACATATTTTTTAAAATTGTAGCTCACTGTGTTGTTTTTTATATCATAATTTATTCTTTTCAGAAAAATATTAATGAATTTGTGATTGAATTGTATTCTTTTTAGTATTTTGTGTTTTAAATGGTAGCATGTTTCTTTGTTGGAAGAAAATTAAAAGAGCAGAAAAACTGGGAGAAAAGAGAAATGCAGAAGATTTGTTTATTCTGTGCTCATGTATTCAGAATTTATGATAGAAACTGTAGTCTAGGTCAGATTGAATTATTATTTTATAAGAAGGTTAATTGTGTCATATGCAGTATGTCATGCAATAAAGCTTGAGACAGTTCAGAAGAACTTTGGGTTGGGCCTTGGTTTGATTTCAGGGTCTGTTATTTGGACAGTTGCCCTAACCTCACAAAGTCTTAGTTAATGCCCTTTAAATTACATGTAGGATACTATGCATCTTGAGTTTTTGTTAGATGTTGTATATGATGCCTGCCGCATAATACTTGACCTATTTTCAATGATTATTAATTCCTTTTCCCCATAAATTATTATTTTGCATATTTTAATTTGAATCCTCCTATAAGAGTTTATTTTGGAACAAAACAGTGTTTCTTTTAGAAAATAATGAATAATTAAGCTGTTCGGCCCCCTTTCTACTATTAGAATGGATGAGTTGAGATTCTTTTGAAAATTTGTAATAGTTCTTTTGTCCTTTAAAGTAATGTTGTCTTTTCATCAAACTTTAAGTAACTATGTTCTATGAATGAAAATTACCCTACTCATGAGACAAGGAAGCATTTTACATGATTGTTTTTAGCTCTCTTTATTCATTGTCAACAGAAACTGGGTTGGCTAATACATGCTTGCCCTTTTGTTCTTCTCATAGCTTAGAGCACTTGCTGTAACTTACTTATCTGTTTACAATCTAAATTTATTGAAATACAGTTTACTGTCTTATTCTCAGCAATTTTCTGTTATGTCTTTGCATTTCTATTTAGATAAGATTGACTTAGTTTCCTATAAAATGGTGAAGGATTGTTTTTCTCAGCACAGTAACTTTCTCATTATGAGAGCTCAATAAATGGTTAACTCCTATTATTATTATTAGCTAACAGAAGTATTGATATTACTATTTCCAAGGTTGGACACAACATTAAAAGTCAGTTAGTCTGTTTACCCAGCTAATTCTGGAATACCATTCTAAATATAATATCCTTTTTATGTGGTCCTCCATCCTTTCCTCGAATACTTCTGATTATGTGAGCCGAACTTTCCAAAGTTCTTTTCATCTTCTGAGAATACTCACTGTTAGAAAGTCTTTCTTATGCCGAGCAGAAGTCTGTCTCCCTGTAGTTTTCTTTTCTTTACCTTGATTTTGTTCTTTGGGGGTCATATATAATTCATCTAATCCTACTTCCATGGGGTGGCCTGTTTACCATCTTGGTCCCCTAAGTTATTTATTTTTCCTTGTTTGTGGTTCTTACTATATATTACTATATATCTTTATATATTATTACTATATATCCGCACCCCTTTCCTCCAGCCTTCCAGATATTCCTCTAGTCAGCTCAGTTCTCTTCATTTTGATTGCCACTGACCTACTTTAAAACTTCATAAGTGTTTCACGAAGTATTGCAGTGGCCTCTTTAATCAGTCAGGTTAGACTCAGTTATGCTGCAGTAACAAAAGACCTTGAAAGCTCTTACTGTCTTTTGACAGTTGAGGTTCATTTCTTGCTCATGCTGCTTGACCATTGTGAGTCATTTACTGCAGCACTGCTCTATGTCCTCTTACCTCCAGGCAGGAATTATGCTGTTGGGGCACCCTCTGTCAAAGATTCCTGATAAAGAGCAAAGAGCAATGGCAAAATACATAATAGCGCATTCATTGAAGCTTCTGTTCAGAAGTGGTACATGCCATCTCTGCTCATATTTCATTGACCAAGACATTTACCACCAAGCTTAAAGTCAAGTGGATGAGAAGGTGTTATCCATCAGTGGGAGGTACCAAAGTCACATGGCCAAGTTTGATGTCAGTGGGACAGGGAGGGATAGCACATATTTGGGAAAAGGATACAATCTACCATACCTCTTAATTGAGGTCTTCTCTCTTCTAATAACCTGTACTCCAAACAGGTGCTGTTTATATTACTAAAAACACAGATATGTTTCTAAAACACAATTATCGGTGTATTTATACATGTTTTTGAAACCTTTGAGCCACATTGGCTTCTTACGGTATTTTCTTCACCTGTGATTTCTGAGTCAGAATTTCAGTATCTGAAAGTGTGTAGGCCTTCTAAGTCTTATGGTTTTAGATCATACAATCATGCTTATTTTTCCTCTTTTCCTGTTTTCTTAATGATCAATTATCCCTTTTTGGCAAAATGACCAGAATAATAAAATACCATTTTGTTTTTTTACTTCTATAGAATCTGCTAATTTGACTTGACTCCCCCCCTCCACCCCTTTGTGCCTGCTTTCCCTCTCTTTCCCTTTTTAAAAATAATGCTCTATTCAGACTGTTCTTCATCAGTCTTTGCAATTTCATGGGATTTTGTATGTATTTCTAATGAACTTGTCAAAGGTTACACTTTGTATTTTAAGTTTAGGTTGTCTCACACTCCTCACTAATAGAAAAGCACTTTGCTGTGAATAGATTTTGGAAAACAAAAACCTGCAGGTTTTTTCAGAAATTTCTTCATTTGGCATTTTTAATATTGCAGATTTAATGGCTATTAACTCTTATGTTTTTATAATTTGTATAGTTTTCATAATATACCATATCCTTCTCATGTAACTCTATTTAAATAAAGTAAAACATTTGGTTGAAAAGCTTTAAAACAAATCCAGGAAATGTGTGCAGTTCATATCACCCAGAGTTTTTATTAATGCTTCAGTGATTTGCACCACATATGGGACTTATGAAAATCTTGCTTTTGTAGCTTTGAAGAAATACTTAAAATGTCTGCCATAATGCTGTCAAATTGGCATTATGTGTGGTAGTATACTTTAATTATAATTTTCTTAAGTTTTTAAAATTAAACACAGCTGATTTTGATGGAAAGGTTTTGTTGTGTTTTTTTTTCCCCCCTCTAAAATGCAAATCATTGCTTTGCACACAATGGAAGATTACATGGGTCTCTTGAAGCTGTTACGCTCTGTCCGGTCCATGCTTACTTAGGGAGACTCTAGTCTGTGGGTATTTGATATTTGTGAAACATAATGGCTCTTTGGAGTAGTCCATTGGTGTTGCTTTCCTAATGGGTTGTCAGCCTGTTCACCCATGGCAGTGTATAACACAGCTGTAAAAGTGCCTTGGCTCAGAGCTTCTTCTCTGCCAAGAGTTGGTGTTTAGAGTGAAGATACTCAATTTGGAAAAGTACAGTAAAAATAACATGGAGAAAATTGGAATTATATGATAACAGTAACATTATATTTGTAAATTAGTAGCTTTCAATGCCTTACGGTATTGTGATCCAAGAGAGGTGATTATCAGAGGGCAAAGGAGCAAGGTCCTTGGATGTGGTGGTTCAAGGATTTCAAGATGATGAGTGTATTCAGTAGAGAATGGTGATAGAGTATAGCCCTAGTTGAAGAAATGGTTATGTGATCCTGCAACATTGAGGGTCCTTTGGTAAATAAGGTGATAAGAGGAGCTGGAAATGAGTAATTAATAAATTCCCATTTTGTTAAATTGCTACAGTGTGCAATTCTTTAAAAGAAGTAGAAAGATGAGCCTTTAGACCTAAGGGGCATGTGCATTAAAGGAAGAGACACTACAGACATTGTAGACACAAGTGAATGAAAGCATATATCTAATTGTAAATGTTTAGAGAAAAACATGTTCACCCTAAGACTAATTATTTCATCTATTAATATTTTTAGGACTGGGAAGGGATTAAGACTTTAACTTTTAAATTTAAATCTATTATTATTGTTAGTGTGGTTAGAGAGTGGGATTAGACACTAAATGTTTGAAAGTCGAATGGATGTTTCAGGTGAGGCTAGTCCTACAAAAGACCTTAGCCTTACAGAGATTTTGGAGAGGGTGGAAATAATAGGAATTACTTGGCCAGAGGAGACAGCATCCAGTAGAACAGCATCCACTAGGGCACAGTAAGAATCCAAAGTAATGAAGATAGAAGGGATTCGTTGCAAAAGGTGTCTTCAGCCTTAAATTATATGGGTTGTTTTTTGTTTGTTTGTTTGTTTGTTTAGTTGGGAATGGGGAGCACTGCAGTTTCTTGGGAGGAGACTTCATACATGTTTGATGTAAATTGGATTGTGAGGTAAAGATTTTGATGCTGGTGAGGATGCTCTGGTACGAAGTTGTATAAAATTCAGTCTATGTGAGCAGCTCTGTAAGTAGATGATAACGCTGAGGGGCAGTTTAGTTGAGGATGCGGTAGAGGAACACTATCCTTGGACTTTTTAAATCTATGAAAACTGTCACACCTGCGTAATGTGAGGGGCGCAGAAGAGCCAAGCCAGCGGTGGCTCCCTTCTAAACCTCCCAACTATCCCGTCTGGGAAATGGCTTGCTGATTTCTGCTGTGGCTGCTGCTGTGGCTCTTGTAAACTTAGGTCAAGTCTGCCCATGGCTTTGGGGTTAGAGATTGGGGCTTGCCAGCTTCAGAGTCAAGTTGTTCTTGTAGTTAATTATTTAGAGCTGTTGGGCATGGCACAGAAACATGTACACACACACACAACCTGATTTCTTTTTTATTTTTCAGCACCTGTTTGTTTCTTTTCTTCTTGAAACAGTGATTTTTTAGGGAGGTAGTAGGGGGCTTGGAATTATTTCTAAAGATGAATACTTACCTAGAACTGTTGCTTACAAAACATTTTATAAATCTGAAATCACATTGTGATCTTTGAAGATAATACTGAACTACTTTACAGAATGTTGTCATATCTTAATAGTAAGGTAATTTTGAAAATCTCAATAACAATGATTGGCGTTACTGAGTGGACAGCCAGGGTTAACTGATACATAGTCTTAGCACTATTTGTGATGTTGATTTAAAGCACTTTTTGGCAGATGAAGTTTGTCTGCTAGGTTTATATATTTATCAACTTAAATATAAATTTTGTCCCTCAAAAACAATCAAATAAAGGTTGATAGAGTTATAAAAGAGGGAAATTATATTTCTGATATTCTGTAGTTTTTATACCTTAGCATTCTCTCTCTTAAAAAGATTTGCTTAACTTTGTTCTTCAAGTATAAGTAAAACATATGGGCAGTAGTGCCAGTCTTCCTAAACATTTATTCTATTCTATTCTGTTCTGTTCTGTTCTATTCTATTCTATTCTGTTTATTTTTGGCTGCATTGGGTCTTCGTTGCTGCACACGGCTTTCTCTAGTTGCGGTGAGCGGGGACTACTCTTCCTTGCGGCGCGTGGGTGTCTCCTTGTGGTGGGTTCTCTTGTTGCGGAGCACGGGCTCTAGGCGCCCGGGCTTCAGTAGTTGTGTCACGCGCACTTAGTAGTTGTGGCTCACGGGCTGTAGAGCGCAGGCTCAGTAGTTGTGGCACACGGGCTTTGTTGCTCCGCGGCATGTGGGATCTTCCTGGACCAGGGCTCCAACCGGTGTCCCCTGCATTGGTAGGCAGATTCTTAACCACTGCGCCACCAGGGAAGTCCCTTCCTAAAATTTTTTAACACCTGTGTGATTTCCCACACGTTGAGTATCTACTATGATTTTAGTCTGGAGTGAGTGGTGATGGACTATAAAGAAATGAAATACATAATTTTTTTCTACCTCAAACACATGCACACAAAATTCAAATAACAGTGTGAGTCTGGCCATGATTAGTGGTTACAAACAAGAAGGGTAACAGTATTATACTGAGAATAGGAAAATACTCATTGGTGTATAGCATTCATTTCTCAGATATTTATTGAAGACCTATTCCTTTAGAGCAGAACATAAAGCATATTACATAATAGGCACTTAAATATTTGTTGAATATTGCCAGTAAATAAGGTAGATAACTGTGTCTGCCCCCAAATTGCTCATAGCTTCTTGGGAGAAAAGAGCCACAGAAATGATTCATTACAACTCAGTGGTGAAAGTACAGATTTGTAGATGTTAGAATGCTGTGCTGATCTGGGACAGGAAGGATGAATAGAATTAAATAGAGGAGGAAAGGATAGAGTGGGATAGGGAGGGATTCTAGGCCAAAGCAGGGTTAGTAGTGATTAATGGTAGTGTTTAGTACAGAAGTTCTCACTCTAGGATCTGCTTCAGAGTTCATCAACGCTATGGAATTGTATGCAGTATTTTGCTTTTCCTTGCGTTTTTTAGGAGAAAGAGTCTGTAATAACTTTCATTAGATTTTTTTTAACATAGAATCATGACCCCAAAATGATTGAGAACCAAGAGCTTATTAGTACCACAATATATTATCTGCTCCTGAGCCAGCATAGTCCCAGGTATCAATCAGGTGGTAGAACTGTCTTTCTTAGCAAAGCCACTTGTCTCATCACATTTCTTCCCGTAACTTAAAGTACAAAACACCAGATGGAATTACTTTCTGTACTGCTTAGTCTTGGAGGCTCCATGTGTATCTGTATACATGTGTGTGTATCTGTGTGTGTGTGTGTGTGAGAGAGAGAGAGAGAGAGAGAGAGAGAGAGGGAGAGAGGGAGAGAGGCAGAGGCAGAGGCAGAGAGTTTCTCTTTTGGACCAGCCATAGTTGAGATTTAAGAGACTGAGGAACGTAAAAATTGATAGTGATAGTTGCTGAGTTCTTTTTACCTGTTTCTTGAGTAAAAAGAAACTTTGCCTTCATACTTAACCATATCTACATCTAACTCAGCAATTCTGTAATTCTCTGTTGAGTTGCACGTCAGGGCAGAGAAAGGGAGCACATTCAGCGTCTTCATTAATTTGGTCCCAACCTTCTCTGAGGTACTTGGTGACTTTGCTAACTTTCTGCCACATCACTGGTGACAGTATGACTTTTGACGACTCCCTTATGCAGAAATAAGTCAGTTGCAAATCCAAACTGTGTTAAAAACACTGCTTCATTCAGTGCAATTGTGTGTTTTCATGTTTTCCTTTCAGTGTGAGGGAAATCACTGATCACATAGAAGCTGATTAGTGGTTGAAAATCACACAAGTCATTCATGACTCTCATTTGGAACCAGATGATTTTGGATTGAAGAATCAGTAGTTTCCATGGCTGTTTTGTGTATTAGTGATAATAACCTTGTGTTGACATTGCCTGACAAAGAAATATGATCTGTAGTGGAAACTCCAGGAGATACATTAGCACAGAGACTTAGGCTCCCAGCATTTTCATTAGCTTTTTGCCTTTTGCCTTTGTCGTTGAGTGATCTTGGCTGTGCACTGCTGCTCTTCCACTCCAATCCCTCATTTATTCTGGAATGAAAACAGTAAATAGAATTTGTGGGTTTTACTTCATAGAAGGGCAAGGGTTTTGAAACAAACTTTATACATTGTCCTCTTTAATCAGAGATATTTTATGTTTTTCTTTCATATTATACTGTCTGAAGCCTTGAAGTTTTTTCTATCCATAAACTGTAAATTCATGTTTTCTCTGTTGTTGAATAAATGATTCTTTTGAATTCTGACCTTCAAGACTTATGAGATAATGAAGTGGTATTTATTTAAGTGAAGATGTGTGTCAGTAGAAGACATTGTTTAATGTTTGATGTGATTCTGTACATGTCCTATTGCTTTCATTCTAAGCATTATTGATTTTAAGATACACCTTCAATTTAATAACAGCTTTTGGAGAATAAAGAAACATTAATCAATTACAAGATAGATCTGGGCTTTAAAAATGAGTGAAGAACTGAGGAAATGTGACAGCATATATGTAGTCTACCTAAAAAACACAGTTAAGTCCCTTAACTAGGGGATAAACTGTGGTGATTTTTTCAGTTTTGCTTCTTGAGCACTTTCACCCTTATTGTGTATTCCATATTTTCTATTCTAACGTTAATGGAGTCATATAGTCTTTAACCCTAAAAAGCAAGTTCACTTATAATCTTAGGAAAACAGACTGGTTACTTTGAAAATGATTTTTTTTTCATTGTGAACAAGGAAGATTGTTGTAGAAGTTCATTTTCAAAATAAAACTAGTTGAAGCAAGTGACTTTTTGATGAGACTGCTTCAAATTGGCTCTGCCCATAGGGAGTTACATTGTGGCCAGCAGAAACTATTGCCATTTACTAAGGCAAATCTGTAGTGAGTTGGGCGAAGGCTTGAATTGTTTCCATCCTCCTTGATGGAGTGGAAATTACAGAGCCAAAAGCCACGTGCAGAATTGCCTGAATATTCAGCAAAGAATTACTGTGCTGCTCTTTTGCTGGTAGGTAGAACCTTGTATTGAAGAATTATATCCACCTTTCTGACAGGTTTTCTTACAAAATATGTATCATTTCATTGAATAGTATTAGAGATTACTGTATTTCATCAGTTTCAAAATGCACATTTTCTCCCACATATTTATGTTGTTAAAATTAGGGATGCTCTTTACAAATGATGGCATCTCACAATTGACTGGAGTTATGATATAGTTGTCACCTGCCTGTACTCTAGTGAACTTGAGCATAGCTACTTATATTGTTGTCACTTCAACTGAATTGTGTGCACTTTGGGTATTATATGAGTTGAGTTCAGTTGCCATTAACATGTCTTCAGAAAGAGTACCCTGTGATTTGACATGGAAAAACAATGTACACAAAATGGCATGAAAACAGAAGCGGGGCACAATTTAGATATGAAGAAAGCAAAATATTCATTACTGAAGAAATGACTGCAGTTCCTCATTTTTTTGCAAAGCCATAATCAAGTGCTTTACCATGTCTACAAAAAGAAAATACCTAAGTAGAAGAGGCTGTGCTATGCTTTTATTACCGAAATCCCTGCTAAAGAATTGACTACCACACACCACGCAAGAAAGATCCAGCATTAAAACTTGCAAAAAGGGCGTCAGTGGCTTGGAAGAATATCTCTGAGGTACTCTTAAGAAATGCTGCCTATATTCCCAACATCCTTGATCACACAAAAGTTAAAGTAATATAGAAGTGTGATTGGATTTGAAGCAATTCAGAAGTGGAAGATGTTTCAGGAACATATCAACCAATTAATTCTGATTTTTTTTACATGTATAAGAATAATACATAATAAAAATCTATACCCAAAGTCAGAACATTCTTTCAGTAAGTATAGTGTAAGAATTTTAAGTACTAGGAAAACATTTTGACAGTTTAATTGGTGATGTTTTTATTTTCAGTGGTGGATCTTATCTGTGATTATTGATTCAGCGACTTGCTAATTTGTTATTGAAACTGTATTCTTGATGTAATTATTGTAGGTGCCTAATGGATAAGAACTTCGTTAGGATTGGGAAATGGTTTGTCCGACCCTATGAAAAAGATGAAAAGCCGGTCAACAAAAGGTGAGTCTTTAGAATGCTTTTGGGTTTTTGGTTTCTTTTGCTTGACCACAGCTATCTTTGGGGAAGAGGTGAATGGAGGAAGTAGCTTTTATTTATTGTCCAATAATGTTAGTAGTTTAGATGTTTGAAACAGATTCCTGGATCACATTTTATTAAGTACTCTATCATTAAATTTTTGTGGAATATTAAATTTTGACTAGAAAAATGATTGTCAGTAACCCATGTCTAAGTCCCTTATAACCACACTATTTGGAATTGAATTACTCTATTTTGTTATTTTCATTATTCTAATTTATCTTTCTTCCTTATAGTGTTATGTGGCATAACTTTAAATCAACAGTCAAGTGAATTCAAATGGTGACAGTTTTTATAGAATTGTTTGATGCCCCTTAAAAGCCAGTCAACACATCCTTGACAGTTGTCAAACCAGGACTGGGAATTACTTCTCTAAATAACCCTAAACCTTTAACCATCATTTATTATATGCATGGCTTTAAAGGCAGCCTTTGATACTAAACAAATATGGAGTTTTAGATCAATCAAGCCAGAATCAAAAATGAAAACCGTCAAAATCTAATATTTATCTCACTTTCCTTTGAACACAGTGTAGATTTAATTGGAAGTTGGTGACTATTTCATTTTTGTAGAGCTGGGTACACAATCTTGATTCTATTTTACTATCCGTGAACTTGCCCTAAGCTAAGGGTCCCCAGCTTCTGGCTGCAGACAGGTGCTCTTGAAACCTTATGTGGTAGATTAGATCTTTTGGATAGCTGGCCAGAATTTCAGCTGGCTACTCCTGCCACTTCTTCCTGAAAGAGATTTAATAGCAGCCTTCTCTCCAGCCTGTATGTCTTAAAGCTTTGATGAAGTGGTTGTCTTGAAGCTTTGATGAAGTGATTTCTGAGCAATGTAACCACTTCCTCATTAACTAAATCTAATTTATGAAAATTGGGATTTCTTTTTTCAAATCAGATAAATTAGGGCCTGGCTTTCTTTTTTTTTCCCCAGATCACCATGAACTTCCTTGAAATGTTTCCCCCTTTTTAGTACATTTAGGATTTATTAAAAATTATATTTAAGTAGACAGGTATTATGTGTATCAAAGTTTGCCTGAAAAGGATAAAACTGATTTTAGAAAAAGGCACTAGTGTGCATGGGTGTGATTCTGTTTACAGATGCTTTGATTGATGGAGAGGAACTTTTTTTTTCCTTTTATTTTTATCGATTTGGTGTAACTAATGAATGTTTCATGGACATAATTCATCTTAGCATTTTCCTAAAATTTACAGAGGACTTAGATTTTCCTACTGGTTAAAGTTTGGGCTTTTATTGTCGAGGAGTCTGAATGGTTATACATGGATTTGTTTTAGTGCATTGTTCTTCTTTGCCATTCCTAGTGTGCCTCTCCATGCTTAGTGTGCATTCTCACAGCTGGTCACTGATGAATTGACTGAGCCAGTCCTAAAACTTTTGATCAATAGGTATAGATGTTTGTGTGATGATTTGAGAGGAATTTGGGGATGAAGAAGAAATGTAGAAATAAAAAAGGGATTGAAGGAGTAGCAATTAGTATTTTAATGTAAAAAATAATGTTTAAAAGTCAGATGTGCTTAATGATCTTTTGTATAGCTTGTATATCTTTACACTTTATTTAGATACTCAGAGTCTTCCTAACTTAAGCAAGCCAGATGTCGATAATACATGTAATATATTTGGATATTTGATTTTGTGTAAAACTGGGAGGCTGTTGACTTCTGAGCAATGTAATTAAGTTATTTTATTATTTTTAAGACTTTATACTTGTGGTTGAACCTCGTGGAACTTTGTTTTCTTGTAGTGTAGAAATATTGATGATTAAAAAAACTATTTTAGAAGACATTAACAGTTAGAAAACATTTTAAAGCAAAGATTCAATTTAAAAATTTGGCATTTGCTATAATAAAGCTTTATTAGGTGTAATGACTTTTCCACTCATTCTCTGAGTGGAAAATAGAGCATCTTGTTGGATGTTGAAACAGGATCTCAGTGCTTAAGTCATTTTGGATGGACAGAGTGGCCCTGTAGAGGAGGGCATTTAGAATAAGAAGAGTTGGGATCACATCCCGTACCTCTCTTTACAAGTTATTTGCTTTTAGAAAAGTTGTTTAATTTTTCTGGGGCGAACTTTTATTTTTGCTGTTATTGAATTGATAATAATTAGTATCTTAGATGGTTATTGTGAAGATTAAATGAGTTAATTTATGTGGCTAGTTTATAATTTAGTTGAGCAAAAGCAAGAACAAATTAATCTTCTTGAAGCTTAATTTTTTTTTTTTTCAGTACATACCGATTTAGTAACCAGGGGAGAGGAAAATTTGCTGCCCAGTGTTAAACACATTGTATATACACATTAATATTTTTAGTAATTCTCTTATTTGATATCATTAGACCCAGATAAAAGGAATACACTTTTAAAGTAGTGATGTTAGCCTATAGATACTTTTTTTCAATAGATTAAAAAGACGATTTAACACACTATTTTATGTAAGCTAAAATAATTCTAATAGTGGCGACAAATGAATATACTGATGATTAGGTTTCACCTGCTCGATTAATAGCATATTATTTTTTGAGCTATCATTTCTCTCCGTATTGATAGCAAAACTAAATCATTTGCTGGTGGACTCTAAAAGAGTTCTCAGTGTTGGATATGAGATGAAGTTCGGGATAATTATAGAAGTTTGACCAGGCAGGTTCAAGAAGATAAAAGAAATTTATATCATTTTTTTGCTATAGTAACATATCTTTTGTTACTCATCCTTGGGAATATAATAAGTAGGAAAGAGAACTTGGCTTTGTCCTAAAGAGTTGTGACAACTAACATCAAGCATAAAAAATCTGTGATTTGTAAGGTATGTTGAACTTGAAAAAGCCTTTGCTTTCAGAATATTCTTAAAAACAAACCAGTAAAAAAAATGTTCTTTTAAAATAATTTAGTTGTTCCAATGGAGTTTCTTTCTATTGGAAAGGTGTTGATTTTCTAATTTAGTCTAGTTTCAACCCACATTTGACTACCACAGAATTTGAAGTTTATATTCCTTAGTCTTTGAATGCCAATTTTAGCAAAGTAATTGATTGCCCCCAGTAACAGTTTGGACCTTTGATCTTTCCTGGTTTCAGGTGTACAGTGTCTGAGTTAACACAAATACCAACTTGCCAGTGCATTTTTCTGAATTAATTCACCATTTCTTCCTCGTGAGCAAACCTGCCCTGCTCTAGGGTGATACTCCAAATAGCCTCACGTGTTTTCAACTATTCTAATTACCTTTGTGTGTGCTGTTAGCAGATGCACACGCACATACACGATGGGAGGGAGGTACGTCACTTTGGGTGCTTTTGTGTCATTTCATCTGGATATTTTCTTGACTCTTAAGCCTGGGATTATTTCTTTAATTTCTTTTTTTATGTTCTCACACTACCTAATGTGCAAGAGATGCCCTTGTCTTTTGGTTTTAGTAGCAAACAAACAGTTTTTGTGTAACAAGATGAAATATTTTGATGTAGGAGAATATTTTTTAGCACTTTAAAACTTTCATTCCTTCTTTTTCCTCACCCTCCCCTATCGCTTCACCTCTTCTTGTTTTCTATCCCATCCTCCTCTTTCCTGTACTTTCCTTATATTATAGCCCAGTCATCTGTGCTTCCTTCTTGAGATGCAAAGATGAAAAGTCAGGGAAAGGGATCTCTCATTAGAGGGTAGACAGACATGTAAACAGTTACTTACAGTGTGAAAGATAAAGGGAATCTCTTACTAGTGTCCAGAAAAATTAAGGTCATTAGTGATGTGGTACCTTTAACAAGGACTAGCCAATGGGAAATTCATAAATAAAAGTAATGGGACAACTTGGATTTATTAATCATACATAACAGTTTTACCATATTTTTTGTCTGTTTTTGGTGGATCTATAAAAAATGTAGTCGTTCTCTGCTGGTTTATTTGATGGAAGATATATCAAAAGGTTCTGTGTATTTCGTCACTTGAATTTGAGAATTGTGTGAAAAGTGAGAAGACAGTGAGGTTAGAGTCCTGAGGAGCATCTACATTTACAGGATGGGTAGAGAAAAAGGAGTACCTAAAGGAGACTAGGAAAGGTCAGTGAGAAATGAGAACCAGGAGGATCGGTGTCACCAAAACCATGAATTTTTAAAATTTCAAGATTAATCAGCTGTGTCTACCAGAGAGGCCATATAAAATACATTCTAAAAGGCAGTGATGCAGCCACTTTGGACATAACATGAGCAGTTTCAGTGCAGTAGTCAATTTCAGGGTGCAGTAGCGAATTTCAGGTTGCAGTAGCCTGAGTTACAAATGGCAGTTGAAATGAAGATAGGAATGTAGACTTCTTGTTATATTTTGTTATAAGTAGCTGCAAAGTAGAAAACTGTTGGATCTAGGAAGGGAGGAGACAAACTTTTAATAAGAGCCTATGATAAAACTAAGTGGTACTGTCTATTGTTTTTAAAAGAGTCTTTCATGTACCAGGCACTCTGCTTTGTACTTTCACAGACATTATGCATAGAGTGTCAAGTTGAAAGACCAGCTCAACCAGAGGTAGCTTGTTTACTTTTTAAAAATTACTTTTTTTCCTTAATAACTGAAAGGCAATTATCACTGTTAGTTTTTGTTTTTTGTCCTATTAGCAGTCTAAAAAGTACACAATAAAAACTTATATCCTGAATATCAATAATTTACTTTCACAGTTTAAATATATACTGTCAGTTTCAAAAAGGGTTTTAAACACCTTACAGTAAGAGATACACCTTTAAAAAATGTATATATCGGGCTTCCCTGGTGGCGCAGTGGTTAAGAATCTGCCTGCCAATGCAGGGGACACGGGATCGAGCCGTGGTCCGAGAAGATCCCACATGCCACGAAGCAACTAAGCCCATGGGCCGAAACTGCTGAGCCTGCGCTCTGGAGCCCGCGAGCCACAACTACTGAGCCCGCATGCCTAGAGCCGATGCTCCACAGCAGGAGAGGCCACCGCAGCGAGAAGCCGGTGCACCACAACGAAGAGTGGCCCCCGCTTGCCGCAGCTAGAGAAGGCCCGCGCGCAGCAACGAAGACCCAACGCAGCCAAAAATAAATAAATAAAATGCATAAGTTTATTTTAAAAATGTATATATATACTAGAGAGGTTTTGTGAATATCATTGTTGTAATTCCTGCTAGAGGACTGAAACTAAGCTGGAAACAGAGCTCTCCTTGATCACCGGTCCGTCTAGAAATATAGATGATCTTCCATTAACTATCTGACTTTGTGGGACTTACTGAATCCCTCTGGACTTTAGTTTTAGCATTTATGATTTCTAAAATATTTTTCAGTTTTTCGATTCTCTGATTCTAGGGAAATTGTAGAATCTAGGCATGTCCCCAGAAAGTACATAATGTAATTTGTAAGTATTTGGTTTACTTCTTTGATGTTTTTGGAGTGTTAGAGGATATTATAAAAATAAAGATTTATTAAGAGTGGTTCTTAGAAAGTATTAAATTCCTATCTGAGAACCTGACAGGAGAGAGTGACAGTGTACTTCATGTAGGGTTTTAATAATAGTTGTGTAAGTTCGAAGTATTATTATAACTTAATATTTATGGCTAAAGAATATAGAACGCTGTGAGTGCTGAGATGAAATACTAAATTATGTAACTGTGAAGCTTCCTCTTTGTTATAATGTTCATATCTGGTCTGTTGTTACAGTCTTCTGCTGTCTGGGTCTCCTGACTTCAAACTGCTCATGTTTCTAATCCCTCTGCTCTGTGTATCCTTCTGTTAGTCTACTTTTGGTGAAGCACTCTCCCACATAAGAACATAATGTGGCGTCAGTGTTTAGGATGTTACCTGAACTTTATCTGGCATTCCTGTTCCCCAGTAGAAGCCTTTTGTCCAGCCATAGTTGCCCTTCACAATTCCTAGCATAGTCTAAACTCCTTTTCTCTTTTGTTCCTGTTCTTTTTTCTCCCCCCACTCTTTCTGTCTTCCCTGGCAAGTTAACTTTGATCTCTCTTCTTTGAGCTGCTCCCCTGAGGCATCTTTTCTAGCTGTTTGTTTCTGACATTTTACCTCTATCAATAGTATGTTTTTACTGTTCTTTTTTTTAATTTTATTATTTTAAAAATTTTATTTTTCTCTTGAATTTGTACTAAGGAAGATGAGAATTCACTCTCCTTCCTCCTTTTCCCATTCCTTCATTATTCCTAAATTGAATCTTTAAAACAGAATCATACTTATTTTGGTGTTTACTATACATCATTATTTCTCCTTTTATTCTACTCAACATCTATTACAGTCCCTAGTACAAAGGATATTACAGGTTTGGAGGAACTGAATGGAACTTCTTTCTGTTGTAAATCTAGTTTTCTAGGATCAAAATAAAAAATGAGGTCTTAAAACTCATTTAATGTAAAACAAAATATTGAGTTATGTCATTAAGACAACAACATTCTCTTTATCATTCTTATTTTAAAAGATGATCCTTTAAAATATTATCTTTTATAAATGGGTTAAAATCCTTGTTTCTTACAATTGTCAGTTTTGCATGAGTTTTTCCTCAGTATTATTTCTTATTGAGTGGTTTGTTCAAGTTTCAAGTTTGAGCAGTTGGGCTCTTTATGATGGTTACTTTAGTTCAAGTATTCCCTAGTAGAAAACATACATTATACCCTGTTGGACTTTGTCCCCCATTGCTAGCCCATGAATTGCAATTCTGCTAGTGGAAGCAGACTCAACACATTCTGAGATCTTAACAGGCCTCATAGAAAGAAGGAGGCCTCTCTAATTGGTTGCACACAGAAGAGCCTAGAGGGAACATTGTTGGGGAACATTTGAAGGATTATTATGTACCACTGAAATTGACCAGTGTTGTTTACAGAGTTTATCTGGTACTGAGAATCTAAGAAAACAAAGGAACGTCTTAGTATGTATAATTGAAAACAGTTGACTAAAGTATTTCTATGTTAGATGAATTTTTAAAAAATAAAAGACTGTAGAAGGTAAGTTTCACTGAAGGAGAAAATTGGACTATTAGCTGGAGAATTTTGAGTTTGTCTCAATGGTCTTTAAAGTATTATATCAATTTCAGTGTAGGATGCCCCCTCCTCTCCTTTGTTTCTTACTTATAATTTCAAGATCTAGAACTGAAGCTTTCTATCAGAGTATGGTTCACATTCCTGAAATAAATAACAGCTTTCTTCTGCTAATGATTTGCTGTGTCCTTACGTATTTCTAGGCCTTGATTTCAACTAGAGTTTCTTAGGGAAAGAATAAGACGTTGTGATAGCCCATAAACACCCAGTTTGTGAAAACAGAAAAATTGGGATTATATGCTTTTACTTTTCAACTTTATCCCAGTAGCCCCTCCTTTTCCCAGTCTCTAAAAACTTACAGTACTGGTTTGGGACACATGATTATGTTCAAGTATTAAATTAAACATGTACTGTCTTGTATTAACCTTGATCATTTTAAGCGTGTTTTGTAGGTTCAAAAAGGTAAATTACAATACTAAAGGACACTACTTTAATAATGGCAAGGCCTCCCTTTCCCCCAACCCTTAGAAACACATGCTGTTAAAAATACCCTGTGAAGACTCAATAAAATACTTGCTAAGTACATTTCAAACCAGAGGATGCTTTGGTTGAAGTATGTTATGGATACATTCGAACGTGACTGTGTGTTTGAAGTACAGTACAGGGTATGTTCTGTAGCTGCTATAGAACAAAGCATTCTGTATTTGTGCTTTGATTTTCTGTAAACTAAGCTTCCCAAGTTTCAGGGCTCTTTTAATTCTTCTGAGTATATCATGGAGAAGCCTTCAGTTGGGCCATTGGCACCTTGTGTATCTGATCTCTTTTAAGGATGCATGCAGTACTGCTGCAACTCCTTTGAACAAGTCAGTTATTTTCAGAAACAGCTGAAGTTACTGAGCAGCCGAATTGGAGCTGAACCTGGGGTGAGGCAGATGAGTAGGGGCCAATCATCCTGACCCGCAGTGTAAGTATTCAGAATCATAAATATTGACTTCAGGAATTAGAAGTTTTTGTGCATGCGACTTTTTTAGGAATCTGATGCACACACATATACATTATTACAAGTATTATTGATGGGAGTAAATGACAGAAGTTTAGGACTTTGTTATAACTCCTACTTATGCTCTCAGTGAACATAGTCAAACTGATCCACTTACTGTATCCTGTGTTTCTGTTCCTGTGTTTTCTAAACTCTGAGTAGGAATAATGATGTCTACCTTATATAGGTTGTTTTGAGGATTAAATGAGATAATGTGAATGTCTAAATAATTAGACAAATTATTTAAAGCCTGTTTCATAAATTTCTTCCTAGATTCTTATAGCACTTTATATACTATTCACTATATTATGAATGAAACCATTCAACTTTTCAAAATTAAATGATCATAATTCAGGAATAGCATTATGTATCATTTTATTTTTCCATTTTCAGATCATTTAATATTATTTTTATATATGAAAGTTATATAATTTAAATAAACCATGCATTAAAAGCACATGATAGAACTTCCATAAAATTCACCTCCTTTACACCAAGTATTTTCATAGGTTTGATTTTGGTCTCATATACCTATGTAGTTATAAAGAAGCCTGTTGACTATTAAGGTTCACTGTAAAGCGTGATAGTCTATTTTCCATATTTCACATATAAAATACACTTCTAGGTAATGTTAAGCCAAGTGTCTTTAGTAGTAAGGTGAGATAGCTACCCTGGATAATAAAAGGAGGCAGCATAGGTGAAAAGTGACCCAGACAGAAATGGATCCAGCAGTCACGATTACCAGATGAGGAAAGAAGGAAGCTCCTTACAAACCACCACCACTTCCAGGATTTTCTTCTCACTTGGATAGGTATCATTCAGACCTTCTAGAAACACATTTATGCACTTGCTTTTTACTTTGCTTTTTTCCCTACCATTCCTCATAAGGGTACCAAAAAGGGGAAAGTTTTTCCTATTCTTTTTCCTTCTTAAACACGTTTATCACTTATGTAGCTTGAAATGAGAAGAATGGTCTAGATAAGAATATTTGATATGGAGTGAAGAATAATAGAAAAAATAAGTGGGAGGTTGAGGATAAAATAAATTGTTATGTATATTTTTAGTTTACTGGCATAGTCTGGCATTAAAAGTACTAATTATACAAATGTGGCCATTTGTTATTTTGTTCTTAGCCCTGTGTTTAATGAATAATATTAAAATGTTTCCTGGGACGGAATTTAATTCCATATTACTCACTCACTTTTTAAAGCTTTCCTTTATACTGCTTTGTTTGAAGAATGTGTTCATAAGTCATTCCAAACGTCTTAAAAAAATCTGTCGTGTATTTTCCTATAACAAAAGGATTGAATGTATTTATTAAAAATTGTAAAATTCAGGGGCTTCCCTGGTGGTGCAGTGGTTGAGAATCCGCCTGCCAATGCAGGGGACACGGGTTCGAGCCCTGGTCTGGAAAGATCCCACATGCCGCGGAGCAGCTGGGCCCGTGAGCCACAACTACTGAGCCTGCGCGTCTGGAGCCCGTGCTCCGCAACAAGAGAGGCCATGACAGTGAGAGGCCCGCGCACCGCAATGAAGGGTGGCCCCCGCTCGCCACAACTAGAGAAAGCCCTCGCACAGAAACAAAGACCCAACACAGCCAAAAATAAATAAATAAATAAATAAATAAATTTATTTTAAAAAAAAATTGTAAAATTCAGAAAGCCACATAGAATTATGAGAGTTTAATTGAATTCTAACACATAGATATGTCCTTTATTTGAACATAGTAATGTATATGGAGTCTTTCTTGATACTTTATATATTCCTATACATACATCCCTCCATAGTGCTTGATGATTACTTAGTGAATTGTTGAAAATTTAGCTTTTAAAAATAGAGTTATTTCTAGATACACTGGAAAAGGGTCACTTCAGCACACTAAAGTATAATTTACAGAAAGGTAAAATTTGGACTCTAATGCAAATATAAAATGAACAAATGGCATACATTTTAATCAACTCATTAATTAGTGAAAGAACAGGGTAAGATGTGAAAACCAGTTCAAAGAGTATTTGAGTAGCTAGGTTTTTCTAGAAAATTAATAGGTATATATGTACCTACAACTTAGTAGCTGTTTGAACAAACAATGAACATAAATTGAAAGAATAAAATGTATTTTCTTCTTACCCAGAACTGCTGATAAATAGGACATGTATGCCTGTTGAGCACTGTACAACTTCTCAAACCTTGGAATCAGATTGGATGCTACTACTCTTATTTCCTGTCCATACTGATTTTACTTTATGTCATAGTCACAGCTGAGACACCCCCCCCACCACCAAATTTAAAATATCCCACCACATCCATGTGAATTTCCTGCAGTGTTTTGGGGGGTTTGGTGCACAGTTGAGGAACCGAGGCACTAGATAATCCTTGGATGGGCATTTCCCCTATATGGCATTGAAAGGACAAGCTGTCTTCCATTGACCTTACTTCAAAGTTTTGAATAAATTTCTTTTATTTATTAGTTTGTTTGTTTATTTAGCTAGCTAGCTAGCTAGCTGTGTCAGGTCTTCATTGCAGCACACGGGATCTTCTTTGAGGCATGCGGGATCTTTCGTTGTGGCGCATGGGCTTCTCTCTAGTTGTGGCGTGCGGATTTTCTCTCTCTCGTTGTGGCACGCGGGTTCCAGAGCGCATGGGCTCTGTAGTTTGCAGCACGCTGGCTTAGTTGCCCTGCAGCATGTGGGATCTTAGTTCCCTGGCCAGGGATGGAACCCGCGTCCCCTACATTGGAAGGTGGATCCTTTACCACTGGACCACCAGGGAAGTCCCTTGAGTAAATGTCTTAAAAAGTCCCCTGAGGAGCTCCTAATGAGAATTGTCAAATTTTCCTTCGAAAACAGCTTGAGGGATGGTGGTGTTGTCATTGATTGTCCTGGTAATGTCCATGATTAATAAACTACTCTGTGTTTATCCACAGTCCCTGCCCAGTGTATTGACTGTTCTAGTAGGCCAGTTAATCATGCTGCTGTGATGCACTAGAGCTATAGTATAGCAGATTCTTGAACTTTTTGTTGTCAAAACACCTATAAATGTTAACTGAGCACCCAAAAGAGCTTTTGTTTATTGGGTTATACTTATCAATATTTACTCCAAAGAATTAAAACTGAGAAAAGTTAAAATATTTATGACTTTTTAAAATAACAGTAACAAACCCATTATATGTTAACACAACCTTTTTAACTAAAATAACACTTTTCTAAAAGAAAAAAATATTTAGTCAGAAGAGTGGCACTGTTTTTGCAAATCTCTTTAAACTCTGGCTTAAGGGAAACAGCTGTATTCTTGTGTCTGCTTCTGCTTGTAGTCTGTTGTGACATCACACACGATGTAGCCTCTGGAAAACTCCATTGTGCACTTGGAGAAAATTAAGAGTGAAAAGGATAAATAATGTCTTCGTGTTATTTTGAAAATAGTTTTGACCTGCTGCCTGCTCGGCATTCCTATACTTTAAAAAATTTCAACAAAGATGTTGTTTGTCTGCATTTTATTCTTAGGCTGGAGCAGGTAAACTTTTCCTACAGATAGCAAATATTTTCAGCTTTGCAGGGCATATGGTTTCTGTCAAAACTAGTCAAGTCCGACATTGCACTGTGAAAGCAGCCATAGACAATATGTAAGCAAATGGGCAATAGATTGTTCCAATAAAACTTTATTTTACAAAAAATAGGTGACTGTGAAATGGAGCAGGACCCTGTGGTCCTCCCCCTGCCCCCACCCATGTCCTCAGCCTGCCTTTTGTCTGTGGAAAAACTTTAGCCGAAGAATAAGTTTAATCAGAGAAGTGAGAAAATGCAGAAACAAAGGAAAACAGTCAAAGGAGACCAAATAATAATAGTTTACTCATTAAGCAAAGTCAAGGACCTTTAGCTCCTCCTCAAGGGCGATAGATAATATTCTGAGCCATACCCTGTGAGCTGTCTTATAGATACTAAAACCCCACCAGGTGAAAGCCGTTAACTACATGATGACCAGACTGTAGCCATGACATAAGCTACAGTTCCGAGAAATGAATGACCTCAAAGAAATGGGAACAAACCGATCCTGGAACTGAAGATTAACTGTACTTAAAACAATCAAGGGCTTCCCTGGTGGCGCAGTGGTTGAGAGTCTGCCTGCCAATGCAGGGGACACGGGTTCGAGCCCTGGTCTGGGAAGATCCCACATGCTGCGGAGCAACTAGGCCCGTGAGCCACAACTACTGAGCCTGCGCGTCTGGAGCCTGTGCTCCGCAACAAGAGAGGCCGTGACAGTGAAAGGCCCGCGCACTGTGATGAAGAGTGGCCCCCACTCGCAGCAACTAGAGAAAGCCCTCGCACAGAAACGAAGACCCAACACCGCCAAAAATAAATAAATAAATTAATTAATTTAAAAAAATTTGCCAAAAATGTCACCTGCTGCCTCAAAAAAAAAAAAAACAACAATCAAGTTGACGCTGGGCAGACCACCGCATGACCAATTTCAAGATGACTGTCAGAGCTGACTGTGCTGTTTCTACCTGTAGCCCCTTCCCCCTGTCTATAAAAGCTCTTGCCCACTGATTGTCAGTGGCAGGGAGTAGGCCTTTGGACAGGAGTCTGCCCTGCCCCTGGTTGCCAGCATCCGAAATAAAGCAAACTTTCCTTTCCACCAACTTGCCTCTTTATTGGCTTTAGAGTGGCAAGCAGCCAGACCCCCACTTTCGGTTACAATGGGATGGAATTGGCCCTGGTACCTAACTTTGCTGACCTCTGCCCTTAAGAGGAAATTTGCTGTCCAGATGCGCTGAAGTGGTTAGCTGAGAAGCCACACAGCTAGAAAGCTGAGGATTCAGATCTAGGCATTTCTAGTTTCACAACTGCTATTTTTCTCAGTTCTTCATGCTGTCTTCACTAATAAGGTTAATGATTATACCTTTAATGTAGGAGGAGTGATTATTGATTATAAATAAATTTTTAAGGTAAAAATTTATCTGATTGCAAAGTTATATAAGGGCTAGAATTTAGAATCTTCATGTGCCCGAGAAATGATTGGATGAGTGTGTGTCTTTGTCATAATAAATCTTATGCACAGCACAGCATTTTAATTCTTGTGATCATTCACTAAAATATACATACCTGAAAGTGTTTTCTTTTCAACTGATGAGCTCTCTGAGTAATTATTTTATCTTATTTAAATTATTATGTGGAATGGGCAATACATATGTGTAGTATAAAATTTAAACAGCACAAAATTATATAGGCAAAAAAGTCTGTTCCCCACTCACTGCCCAGCCAGCCAATTTCTCTCCTAGTGTTAAATCATATTACCTGTTTCTTTTTGTCTTTCCAGAGATTGGTTTATGCAGATATACAGTGTGTTGTATATATTTCCCTCTTCTATACACATAGTATAGCAAATGGTACACATACCCTACCCATTGTTCCATTGCTTTATTTTACTTAATAGATAGTGATGATGTGTTGAAGATCAATCCAAGACATGCATATAGGACTATATAGGAAATTTTCTAATTTCAGAATTTGTTTGCTTTGTTATCTATGTTCTGTGAGTAGCTTTTCTAACAGTTTTTTGTTGTTGTTCTTTTTGGGTTTTTTTACAAAGTGGTTTTGTTTTGGTATTTGGTTGACATGAGTAAGATAACTTGACAAAGTCCTGCTAAAGAACTTAGTATTATCAGGAAGGTAAGATATAAACACTTAAAGCAATTAGAGATAAGACACTATATATAATTAGTGTCTTGGTTTGTGAAATATTAAGCGCTAAAGGTGAAAATTGGAAGATACTGATGTGGGTTCTAGTGAAGAGAAAAGATTCATGAAGTTAAATGTGTTTTGTCAGATCTGAGGTTTGGATGACTTGGGGTAGAATCGTGGAGAGGAAAATAGCAGTAACAAAGACATGTACACAATGGTGTCTCAGGGAAAGACTTGGCTTCTAGAGAGGAAAGTTCAGCTTAACAGCAATGAAAGATAGGAAGAGGTAACTTCTAATAAGAGAACTCCTCGAGTGATCTAGACAGTTAGATAGAAGTTCTGTGACAAAGTTCCAAATTAATGAAGCTTAGATTAATTGTGATGGTTCATGAGAATAGAGACTTAAACGTTGTTTTATTAATGACTGAATAGAGTAGTTGCTTGTTAGAATTTAAGAATTGCAAAAGAGCCACCAATAAGCGTTGTCCTGAGAGTTAAAGATCTCAAACAAACAAACAGGAATACCAAGCCTTCTTTTGATGGCCCAGTCCAAACTTACCACTAAATTATGGCAATTCATGTATAACTTTTCCCTGTTGCTCTTGCCTCCTTGCTTCTGCAGATTTTATTAACGTATCCTGGGACTGTTTTTAGTTAGTGCCTTTTGTATTGTCATATTTTGTCTCTTGCCAAGGATTTTAGCATTTACAACCTGCAAGCTCTAATTGCTCATGATAAATTTTTTTTGAAGCTAGGGTATGCCTCACATTATTGCAGTTGAGAAGCACCTAAGCCTTATTATAGCATTAAAGTGAATTTCCTTATAGCGCTCCCTGGTGCCACTATAGCCTCTCTGTATGGGTTTAATCAGTTGGTCTCTACTTCAAACTTGAAGAGAAGGTACCAGTAGAAAGGTAATCATGCTTCCCAGAGTCCACAGTACAGGTTTGGATGTGCTCTGAAAGACAAATTGAAATGGTAGAATAAAAAGCAACCAAGATAGAGATACTCAGTAAAACAACTTCAAGTTGGAAGGAAAGGGAGCTAATATTTGTTTAAGACTATTATTTATTGAGATACTGTGCTAAATGCTCAACATAAATTATTTCCAGTCTTCACTATATACCTGGAGCTTTGTGTTATTTACTTTGGTTTTACAGATGAGAACGTGGAGACCTAGAGAATTTCAGTAACAGACTAAGAAAGTGCCAGAGCTAAGAGCACATTTTCCGGGAGAGGTACAGGACCTTTCTGCATGCTGCTTGCTAGGTACTTGTGTCTTGTTTCTCCTCACAGCAGCCCTGTGAGGTCAGTGATAGGAGGAGTGGTGGTGAGAGATGGGGAGATGAGACTGCTACTGGGACAGAGCTAGGTCTCTGTGCTGCCAAGGCTCTTGCCCTTAATCTTTTTTTTTTTTTTTTTTCCTTGCCCTTAATCTTAGCAAACAAATGATAAGTACTGTCTTCTTCCAAAACAAATAAAAAACAAATGATTCACTTTTTAGTTCCTGGGCTAACTGCAGACAATGGAAAAACTATTTGTGGAGAAGGGACACAAAGAGAAGACTGCAGAGATGGCTGTGCTCAAGGTTCTGAAGGAGATTCCTAATCATGCTTCTTCTGGACCTTGCTTGCACAATAAAGCCCCTAATAGGAAATTTCTATGCATATTTAGAAGGAAGAAAGAGGTGCCGGGCCTTGGGCATTGGTCAGGGCACTTGCCCTAAGGGGCTAAGCTGGCAGCTGCTCAGTTGAGGGCTCCCTTGTGGTAGTTACATAGTTTGCATATTCCCCTAGAGCTGTCAAACTGGAAGTCTTTCTAGGTATCAGTTTGAATCCTTGGGTCAAAGGAATAGAGATCAGGGGTATGGAGAGGTGAATTTCTGTCTGTCTTTTGAAGCTTTGCCTAAATATTCAGTGACTGGTACTTAATAGTAAATTTAAGAATACAATTTATTTGTGGCATTTAGCCAAATTTAGAATTACGGAGGAGAAAAATATTACTTTCCCCTCTTTTATTCACTTACCTATTAGGTGAGGTGTAAGAAAAACAGCAGCATCCTTTCAAACCTCAAACACTGAACATAGCTTAAATCCTTAAGAAAACTTTAAGTTTTAATATTTAACAGTATTTTTTTTTCATGGGATGTGAAATGGGAGAAAAATACAATAGAGAGATGCATGTTAATAATAAGTTTTGAGAAAGCTGCTTTGATAACCACATGACCCTGTTATTGGTCACATAAAGCTGGGAAGGACAATACAATGACAAACCTTATTTTTCTCTGATAATAGGATGAATGTTAAGCTACAAAGAATAATTTCATGCATTCACATCCATCATTAGGAAGATCAATAATGGGGTTAGTATTTAGAGACAGAAAGTTTGACCATCAGTAGATTAAGAAACAGAAGACAGTATCCTAACCCCAGCAGAGTTGTAATTTATGTGATTGATAATAATTTTTTAATTTAATTACTTTACTGACATATGCTTAGAAAGCATTCTCATAAAACATTCAGGTCAAGGTCTGAGTATATATTTATTTACCTTTCTCAGTAATAGATTTTGGGTTTTCACAAGTTTATCTTTTATCCCTTCTTTTTCTTCAGCAAATTAAACATTTCCAGAACTCTGTTAGATTGTTTTTGGCTGTTAATTATTTTTATTATAGGGAAATTAATTTGCACTCTGTCTTACTTTTGTTTAGTTCCTGCTGTTCTTTCAGTGTTTGCTGGACGCACTTAGTGACTAAATAAGAGAAAAGTAACCTAAGACCAGTTAATATAAAATTGAGCCCAGCGGGATAGTTGACACACTGAGCAGTCTCATTCTTGTTTTCATGAGACAGCTAGAATGCTGTAGCTCAAGTATACTCCCCAAGGCCACGGAGCTAGAGAGGCAGACTAGTGATCTTTTCTCCCCTTCTGTAGTACATTGTACTTTCTGCTACGTTACATTGCCTTCTATGATTTAAGTGCTCGTAAGTTTTTTAAAAATTGGAGGTTTAAAAAAATGATAAAAGTAATACATGCCCTCGAAAAAGGTAGGTAGTTTCGAAGGCAACAAAAACCTCCCTCTTCACCTCTTTTGCTCCCAGACTCGCACGAGATAGTCCCTATGAATGGTCTTTTACGTATTCTTTCAGAATTTTATTCAGAAGACTCTAATGTTGTATCTCTGTAATAGTAATTTTTCTGTAATCGACCATAAAATTAAGGAAAATTAAACATTTTCCATCTTAATCCAATTTCCTAGCTTCCAAGTGTGGACTTTCAAACTACTCAATGCTACTTTTTAATAAAAGAATCCGATTTGTTATGTTACTGGAGCTGGAAGGACCAGTGAGGTAAGAAAGTCCCCTTAGCTTTTTAAATAAGAGGTTAAGTGATTTGCGTAGAGCTCCACAGTATTTAATTCCGGTAAGTGGTTCCAGATTTCTGTTCTTCCCACTAATCCATACTGCCTCTCAACTCATCTTATAGGCTTAAAAGTGAACTGTGTATCATAAACAGGCGTGTTTCATGTGTGTACTCAAGAAGTCTCTTTTAAAAATCTAATCCATAAACTAATACCCAGCACACAGCAGATACTTGAATATTTGGATTGAAGTAATTTACACTAATTTTTCACTACAGTTCGTTAAGAAGATGAGGGGGTTGGACCAGATCATTTTAAGGACCTTTCCACAATAAATGTCTATGATTTTAATTTTAGTTTCATTCTGTCCTCAAAGTATCAAGCGGTTTTTCTTCAGACTCAAAAGCTATTGTGTTGGGTGGCTAGTCCTGACTACCTTTCCCAGCAAGACAAGAATCTACTTGTGCCCTGTGCAGTGTTTGGTGCAATCAAGTGCCAGGTTTCCTGTTAATCCTTTTCCTTCAGTTAAAGGGAAATTTAAAAATTATGTAAAGTTGCAGAATGGAACCAGGTTCTCATGCATTTCAGATCAGATTACAACTCTGTCCTGCATACTTTAGTGAGCTGATTTATAAGCCAACAGTCCCCCTCATACCGGGGGTGGGGTATGGCTGGAAATTGGAGTATGCAGTTTGGGGCAGGAAGCTGGTTGGAATTTAAGTGGTGGTCCTGGTGGTGGTGTAGTGTTAAGCGGGATAGTAGTTTTAAGGGCCTGTGTAAAATAATGTTTACTGGCCAAGATTTGGCAGGAATGTATCTACCAGTTACCTTGACATACAGTGTAATATAGTGTGCAGTCAGCCATGGGTACATAAACATCTGTGAAGTTTAAGGGAACTCTCCGGTTTTATAAAATTCATTCATCGAAAGAATTCTTGCTTTGTTTTGTCACTGTGTATGAAATATAAAAAAAATATTCCTTGTGTTTAAACAGTGTGGTTAAAGACAGGGCATAAAGGGTCATTAACAAGAGTATCTGGCAGAATGGCAAGCCTGCTTATTCTTCACATAGCAGATCAACAACTTGCTTAGAAACCTGTTTGAACATATATTAAAAACCAGTGCTAGCTTGATTAACATTAAATCAAATAAGGTATAGAAGCTGAAAGCTTTTACAAGTTTAATTTCCTGACATGTAAGGAGTCGCTTCCCAAAACTGATGTGAATACTGAATTACCACAGTATTGGAGTGCCCTTACTAACCTGATTTATTTGAGGTGACTCAAATTAATGGATTTAAAATTAAATTAAATTAATTTATTTAATTTAACTAAGTTAAAATTAAATTAACGGATTTCAAATGACAAAAAAAGATATTTAAAAGAATTATTTTAAGCATTAAGTCTTAATTGTTACTAGTTTGGAAAATTGGAAGGTACATAAAGAATCTTATCTGTCCTGTAAATTAGAGTAAGATAAAATCATATCAAATAAGCCTTTATTATGGTAGAAAACCCAGAAAGATTCCGTAAGACTATCAGGGTACAGGTGCAGGAGGAGAAGGGCAATTTACTTGAATACTTTTTAACACTATTTTCCTTGCCCTTTGTTGGAATTTGAAGGTTGGCCTCTGAGAACTATTGATGTTAATATACTGAAAGTGTAAATGCCTTTTGAATAGGTGTTCATCTAAATAGTATTGGTTTTGCCTGAAAGTTCTTTTTCATAGGGTACTCCATTTGGAAGAACAAAAGTTACTTTTCTCTTCCAATTTGTTAGCATATCTGGAACCAAGCTAAAACATGTTATGCTTAAGCGATACCAATTGAGTGATTTGGCCTTATCTGTACTGTGGAAGAGAATTAATTTTAATTCCAGTGTTTGTCATTAATTAGTAATCAGTTTTTAAACATGTGACTGATTTTATCAAAATTTGTTTAAATTGTTTTAAAAAACATTTTAGTCGGATTCAGTCAATCATGTCTGTTGACTGAACTTAGCTTATATTAAGCATAAAGAGTGGAGAAAACATTCATTATTTAAAACAATAGTAAGTGGAGTTAATGTTTCTCACTTAATTGAAGAACATTTCTTTTTGAAGCACCTTGACAATAATTACTTTAGTTCATGAAATTTCATCTGTTTTCAGAATTGAAAGAAAGCAGCTGTCATCAACTGAAAATTAAATATCTCAAACTGTACACGATGATACTGAATTACTGGTGATTCTTGTTTTCTTCTCCCAAACCCCCTGTATTTCTTAGCTTTCTATCATGAACATATATTACATTATTAATCAGAACAAATAATACTGGTATTTTTAAAAAGTAAACATAAAATAATACATTTAATTTTCTTCTGAATCTTTATAGTAATAAAGTACACTTGAGCACTTCCTTTTAAAAATTAGTACCTCTAGTTTATAATTGAAATTGAGTGCTAAGTGTTGATAGTACCAAAATATCAACTGCTAGTTATTTTTAAGATTCATTTAACAATGTTAAGAGAAAAACCAGGCTCTCAGTGGGAGAATGATTTATAATATAGTTCATTAGTGATTTCTTTTTAAATTCTTAAAGCAGTATTATTAATTTGTATTTTTAGAGATTTCTGTACTGTGTAATTTTAATCTAGAAGTACTTGTGTATTTTATATGTCATCTTGATCAACATTGGGGCCCCCAGCCATCTTGGGGCCTCTAGGGGACTGTATGTTTCGATGCTAGGCTGGGCGCTGTGTGCTTTATCATCATTGTTATCATTATGCTGGGTGCCAAGCAAGTGCTTTTCAGTATTTTGAGAGACACTTAAGTGTGGTGCTTAAGAGCGTGGGCTTTGAGGTCAGACTGCCTGGATTCAAACCCTAGCTTTCCCAGTTACTAATGGTGTGACCTTAGGCAAGTAAAAGTTACCTAACCTCTTTTTTCAGTTTATCTGTGAAAGAACGGTAATTGTTGTCCCTACGTCATAGGATTGTTATGAGAATTAAATGAGTTAATATTTACAGAGTACTTAGAAGAGTGCCTGACATATTTAATGTTTGTTTATTAGTCAAATGAACATTCATGTAATCCTCATAATAACCTTTAGAGAGAGATGATTATTTTACAGACGAGAGATTATGTGATTTGTTTAAGGTCACACAGCTAGTGATGTGGATCTGAGATTTAATTCTGGCCTGTCCAAAAATGTGTGTTGGGATTATAAGTGCCTGTCTTATAATAGCCCTTGCATTTGGACATGTCCCCTGGCAGTTATTTTATCTAGTCTATCCCTTAATGCATCATGTCAAAAGTGATTGATGCTTATGCTATATAAAACTTGACATAATTATAGTCAAGTATGCATGCAAAAATAATCAGGCATGATTCTAATGGGTAAAAAGGACATGTGGGATTGTATCACCTGTTTCTAAGACATTAAAAAAGTACAAGTTGGTTAAATTTTATGATCTTAAAACCCAGCAACTCCCCCCCACAAAAAAAAAAAGTTACGCAGGATACATAGTTCAGAATAGAATCAACTGTATATGAATATAACAAATACCTGTTTGGGTGAAATAAAATTATTGGGAAAAAGAACATTATAATAAACTGAGAAAAGTGTGTTAATATGGAAAAAACCTGACACTGATAATTCAAGATATATATGTTGAAGTCAAATGTGGAATGAAACATCCTCATGAAAAATACATCAGAAAAATTTATTTATCTTGGCTGTACTTTAAAATAAAGATTTAAGAAAACCCTATTGAAGTAATAATAATTTATCTGTATTTTGGTGGTTTCATTAAAATTTTTTCAAAAAGTACTGCAAAACCAGCAATACTAAAAAAAGAAAAGCAACAGTCTGATCATGATAAATATATAAAGTATAATACCCAGAAAATACTAAAACTGAAAACATTAGACCATTCTCCTCTGTACAAATGGTTGATAAATAAAAACAGCCATTATTTATGAAGCAAAGACTCAGTTTTAGTCAGCCTTTTTTTTTTTTTGGCTGTGTTGGGTCTTTGTTGCTGCGTGTGGGCTTTCTCTAGTTGTGGCGAGCGGGGGCTACTCTTCGTTGCGGTGCATGGGCTTATTGTGGGGGCTTCTCTTGTGGAGCACGGGCTCTAGGCACGCGGGCTTCAGTAGTTATGGCGTGCAGGCTTCAGTAGTTGTGGCTCACGGGCTCTAGAGCGCAGGCTTCAGTAGTTGTGGCACACGGGCTTAGTTGCTCTGCGGCATGTGGGATCTTCACAGACCAGGGCTTGAACCTGTGTCCCCTGCATTGGCAGGCAGATTCTTAACCACTGCGCCACCAGGGAGTCCCTCAGTCAGTCTTAACAATAATCTTTATAACAAACTTTACAAGAAAAGTATTTTGTTCATCCATCCTATTTCTTAAAACAAATGCAGATGGAAACAAATGGGAGGTACCCATTCACATATATTAAAGAAGCAAAAATAAATAAAATGGACAAAACCAAGGCTGGTGATATTTAAGGGTAGCCTACTCATTTATTGCTACTCTTCAAAAAAAATGTCAATAAATCCAGTCTTTCTAAATAGTGATATGGTACCACAAAATGACAACTGTAAAATTCATGTTATTCTTTCGCCTAGTAATACCATTTCCGACAAATGGCATTACGGAAAAAACTCTTTTTTTCATTGATGTTTCTAGTTATACTATTTATATTTAGCCCAAAACTGGGACCTCCCTTAATTTTCAATAGCTACGCAAAAATATTTGTTCAAATATGGATTTATATTTTCACTATTGAGGTTTCTTAATAATATCTAACGTGTGCTTCTAAGTAATCAAGAATACCAAATGTACATGATGCTTACATACATACAAAATAACTTATTAATAATGATAAAGGTTCTGTACAAATCTTCTTTCTAAATACCAGTTTCTTTATCTGTAAAATGAAGGTGTGGGACAAAATGATACCTGACACTGATTCTGTGAAGGCTGTGAACCAAGAATAGCAGGAGGGGATGGATTCTTATAATTATTTTTTGTGGCCATGAAGTCCCCCCTTCTCTCCCCCAACCCCTGCTTGACTGATACTTGGCTGATACTTGATACTTGACTGATGACTAATGTATTAAGCACAGGGCCCAGTCTTTTGTGTAGGATTTCAGTAAGTCAGTGGATGATACGTGAATAGATGAATTAATGACTAATCCTGTTATAGTTTTTATTTCTTTAAATTTTTTCCAGTTTTATTGAGATATAATTGACATTAACTAGTTTTTATTTCTTTTGTAAAGCTGGTTAAATAAGGAACAAATAATACTCTTGCAGTATTTTTTTGCAGTAAGCCTTTTGTTCATATATAATATAAATGAAATAATATCTTAACATTTATTGATTAAAGTAATACTGTATACTACTCTTCTAAGCATTTTTTCACCGATTCTTTAATCCTGATAATAATTCTATTAGGTAATAATTATCCTCAGTTTATGGATGTAAAACCTAAGGTGCAGTAAGGTTAAGTAACCTACTCAAAGTTGGACAGCCAGCAAGTTAAAGGGGGCTGGGCTTTGAGCCTGTCTTCATACCTTCTGCTCTCCCGTAACTCTGCTCATACCTCAGTGCCCTTGACTTTGGCGGGTTCTGATAGGCATGTGTTGAGACTGGGTAGCCTGGGCAAGAATGTGGGTCAGGCAGGGTTTTACCACTAGACCAGGCAGTGCACCTGCTGGTTGGAGATGCGGAGCCCAGGCCAATTGAAAAAACTCATCAGGACTTGAAGAGTGAAGGAAGCTAGGCATCATCTTTTAGGGAAAAAGACTAAAGCTAGGATTGTTTTAAATGAGGGATGAGTTTGGCTAACAAGTCTTGGTTCCAAGTATTGGCTTTAACAGGGCTGTTTAGGATTCCTTTGTTATTATTATCCATTTGTACCACTAAGTTTCTGGCTGATAAGAAGCATCTACCTTATGAGCTGTTGCAGTGAGAAGATGTTAAATCTTCAAATGAGCTAGAACCTCCGTATTCCTTGGCCCTTGAGTTTTTCTCAGTCACTTTTGGAAGCAGCACCTTTATCATTCTCATGGACTAGGTCATGACATCAGTGCTGCATTCTTTTGAGTACCTTGGCCTTGTGCCCAGGTTATTTCCCATGTTACAACCAGAGCTCTCTGGTGGTGGACCTCAAATTGGGGCCCTGCCTTTTTTCCCCCATTCGATTTTTATATCTTGGAAACATATGCTTTTTTAATGTGGGCCACCATGAGTACATAAAAGGTGATGCCGGTGCTAGCATATGGTTGTGCACAACAGTAACAGACCGGTATTATTTCAGGTTAGAATCCTAACAGTTCTAGAGAGAGTACAGACTGAGTGTCCTTAAAATGTAATTTAAGAGTTCAAATCCAAAACACTGACATTCTGAAAAGCATATGTGGCAAGTCAGTTCAAGGTAGTACATAGAATTCAGATTTCTTATTCTGAGAAAAGCTATTGCCAATCCTAAGGCAATAAAATAAACAGAGGCAGCAGGGGTCAGGAAACAAATTTATAGGCCAGTGATTCCTGTTTACCACAAACATTGTCAATATTTCATCATCCACATTTGGGTTTATGCCCAGGTAGAATTCTTTAGTTGACCATTTTGGAAATTCTAAACCATATATCAAGAGTGTTTATATTTGAAAAATGTTAGTGTTTGAAAAGTGGTAATCAATAGAATACATTCTTACAGAACAGATTATCAATAAATTCTTACTTAAACTGGTATTTCTTTTAAAGACACTTGTTAAGAAGACCGTGTCTTGTTAAAATGAACCCTGCTGTTTTTGGAGATTCTTCTGGCTTTGTGTTGTTGACGGTGTACTTTGCTGTCCCATTAGTATTGTCAGCTGTCAGACACATCTGAGGCCTCCCCAGGGCTAGATTAACAAAGCACCCCACCACCCAGATCCTGATGTCAAATAAAGAAGGCAGTATGTAATTTTTGGTGCTGTTCCCTTATTTGATCTTCCCTCAAGGTTATAGATAAAAATGGATTTTGATTTAAGGATTCATCCCATGAATATTTTGTGTTAGAGTGACATCTAAACATGGTCTTGGTGAATAAGACTGGTTTTAAGTCAAATACTTTCAAATATCATTTTTGCACCTGTCACCTCAGGTAATCTAAAGTAATTTAAAAGGTGAAATTAATTCCCATATATGATCCCTGTGTTGCCATTTATTGAGTCTTGTTACGTTCTGAGAATCTGCTAAAAGCTTTATGTGCATTTACTCATTTGATCCCCCATTTTAATCCTGTGATGTAAGAACTGTTACCTTCATTTTATAGGTGAGAACACTGAAGTATCCATGGTGTTTTTCATAGTGAGTGGCATAGTCATGCTACAAATTGAGTTGTTCTGCTCTAAAATCTGTGCTCTTTACCCCTACATTTACTCTAATGAAGAAGTTAAGAGGGGTGGTAATTTATGAGAAATATTTATTGTCTGCTTTTCCTCCTTTTTTCTTGTTGAGTTCATCACAGATCATGTTCATGTGATGTGTAATAAACGTAATAGAGGAGATAAAGCATCTACTTCTTCATTCAGTAAGCATTTATTTATTGAGATCTAACATCATCTTCTACGAGTTTCTTTCGTTCATTCTATATTCTGATAAGGATCTCCAAACTTGTGTGCAAAAGGCAGTCTGTTAAAGTGCACAAATAAAAATGTTACTTTGTTTCTTTTTTCCCTTTCTATTTAAAATTCCAACTTTGTGGATGTTTTAGAGCTTACAAATAGATTAGTGTTAACCACATACTACATTTCATTGGCTCTAAGATGTATCCCCCACCCCCACCCCCCCCCCCACCCCCGCATTTTAACATCTCAAATTGTGGTATTTCTTACGTAAGAATTAATTAGTGTTTTTTATTCCTTAGTGGTTAATAAAATGACAGTATCTGCAATTTATCATTTCTTAGAGTCAATGAAATACAGAGTTATGTGTAGAAAATTAGAATGTAAACAAATGGACACACATTGGGGGATGTGTGCTCATTTATTATTTAGCTGATAGGAGTATGTAGTCAAAATGTTTTTTTTGACTTTTATCTTGCCTGCTTAGAATTTTCTGATTTCCCATCATCTGTGTTACAGGAATGCTCTTGCCAATATAAGTGCTACCCAAGTGTCTTTTCCCAAGGCATACTAATGTGGACCATTTTAGAATTGTTGAGGCAGGTAAACTCCCGTCGGATGATCAGCATAGGTGTCATAGAGAGCTACGTTGTTGTGGCACCCATTTCAGTGTTGTGTAGATTTCATCTGGCCTTGAGCCCATTCACTGAATTCTTCCTCTGAATATTTTAATTCTGTTTATCCTCTAAATTCTCCTGAATTAGTATTATTGGGCCAGAAAGCTTTCAAACACTGATGCTATTCTTCATACTGTGTTTTCCCATCTTACACCTTTTCCTTAGCTCTTGTTTTGTTTTGTTTGTTTGTTTTGTTTTGGCCACGCCACGTGGCTTGCAAGATCTTAGTTCCCCAACCAGGGATCAAACCCCAGCCTCCTCCCCCTGGCAGTGAAAAGCACTGAGTCCTAGCCACTCGACCGCCAGGGAATTCCTGACCTTAACTCATGTTGATTATTGTTGTTTCCAGTAGTGCAGGGCTCACTTTGTATCCTCCACAGTTATTTCCACTGATGTTCATCATTTTCTCATCACTTTTAGTTTTAAAAATGATCTCGGATTTTATTTACGTAGACTACACATTTTTTCTTTGTCCTGCTTTTTTGTTTGTTAAACACGATAGGGTCAGTCGTCCTATTAAAACTCCGTAAAACTAAACATGAACCTGCCGATTATAGAGGATGAGATAGCAGATACTGGAGTGGCTGCTTCTGACCACCTGGGCCATCTGTTGGTAGGTGGTAGAGTTGATTCTTTTGCTAAAGAGACTTTTCTTATTTAAAATGAAAATCTGAAAGTTGAAAATTCATAAATAAGGGTTTTCTGGTTTTTGTTACAGATAAAACTCTTACATGATTTTGTAATGAGATTCTATATGAACTTAAAAGTAAAGCTCTTACATTTTTATAACCATAGTATTGAAGGGTTCTTATAATTTTTTCTAAAAATTTAACAGTATAGTAGTGTATAAAATAAAGATCTCACGCAGTACTTTAAAATTGCACGATAAAGAGGTTAAAGTAAAGCAGTGGTCTTTAGAAGTAAATCTGATATTTTATAATATCTTTTAAGCAAGGTTAAAGGTAAGAGTCCAGTTTTATTCTCTGAATCCCATGAAAATAAGTCACTCATTCTTGCTATTTTCCTGTACAAGATGTGACACAAATTGGTTTTCTTTGTCTAGAAGTTAAGTTGGTTTCTTAGACCATAGGCCACGTTAAAGAAATATCCTTCTTTATTTTTATGTCTTATTATTTTCATGGGAAAATATTAATGTTCCCTCCAATAAAGAGTATTGACCTTTTTACCTGTGTGTTTCCCAGGGGCATGTGCTTTTTTCCATGGTGGCTGCCCGTGGTAGTCTTATTTAGAAGAGAATGGAAATGCATGTGTGTGACTGAATCTGACTTGTGATCGCTTTTATAAAATAAATTTCCCTCTTCTCTCACCTTTCTCTTCCTTATGCACTTACACCCAGATTCTGCAGAATTACGTGCTTATATAGCTCCTTCTCACACATGGCCAAGTGCTCTACTTGAGCAGAAAAACTACCACTGATGCACTGTTTTCTTTACTGCAGTTGTCCAGTGCTGCATAGAGCAGCTGTCATTGTTTTGCACAGCTCTGTTTTTCCTCCAAAACTGCCTGTGGCAATTTGTACTCATTCTTTATTACCCAAGGGTTTTGCAAGCAATAAAATAATGTATCTGACTACTTAATGGCCTAATGTGATTCCCTTTTCAGAGAAGCAGCAAAGTAGAAGACTCCTTTCACTTTTCCTCTTCGCTGACCATGGAATATTAGGCCTGTTGGGACAGGTTTTTTGATGTGCTGCCAGAATGCAGAAGGAGATTCTACTGTATTGCAGTCGTATTTTCTTCAGATTCTTAAAAACTGTTTATAAGTTAAGCTCAGATCTGGTCAGAAATAATATTAAATATTCTACGTGTAATCCTGCCATGCAGGGAAATTTATTAATGTGCTAGCTTATATTTAACATAATTTTAAAACTATCTTCAGGTCATATTGTAAAAAATCAATATGACATTGTGATGGTGAGCGTGAAAACGCTTTTCTTTGTTCTTGCTATCCATTTATTGTACTCAGCATATATGTATACATATACATAGATTTCCCCCCCCACCCACCCCCCTTTTAAAAGAGCCTGCTGTATGCCATACACTGTGCTAGATGCAAGGGGTTTAACAATGGGCAGAAGTGATGTGGCCCCTGTCCTCACGCTGTTTATAATTGAATAGTTCACTATAAAGCAGAGATTGACTGTGTGCTGCTGTGATGAGTCTTAATGCTGAAGGAGTGTCAGATAGAAGAGCTATAAGGAGAGGAATCTGCCCTTTCGGCAGCTTAGTACTGTAGAAGGCTCAGTTGCTTTGTTGTGTGTTTAAGCAGTCTTCCTTGTCTGCCTTCCCAAAGCAGCCCTCTGTTAGACTAGCTGAGTATTAATGAGACCCTGGGAACGCCCTTCTTAGTCTAAGACTTAACTAAGCTGTTGTCAAAGCCTCTTGCTTTCTCAATCATGCTTTCTTCCCCAGGAAGTCATGCTCCAGACATCCGGGGCACCAAATTCCAAAGATTTTAAGAGCAGAGAAGTTTAATCAAATTAACTAACCTCTTTCCATAAGTAGTAAATACTAACTATTGTTTGTATTTTTGTGTTAGTAGTAACATAGCAGTACTACTTAATGGAACTAAGTGTTTGTAGCACAATTTTAAATCTGTATATTACAGTTAAAAAATTTTTTTTATGTTGGCGGTTAAAAAAGGCTTTTGCCTGACTAGTCTTAGGCTCTACTGATGTTAATTTATCCAGGTCAATGAGAGTGTTTTGGAGGTATGTGAAACCAGCAGTAGCTTAGATAATCCAAAACAGTGCGTTAATTATAATAAAATGACTTCCCTCCCCCCCCCCCCCGCCCCCATTTCTCAAAGCACACTCAGTGCCTACTATTAATACAAAAAAGTGATCTGCTGGGTCCTCTTCAGGACTGTCCAGAGGCTAACACATACCTTGTTCTCACGGGTGGGACTAGGTATGCAGAGAAGGCAGAAATGCCCCAACTTGAATAATATTAAGCAAGGTGCTGTCCTGAGGGTCCAGATGAGTGATACAGAAAGAATACTCCAAGTTCAAAGAAGGGTATTGTTCTGGGCTATCCTGTAGAGCCTATGGGAACAATCTTGATCTTCTTTTGAGGAATAAAGTAGACAGAAAGGTGGAGGAGCTGGTACCTTGCAAGAAGGCAGGAAAGGCACAAAGTGTGTCCACTTTCTGTATGGGACATCATGTAGACAGATTAGATTGGCATAGAGTAAGCAGTTCTCAGGTAGGGGGTATGAAGAGCTCTGGGACTTTGTGTGGTGTGCAGGACTGTGAGGCCATCTGAGAGAAAATAGCCTTCACTCCAGTCTGGGCCACTCTGGTCTTTCCTTTTTAAAATAGATTCGGATGCTATGTAAAATTTTGTATGAAAGGAAGACAGTATTGCTCAGAAAAGTTTAAAAACCAGTGGCACAATTGATTTAAGGTTTGGATGTGACTTTTGTAATACTTTGTTATTTGGATTTTGGAGTGGATTTTCCTTTCTAGTATGTTTTTTCTCTCTTTTTTTTTAAAGTTATTTATTTATTTTTTTGGCTGCATTGGGTCTTTGTTGCTACGCGTGGGCTTTTTTCTAGTTGTGGCGAGCGGGGGCCACTCTTCGTTGCGGCGCGCGGGCTTCTCGTTCGGTGGCTTCTCTTTTTGCAGAGCACGGGCTCTAGGCGCGCGGGCTTCAGTAGTTGTGGCATGTGGGCTCAGTAGTTGTGGCTCACGGGCTCTAGAGCGCAGGCTCAGTAGTTGTGGCGCACGGGCTTAGTTGCTTCGCGGCACATGGGATCTTCCCGGACAAGGGCTGGAAACCCTGTCCCCTGCATTGGCAGGCAGATTCTTAACCACTGCGCCACCAGGGAAGCCCTAGTATGTTTTCTAATATGTTTATTTGAATTGTAAAATTTGAACTTACATTCCCAAACTCACATTAGGTAATTTGAGATGAGTACTGATGAGTAGATGATTTCATTCTGATTTGTGGTGAGAACTTTAATTAATTTCAGTAACTATTATATCCAGAGCATGATCACATCTTATCTTGTTTAATGTTTATATCTCTGTGAGTTAGGCATTATTATCTCTATTTTAGAGCCTTGAAAACTGAAATACAGAAAGGTTAATTAACTTAAGGCAGTTAATAATGGATCACATTTGAACTCAGGTCTGCCTAATTGTAAGAACCTCTGACATTGCCTTTCTTAGTGCTGAACAATTGAGAATTGATTTTTATAGCCTTGCGTTAAAATAGGCATGTTATGTCTAACTACAATTTTTTTAAATAAGTTTTTATTTGAATACCTGGGCTTTTGTTTGTTTGGTTTGGTTTGGTTTGGTTTTGGCTGCGCTGGGTCTTAGTTGCGGCACGTGGGATCTTTAGTTGCAGCATGCGGGCTCTTTTAATTGCAGCATGTGAACTCTTAGTTGCGGCTTGCAGGATCTAGTTCCTTGACCAGGGATCGAACCCGGGCATCCTGCATTGGGAGCATGGACTCTTAACCACTGGACCACCAGGGAAGTCCCTAACTACAATTTATTTTCAAATAAACAAAAAATGCATCTGGGTAAAAAATGTTTGTGTGGACAACTTTAGAAGGTGGAATTTAAAAGTTAGGCAGGACAAACAGTGAAGGTTTAGTTTTGGAAATAAGTGAGTCTCATGACTTGAAAGAAACCTTTCCCCTCCCCCCAAATTGCTTTAAAATTACTTAGAATTTTTTAAGTTAAAGATGAAAAAAAGTAATCTATGTTCTTATCAAGTTAGTGATAAGAAGGCTTTGGGTCAGTGGTTAGCATGTTTATAGATGTGAGCTGAGCCTCAGAGATGGAAGGGGAAGGAAAGCAGACTGTAGAGAGTAACAGGAGACACAGATACTCTTACACCACTGTCTTCAGTTTCCACTTCCTCTTCTTAAAGATGACACCATGCTTTTGTGTCTTTAACTTTCTTCTCATCTCTGTCCTTTCACTTCCATTTATCTTCAGTGAATTAATAATTCTGTGAAAGTCAAAGCTCTACAAAACAAGCGTCATTTGTGCTGGGGTGTGTATACTTAAGATATGGTTGAATCTAGAATCTTTCCTCCCAATGCAATCTAATAATTGTAATCTATAGTTAAATTATCAAATTATCGGTGTACATATGGTTGCTTTTTAACACCTTAGGCCTTAAAATATTTCTCAGATTTTTAATACTGAGTATATTAATACAAAGTGACACCTCCTGGCTTATTAGAAATTTGCCTAGTTGGCACAACTCCGCATACCTTTAGGGATACACAGAGATGTTCTCCAAGTTCAGAGAAGGTGATCCTGGACTGTTTCCTGTGGAGTGTGCAGGAATAGTCTTGAACTTATTTTACTTTTCTCTCACAATGTATGAATTTCATATGTGGAATTGTATAGTATTTGAAGGGTTTTTTTGCCTCACAGTTGAGAAAAAGACTTTTTCCAAGTATTTCGTTTAAGGTGATAATGTTGGATTTTATGACATTGATTTATTTTTGTTACTTCTGTAACTTTTTTATTATGTTAAAAATAATAGCTCATACATCAGAATTAAAATATAATTTCAAGCCCTTTTCTTGGTGCCTCATTTATATTTTTTGTTCCTCAGTGTTTTTTCTTCTGTTTCATTACTCTAATATTTTCCCTCAATATTTAAACAATTACATTTTACATATTTTATGCTATAAAACATTTTTCTGCAGAGTTGATTTTTGGGGGGCATTGCTTGTGAAATCAAGCTTTATTTAAGGAGACTTGACATACAAATTTAAAATTTTTGTTCTATTACATCTATTTAATATAAACCTATAAATGGAAATGATTATTTCATGTGTCTTTATAAGCATAACAACTTATTACTTTTTATTAAGTACCATCTACATATACTTGTACCATATTAAGATCTTTAATTAACGTACTTGTATTTTATGTTTGTGGTTATAAGACACTCAAACTAAAAGGGATGAAAAACTACTGATGTTTTAGAATGTTAACTGAGGGGGAATGGAGGAATATGATAATATTTGAGAATACATAAATGCTAAATTTGGAAGTCCATAAACCACTATGTACTCTGTTATGCTGTCCTTGTTTTACAGTTGGCTAAATTGTTTTTAATTCAACTTTCCCAATTGGACAGTATTCTCTTTCCAGCAACACTGATTAGAAACAGTTATTAGCAACTTATCTCTGAAAGAAAGGCTTCCCATTTCATCTTTTGATGACCTTAAAAAATATTTGGGGAGTTAAAAATAGCTGTATAAATGGCTAACAAGATACCAGATTAGCCTGTGGTCTGTTTCTTTTCCATTATAGAGATGAAAAAGTGAAAGGTCTTATTGCCGATTTATGCTATAGTATAAACTTCTTTGGACTTTTAATAATCTCAACATTTGTTTTAATTTTACTACTTATACAGACGTATGAGTACAATAATTACATATACTTATCTCCAGAATATATATGAGAGAAATAGTACTTTTGAATTTTAGAAGTTTAACATTGCTTAGGTTGAAAATAAACAAATGAAGGTATATTTTCTTTGTGTCCTTGTTCACTTCTTAAAATGAGAAATCAGATCAACTGAGAAGGATGGGTGCCTCAAATCAGAAGCTGATGCCGTTCCTTTAGAACTTAAGTGGGAAATAATCGCCACTTTTCAATTTAAGAGTGCTAGCTGATTCCTTTTCTTGGTCAGGAAGAAAATATAATTTATGTCTTTTGATTGGCTACAGTTGAATTCTTTTAGTAATTTAAAGGGCTTAAAAACTTTTCTGTTATACATCTTGCCAGAAATAAGTAAGAAAAATATGTGAAGTTTTGGTTGAGTCCTTGACTAAATGATGAAGTTATTTCAGAATGCATAAGACATTGGATCAAAAAACATATGCACTAATACATTTTAATGAACTGAATCCTGTTTATAAATATGCTAGATTGCCAGGTGAATGTAAAGGTACTGAAATTGACTTTTGGACTGTCTCCGTGTGTAAACTGTTTCAGAGATTGCAATAAGGACCATTACTCTGAGTATGGGATAGACTAGGCTTATCCAGCAGCAAAAGAGCAGTCACCGGTATTTCATAAACAGAATGCTACATCTTCATTTATTAGATCATTACCTAGAAAGCTCTCCCTGGAATTTAAGTGCTGATGACAAGGCTGATGGCAGAGATGGCATGCAACTCTGGATAGCATGTGAATACTGAACTACTCATTTAATGCAACTAATTAGCTCTGCTGCACAAAATACGGGTAGATAGAGCTTCGGAGTTTGGATGCTGAAGATTTGGCTTCTCTTCTGAGGTTTACTGCTACTGTCTTTGTCATCCTTTAAGAGTATATTGTATCTTTCGTGTGGAGTGGGCCTCGGCCGTTTCAGGGGGATTATGAAATGTAGTCTCTCTGAGCTCTTGTCTGCCTCATAGGGCTTTATTTTATAGGCTGTGTATCTGAGCAACTTGGAATAATCTACTACCATTAATCCTTCAGGTGTTAGCCAACTTCATTTTCTGTTAAATCTCTCTATTACTTTTCTCCAGGGATTCTCCTGCTGGTCACTTCTGCTTCTGGGTTAACTTTGTTTCACACAGTTATATATTTAATTATGGGGAGTGGTAAAAAAGACAGTTTTTATTCCTTTACCAGAACTGTTTGCTCCTTTACTATTTATGTCAGTTGTGGAGGAAATACAGTAACCAAATTCACATAAGTAACTGCAGCATATTCCTGATTTTAGTAAATCTGCCAAATTAGAAAGACAAATTAAAGAGGTCTGTTAGGTTTGTTTTTTTTTTTTTAATTAATTAATTTTTAATTTTTTTGGCTGCATTGGGTCTTCGTTGCTGCGCCGGCTTTCTCTAGTTGTGGCGAGCGGGAGCTACTCTTCGTTGCGGTGCCGCGGGCTTCTCATTGCGTGGCCTCTCTTGTTGCAGAGCATGAGCTCTAGGCGCGTGGGCTTCAGTAGTTGTGGCACGCAGGCTCAGTAGTTGTGGCTTGTGGGCTCTAGAGTGCAGGCTCAGAAGTTGTGGTGCACAGTTGCTCTGCAGCATGTGGGATCTTCCTGGACCAGGGATTGAACCCGTGTCCCCTGCATTGGCAGGCGGATTCCTAACCACTGTGCCACCAGGGAAGTCCCGGTCTGTTAGGTTTTAAGGAAAGAAATAAAGATCAGAAACCCAAGCAAAATTTATCTTTTATCTCTAGTAATTCATTTCTCTAGGATCATTAAGTGCAATTTGAATTAGTACCCAAGATATTAATTTTATCTGTTAATTATGCAATCATTTAAGATTAGATAGAATGTAATTTCTTAAAGAACCTTAGAGAATCTCATCTGATGATGATTCCCTTCTTCATGTCATTGCTACTTGGAGAATTCGTAGAAAACAAATGTAGTTATTAGACTGTGAGTTTATCATCACCAGCAATAGTTGGAACTGATTCTTATACTTAACAGTGTCTTAACTAAGGACCTACAGATGTTCACCTTTAATAGATGCTGTCAAGAAGTTTCCCAGAAGTGGCTGTGCCAGTTTAGACTCCCACCAGAGGATATGAAATTTTCTGTTTTTCTGCATCTTGTCAGCACTTGGAATTGTCTATTTTAATTGTTTTAGCCATTTTGGTGCCCATGAACTGTTTACTAATGATGGTGTTATTTTAAAAGCATTTCACCTTGACAGAATCTTTATGGATTTAAGTGTCTAGTTATTAAAATATATATGAAAGCTACTTTTTTTCATGCCAGTTCAGTTAAGGTTGTAAAGTTCAGTGTTTTGAGAGTATAGTGCTTTTGTCAGTCAGATTTGAATTTGAAAGATGGCCCTACTCTTGACAAATGATGTGACCATGGGCAAGTTACCTGAACTCTCTGTATCTCTGTTTTCTTATCACTTCAAAGTAGGGAGAATAACATAATGCCTATCTCAGAGTTACTGTGAGACCTTAAGGAGGTGATATATGTAAAGCACTTAGAATAGTGCTTGCCAAAGTGAGCACCCAGTAAACATTAGCTACTGATTAGTATTTCCTTTCCTGCAATGACTTCCTTCCTAAGCTTTCAGTCTCACATTATCTCACTAAATCCTTCAAGGCTCAACCTTAGTCCTAACTCCTCCACAAAGCCACTTGATTCTCACAGGTAGAATAATCTTTTCTGACATTTTAGAGAAACCTATACTTGTCCTCTGGTATTTATCTGTGCCCTCTATTATACTTATCTGTGGTCATATTTTTAATTTTCTCCTAGAGCATAAGTTCCTTGAGGATAGAGATTATGTTTTATTCATATTTTTAACTCCCTAATTATGTGACATCTTTCCAAGTATTTAGAAGTCACCCAGTAAAAAAATTTTTTTACTCTTTAAATAAGAAACTCTAAAGTTAGTACTGTAGTTTTTTTTTTTTTTTCTTAACATAGTGCATGACACATGGAGAAACTGTTTGCTGTAAATCTCTCAGAAAGATAGATATTTGCATAATGAGTGGAATAATGGATTATATATTTTATTTCTTGCAAAATGTCGTAGGCTTTTTCAGTGCTTTTCTAAGACATTAATGATGAGGTTTACCTTATATTACTCATTACATCACCCATCGCTTTGTTGAACTGTATTTGACTTCCTCATTTAATCAAGAGACATTAAACTCTCAATTATTCCCATATCGATTATTCTTGTAAATTCTTTCTTACTAATTTTTCATACTTGTTTAGCTTCTCCTATGCACCCCAAACCATGTTCCGCTACTCCCTCTTCCCAGTCTCTTGAGTATGTCTTTAAGACATATAACCGGGTTGTAATATTAGATAAAGCAAAACAAGATTGGAATGGTTAATTTGTCAAAACCGTGTAATGCAAACCAGAGTCCAACACATGACTAGTGATTTTTGTTCTTAACTGGCTGTCTTTAAGAGTGAATGATGCTTTCCAGCTTTTCCCCCCACAAAGATCACAATTGATTTAACACCATTTTCGAATGACACCAAAACGTTTTTCTCAATGGATGATAAAGAATTAATTTCTACAGCAAAACTCAGTAAAATCTTGGAGCAGTTTTCCCATTAGTTAAATGCCTTTAGGTTCTCTCTCTTGCAGAATGAAACAGATGCCATTAGGCATCCAAAATTGAGTTTTGGCCCAGTAAGACCCACTTCCAGTAATATTGGACCTAACAACACTCCCTCTCTCTCAACCTTTGTATTTCCTAAAGACAGTCATCATCCTTTCAGTCTGACCTTTTTGTGTCTCTGTCCTATGTATCAGGTCATCTCTTTGACCTCACAAAAGACAAGTCACTCATGGCTTTGAATTCTAATCCTTGCCCCCTAATGACTCCTTTGCGCTGTGAAAGACATTTACCCCAAGAAACTGTCTTTCTGCTTCTCAGCCAAATGAAATGTGCTTTTGAAAGTTAGTTAAGCACATAATATACTTTAGACTTCAATAACAGAAAACTGGTTGGCTGCTGCTGTTAAATTGAGTGGCAAGCTATCATTTGTGGCTTTTTGGCATGTGGTTTCTTAGCGTACACATCTCTTTAAATGCTAGAAGTATGGCTGTGGTTCACCTTGTTTCTTGTCTTCTTATCAATTAGCGTGCCTCCTTAAGGACTATCTCTTGATAAAATTTGTTGCCATTTATCATTACTCTTTGCATATGACCCTATTAGCCAACTTTTACTCCTAATGACAGAGTTAATATCTAGGTTAATTAGAATTAATTTTTCATTTATGATTTTAAAATCATAGAGATTATACAGACGATTTACTCCCCTTATAGGGAGAGTAAAACTGTATTTCTAGTTTAAAAAAATTATTTAAATGAAATACTGACTAATTGGATTCTACTGTTTTGTCTTGGCAAAATATATCTTCTGTTTCTTGATGTTATATAATATTCTTTCATATTTTCATTCTGTGGGAATTGCTTATGATATAGAAGAATCTACAAATAACCCATTTTTTTAGGATTAGGCTTTATAAAACATTGGCTTCCTAATTTAGGTATTTTTATGTGTTTGTTTTATGAATACAGTTTTGTACAGTATATGTTTTTAAAGTATATTGTTAAATATTTGAAAAATGAGCATTTTTATTAAGTTTGAAGAATGTACATTTCTTGAACTATAAACTTAAAACAAGTGAATTTGGATGTCTATAAATGGAGCTTGCATAACGATTTAATGAAAAAAAGAATTACCATCTTCTATGTAAGATGTGCTTTTAATTCAGAGGGAGAAGTCGTTAGTTAAATTTACTGCTTTTGTATGAACCAGGCTTGGCTTCCTGCCACTGGCTATTAGAATGTCTCAGTGGTGTTGGTTTGTAATTTCCTATTCAGTAGATACATTTAGTTTATAGAGAGTTTTAGTATTGATGGTCCCTATTCCATGTGTAGACAGAGAAATTTTTTTTTAATTGTTTTTTAAAATTTATTTATTTATTTTTGGCTGCATTGGGTCTTTGTTGCTGCGCGTGGGCTTCTCATTGTGGTGGCTTCTTTTGTTGCTGAGCATGGGCTCTAGGCGCATGGGCTTCAGTGGTTGCGGCACGTGGGCTCAGTAGTTGGGGCTCGCGGGCTCTGGAGCACAGGCTCAGTAGTTGTGGTGCACGGGCTTAGTTGCTCCATGGCATGTGGGATCTTCCTGGGCCAGGGCTCGAACCCGTGTCCCCTGCATTGGCAGGTGGATTCTTAACCACCATGCCACCAGGGAAGTCCCGCACAGAGACATTTTATAGCATGCACAGACTGGTCTAATAAATTTTAGTGAAATTGTTATTTCTATTTTTAGACTTTGTGCATCTTCTCAATTATTTTCTGAGTGCATATACTGTCCTGGCCTGCTAGGATACCGGTATTAGAAAAGCAGTGCTATGTCTTGTGTCATGAAGGAGTTCATTGAACTCTCAGAGTCAAAATTTTAACTTTCATGGAGTTATACCTCGAAGAATCTAGTTGTGAATTATGGTTTGGGGCTTTAACAGCGTTTTCAAAGGCCAATATAATGAAAAATCTTCATGTTATTGGGATATTAAATTGAGGTTTACCACAATATTTGATCTTTCAAAGAACTTTTAAAATTATTCTTAACTGCATTGAAAGAAATGAATCTTACATTGCAACCAGCGTATATGTGTTTGTGTCTCTCTCGCTTTCTTGAAAACAAGTCTGAAATTCTGTTATGTTTTCTATTCTATTTTATTCTGTTCTATTTAGTTAAAAGATATTGGTTGAAATTCACTAAATTGGTTTCATGACCCCAACTGTTTGAAAAATCCTGTCCTAGAATTTTATTCTCCAGGGATTTCCTTTTTTCTTTCTTTTTTCTGTTCTCTCCTTTCTTCCTTTTCCCTTTTTCTTTCTCTTTCTTTTCCTCTCTTTCTCTTTATCTCTCTCTCCCTCTCTTTTTTCTCTCTCTCTCTCAAAATTCCTTTTTCATTTTCCTCTTTTTAATGTAAATCTCTCAAATATGTTCCCTAATTCTCTGTCTTTGTAATCAGAATATTCAGAATATATTTAATAGCTCCCGGAGGATGTGGGACCATCATCATGAATCTCGGTTGTCACATCTGAAATCATATCATTACTATGCTCCCAGAACCACTTCTCCCCATGTGGAAGGGCCCTGGATGGGTGCACTTTCTGTAAGGTTCTGTCTCCCAGGTGTTTTCTTAATGTTTATTTTAGTTTGTTGAAGTATAGTGGTAAATGAGGCTAAGTTTTGAGTTAACCAGGCTTCCTTTACCATTTGTATATTTTGGGCAAAATAAAATGTCCATGCAATGTTACATTTTTAGACTCAATACCAGTTATGTTAGAACTGCCTGGTTTAAATATTTCTAAATCTTTAACAAGAAAACATTTATTTAGAAGTATAGAGGTTTTGACTGTAATTATGGAAAAGAATTCTCTGTATTTCATTTACTTTTTCCTAAGTCTGCAAATGATTCATGTATCACTCTTTCTTTGGCTATGCCAAAATGTTAAATGCTTTCTCTAGAAAAGGGCTGGTTATAAAAGGTAGGAGATCCACAGTTATATTATTAGAAATTATGTAGTGTATTCAAGAAGATTTATGCTTAATTGTTGTTGGGTTCTTTTACTAATATAAAATGTGTAAAGTTTTAAAAATTTAAATCATTTTAATTTCAAGCTATTTGGTCATGGGAAATATGTTCATCTATGATGGTTTATGAGCAGTTATCTCCACTTTTAACAGAATGACTTCAAAGCTGAGTTTCTTCCAAGAGGCAGTCGCTAGCATCTAAAAATAAAGATGGTTTCAGTTATGTCTTTGTTTTAATCTAGAGTAGAATGCCACTGAAAATAGTAACATTCCGCACTTGAGAACATGTTAAGTAATGTAACCTATTCCTGTCAGCATATGCTTAGTAGAAAGTATTGGTCTTTATATGAAAATCAGAGACTTTTGTGTGATATTAAGGCAAAAACCAAGCTGGTCATTTTCATTCTGCTAAAGTGCAGTGTCTCATTGTAGCATACTTCCTTCGTTGTCAACAGTTATGCAGGGTCTGATTTTGAGACTTAAGCTGTTTCCTTGGGACCAAGGTTAAGTAGAGACAATGTAAGTATCATTGTCTACTCCTTTAAAAAATTATTTAAAAACAGCGATTTAAAAAATAGAAATCAGTAATAATAATGGCTGTCTGTAACTTGATGCACTGCCCCACCTCCCAGTTAAAAGGCATAAGAAAAGACTGCAAGTAAGATGTGGATAACTTAGCTCATTTTTCTGCAGAAGAATAATTTTTCTGGATGTTTAAAAAGACGAAGCTTCATTCCGATTTATAAATTAGTTTATGTCTTAAACATTACCAGTTGATGAATGTACCCATTATGGTATCACAAGGTTATACTTGTTGGTTTATCTACCTATAAAATGTATTTCCTTTTCATTTTCACTGTCATGTTCTAATCTTAAATTTTCCTCACTGCACTCTGGGGTACTGCACTAGCCTTTTAATGCTTTGACTCCCTACTCCTTTCCCTATATCTCATCACACACCCCACCCCATGCCCCTTTCCTGAAATGATCACATACAAATATCAGGGTTACGGGTTCTCATAGGTGCGATCTACTGGAGAGACGAGAACTCACTCTTTCTATCCCAGTTTCAAGTGCTGGGAAGGAATTGGCAGGGTGGGTTGGGTTCCCACCCCTCATTCAGCCCAGTGGTTTCTGAGGAGCCGCCCCCACGACTATTTCTACTCTTGGTTCCCTGAGTAGGTATCAGTGCCTGTTCCCCTTTGTGACTAGTGATAGTCAGGGATTTATTTATTCTCTTCCAAACTTTTGTCCCCAGATTTTTCAGATAGTAGTAAATGGGTTTTTAAGTGGAACAATTAAAAGTAACATATCTTTGTAAGCACAGCTGTTACTGTAGGTTTTTCATAAAACCAAATAAAAACTAACCTGAATAAAAACACATTCCATAAATGTTGTAGTTAAACTTCCCTTTTTCTTAACACCATCTAGCCTTTCCATACTATTGAAAGAGAAAGCGAGAGGGAAGACTGGAACCCTACCTTTAACCTTTTAGTGTCTCAGATACAATGTACAGGTTATTCAGATAGAAGGGCGAGGGGAAGAGTTCCGGTATTGAGGACTGGGGTTTGCTCACAGGGACTTTGCTAGAGGGTGGAGTGGGACAGGAGCTACTAGCAAAGATCCCTGGGTCTCGCTAGGAGACCCTGGAGAATATCCTTGCGCTGTCTCTGGATAGTGGTACTGTCAGCTTCTGCTTCCCCATTACCTTAATCTAGTTTCTTTAATTCTGCGTTTTTAATCACTGACATTATTTTACCTTAAATTATATTGACTATCAAGAACATGTCACTTGTACCATGTAGCTAACCTAGGCAGATTTGTTGGATAAAGGGAACCCACTTATGAAATAAAATGAAAGCAGTAGTTTTTTCCCACTATCAAAAACATTTTTCTATAAACCTGTGAAACAGCTAGCTCAATATTTTTGTCTTTATTTTTTTTATGTCCTTGTCAGTAAGGGTGGATGTCCTACTTGTGTGCTGAGGAAAGGAAGGCATTTTCTTTTTTCTTTTTAAAAAGAAATTTTAATTCACTGTACACAGGTGGAAATGAAAAAGAAATACTATGCTGATTTTCCCTGCTATTAAAAATTTCCTTATGAAAGAGAAAGACAAATACCATATGAGATATCACTTATATGTGGAATCTAAAATATAACACAAAGGAACATATCTATGAAACAGAAACAGACTCACAGACATAGAGAACAGACTTGTGATTGCCATGGGACGAGGGGAGGGGAGGGTGGGGAGGGAAGGTTTGGGAGCTTGGGATTAGCAGATGCAAACTAGTATATATAGGATGGATAAATAACAAGGTCCCACTGTATAGCACAGGGAACTATATTCAATATCTATGATAAACCATAATGGAAAAGAATATGAAAAAGAATATATATATGTGTAACTGAGTCACTTTGCTGTAGAGCAGAAATTAACACAACATTGTAGATCAATTATACTTCAATAAAGTTGTAAAAATAAAAAAAAGTAGTATAGATTCCTAAAAAACAAAAAATTTCCTTATGAATTGAACAGGTATATTTAATTATATTTTCACGTGTTACTACATATATATTAATTGTTAAAATATTCTAATATATATAAAGTACTGTTGGAGGTATCTTTGAATGTTGAATTAATTCCATTTAACAAAGAAGATAACGGAATATAAGATAAATGCATTACATATGCAAAATTTCTTTTAAATGGCCGTTCCAGCTATTAGTTTGGGAGGTAGAATTATTTACCTCCATTTGGCTCTGGATTTTACATCACAGTATTAACTATTTCTTTTGTGACTTTTTTTTTTTTTTTTAAATGAGTCAGTGGAGGGGCATTCCAGTGCCTTTCAAATAGATACTCAATGTGTTTGTGTTTGGTTTTTTTTTTTTTAAAAAAAACAGTGACTATTTTAAAATTAACTTATTCAACTTTTTAAAATAAGAGAAGAATCAAGAATTCTTTCCCTTGTGTGAGTAACTATAAGCCATCCTATCATATTTTGATTTAGACATGGTATATTAAAGAATATGTAGAGAATAATGATTGAATTTTAATTTTAGCTTTACAACTAAGATGTTTTTATAAACCTGTTTTTCCTTTTTTAAGCATTAGTCTCTTCCACAGTAACTTTTATATGTTGACTTAGAAATATCACCATTTATTCACCTAATTTTTATTTATTACCTACTACGTCTTGTTATTGATGATTTTGAAAGGCTGGTTAAAAACTTTTTGTGAATTAATAATTTTTGTTGCATTAATATGCTTCTTTTCCCTTTTTACTTGTAACTTGTCTAAAGATGACTGCTAATATAATAGTAACTCTAAATTGGATCCTCTCTGGTAATCATAATGCTTACTGGGTTATTTATTTGACAGTCTGGTGTCTTGATGTTGATCAAATTATGTTCAATGTAAGATTTATAGAAGAGCACCAAATATGCTGTGCCTCGTACTTTGTGTCACACTATAGCTTTCAGTACTGACTGTCCATAGATATAAGTTAGTCGCAAGTACACACAGCCTAGTAAAAGAAGATAGAACCTACCACGTTGGAGGCTCTTAAGAAGTACCTGAGGGACTTCCCTGGTGGCGCAGTGGTTAAGAATCCGCCTGTCAGTGCCGGGGACACGGGTTCGAGCCCTGGTCCGGGAAGATCCCACATGCCGCGGAGCAGCTAAGCCCGTGCGCCACAACTGCTGAGCCTGCACTCTAGAGCCCATGAGCCACAACTGCTGAGCCCGCGTGCCACAACTACTGAAGCCTGCGCACCTAGAGCCTGTGCTTCGCAACAAGAGAAGCTGCCGCAATGAGAAGCCCGCACACCGCAACGAAGAGCAGCCCCCACTCGCTGCAACTCGAGAAAGCCCGCACGCAGCAACGAAGACCCGATGCAGCCAAAAATAAATAAATATTAAATAATAATAATAATTAGTATAAAAATTTTTTTAAAGAAAAGAAGAGGTACCTGAGATCCCCATCTAGAAGCTGTGCAGCCTCTGCTGCCAGGATGATGGGAGGGAATTGTGCAGAGCAGCTCAGCTGGGGGCTGACCCTGAGAGAGGAGCACTCTGGGGACGTGGTAAGGTTTTCATCTGCTGTCTCCGCCAGGAGACGTCAGTGCCGTCTGGGCCCAGAATTAGGAGAGCTAGATTAGAAATCGAGAAGAGAAAGGAAAGATACACCAGTGTTCAAAAAGACTGTCTAGCATTTTATGATCTTCTTTTGAACACTATCCTAAACTGAATCCAGAAAGCATGTAGCATTTTACCCCTTGGGATTCACCGTCTGAGAGGTACAGTCGCTGAAATATAGTAAGAGTGCATTTTACCCAAACACGTACAGGAGACTTTTTTCCCCCTTGCATTTAACTCCTGGGATTTGTTTTTTTTAGTGATCTGTATGGTCTCTTACCATCTCCTTGTCTATTTGTGGCACTTTTAATTCTCGCTTAGCAAGGGGAAACTAGACTGAGGAGTGTGAATGAATCCCAACCACTATGAACTCAAAACAGACACATCCTGCTGATGGTAGCTTGTTAGCTGGTGTGACTTCATATTCTAGGGACAAGATGATTTTTGATGATAAGCTTTGGTTCACTTGTTTAATCTCGATTAGTAGTGTTCTATTCTTAGAAGAAAAAAAGACAAAAGGCTTGTGTTCTTTCTAAATGTTTCTTTGATATGACTATTCTAGGGATTAGAGAGAAATGACACTATTTTTCCACCTGATGATTATTTGTAGGTCATAATTGTCAAATTCTCAGAGGCCGTCACAGTTCACACACCAGAGAAGTATTTCTTCAATGTGACAATTAATGTAGTCAGGCTTTTGAATTTCTTTCTTTAGATGCTGTGTGCTCTTATGAGTTCAGATTACCGCCTATATCATGGCCTCTTTTTAAATTATTCTTCCTACTAGTATTATAGACCTGATCTTAAACTGTTGCCATTTGATTTCTCTGTGCTGGTGTGAAGTGAACACAGAGCTAACATTCACTGTGTGCTTCCCTCCCTTTGGAACTGTTTGAACTGGCAGAGCTCCTGAGTCAGCAGTGCATTTGGGTTATGCCAGGATACAGACACCACTTTTTTCAGTGCTGGATTTACATCCAAAGTTAATCAGTTAAAAATTTTTGAAAATACTCACTTATGGACTGTTTGAAAAGTGCTTATATTTGCTTTGAAATTTCTGAAACTAAACCCTGCATTTGTAATCCATGGTGTGGCCACTAGAATACAAAATTGACTTATTCTTGTGGTGAATAAGATCCAGGAACAAAAAGGAGCACCTCCTTCTCTTGCTGTTGGTCAGAGTAAGAAGTAGCATTCTAAATCACATGAACTCTTAATGCTTTCTTGACACATTTATTTAGGGAAAATATTCTTAAACATGAACAACTGCTTTACATGCAGTGGTAAGGATCTTTAGACAACACATGACTATCGCATTGAATTAATGCTATTAATTAGGCTTCAGAGTTATTCAAGGAAAAGGACACAGCTTTGTGGCAAGGTGCCAAACACAGGCCAGTTTGAATAAAATACATGCTTTTCTGTTACTTTTCCCGTTTCCCATTGTTTGAGCATCATCAAGTCATTCTGCTTTTGGTTGGGATGGGGGAGAGGAATCTGACAGCAGTGGGGGGGGGAGGGGTTGTATAGAGTGGCTTTATTCCTGGATATATATTTTATACGTAATCAAAATACATAGATACAAAAAATACAAATAAATAGATACATGCATTTCGCATGCTGCAAAAAGGCAGATGAAGGGTACACTCTTAGCTCCAGGTTTAACTTCCCTGTTTTACTTAAGAAAATGACAACACATACTGATTATGATAGCATGTTTTAGAGCACGTTTTACTTTCTGTAAGAGGTTTCCCTGATAATGCATTTCTTTTTCTATTACTAAACATGATTAACGTGCCACATAAGTGTTAACTGTGCTTTTTCCCCAAAGACATCAAATGGGAGGCAGCATGTAGAAGCTAAATTATTCGGAGAGGAGTCAGTGATTGATTTAAATATAAAAGGATTAATTGGTCCCTGAACCAGACTATTAAACTGTACTGTGATCTTGACTGAAAGTGGAAGAATTACAAGTGCATTGCGTAGAATAAATTAATACATTTTTCATGGCTTTAATCCTTTTTTTCTGTATTGCTTATCGTGGTTTTACGTACTGCACTCTATTGTATGCTTAACTGATGCAGAGGGGATTCAGTGTGTAATGATTAAATGGGATAGAGGGATGGAACCATTCATTGAGTCTTTGTTTTTTTTAATTAATTTATTTTTGGCTGCCTTGGGTCCTCGCTGCTGTGCATGGGCTTTCTCTAGTTGTGGTGAGCGGGGGCTACTCATTGCAGAGCACGGGCTCTAGGCACGTGGGCTTCAGTAGTTGTGGCTCGCGGGCTCTAGAGTGCAGGCTCAGTAGTTGTGGCACACGGGCTTAGTTGCTCCGCAGTATGTGGGATCTTCCCGGACCAGGGCTCAAACCCGTGTCCCCTGCATTGGCAGGCGGATTCTTAACCACTGCGCCACCAGGGAAGCCCCATCCATTGGTTTTAAGATGGTAGTTCTTCCAGGGTAGCTGAAAATATCTCCAGAGAAAGAATATTTCTAAGAACTCTTACCAATGATGACCCCAGGCACAGAAGTTAAATGTTACTGAATAAGAAATTTAGAAGTTTGTTCTGTGAGTACATTGTTCAAGATGAACATGGGCTAACAGTGGGTAAATACAACCCTTTATCCATGAGAGAATTGAATTGAGCCTTCAGCTTTTGAGGGTAAACAGTGTAACGGCACCATACCCAGTGAATGTTTTCTTCTTTTTATAACTTCCTCTATTCAAACGATACTGATTTTTCTCATTCTGACTCACAGGCTGATACTTCAGTCTGACAGGATGCTGCTCTTGAAGGCTATCAGATCAGTCTCATGTCTCCTTTCCAGGGAGAGTAAATTTGTGTTTATTCACCTCTGTTATATTGCTGCTTTTATAAATAGGTATTCATGTAAGCTCTGCTTTCAAAACGTAATCCTGGTAACAAAAGGAGAGCAGAAAAGTTTGGTTTGGCAGACTAGATTTAAGAATTTATAGGGATAGGGATAAATTAGGAGTTTGGGGCTAACGTATACATACTACTATATATGAAATAGATAAACAACAAGGACCTAATGTACAGCACAGGGGACTATACTATATTCAATATCTTATAATAACTTATAATGGAGAAGAATCTGAAAAAGAAATGTATATAACTGAACCACTTTGCTGTATACCTGAAACTAACACAACATTGTAAATCAACTGTACTTCAATTAAAAAATTAATGAAAGGACTTCCCTGGTGGCACAGTGGTTAAGAATCCACCTGCCAATGCAGGGGACACAGGTTCGATCTCTGGTCCAGGAAGATCCCACATGCTGTGGCCCAACTAAGCCCATGCGCCACAACTACTGAGTCTGTGGTCTAGAGCCCATGAGCCACAGCTACTGAGCCCACGTGCCGCAACTACTGAAGTCCACGGGCCTAGAGCCCGTGCTGTGTGCAACAAAAGAAGCCATCGCAATGAGAAGCCCGCGCACCGCACTGAAGAGTAGCCCCCGCTCGCTGCCACTAGAGAAAGCCCACGTGCAGCAACGAAGACCCAACACAGCCAAAAATAAATTTTAAAAAAATTTCTTTTTTAATTAAAAAAAAATTTCATGTATTTGTGGCTTTACTAGCAATATACATTTCAAGTTTCAAGAATAGTGTCTTCAAGATACTTCTCTTTACCCTGTCTCAGTACATCTTCCCTTTATAATTTGATGTGCTTTGCCTTTCAGTATTCTATCTGCTTCTAAGTAATCCGTCCATATGGGATATTTTAAAATAGGCACAACTTATCTGAGAATCGAAATGTGGGATCATTAGAATCTCAGGATCAAAGGCACCATTAAAGGTCATGCTGTCCCTTTCCCTTTTCAGTACTCTTGAGTTTCCTTTGTCACACCTTCAGGTACAGCAAATATATTACCCTTCTTGTAAGCCCATTTTTTTATTTAAACAACCCAGTTAGAAAGTCTTTATACTGAACTGAAATCTATTTTTCTGTAGTGTCTACATCAGTGGTGCTTGGCCAGTGTGCCTGTGTTCTCTAGTATACCATGAAGTATTGACCAGTGTGTTGCCACATGTTGATCAGTGTGTAAAATTGATATTTGCCACAATTGAGGACAGCACATACTGTTGCAACAATGATTGTAAAATACCATGCTGAGCAAAATAGGTTTCATGACATGGTATACTTGAGTGTGGCTTGTGTATGATTGTTTATGTCTCTTCCCTAAGTTGTCTCGTCTCTTGGTTAAATATCTCCACTTCCTTCAATTGTTGTCATGTTGGGTGGCTTTAAGTTCTTTTGGTCATTTTCTTTTGAGTGTGTTCCAGTTTGCATAATATCCTTTTAAAGTGTGGCATCCAGAATTAAATCAAACACTCTAAGCATTCTCTGACTAGCATAGAGCTGGAGCAGAGTAGATCATTAGCTCCCGTTACAAGTTTATTATCTTTTCAGTTCTGGAAATCAGAAGTCTGAAATGGGCCTCACCAGGCTAAAATCAAGATGTTGGCAGGGTTGCATTCCTTCTTGGACACTCTAGGGGCAAATCTATTTCTTTGCATTTTCCAGCTTCTAAAGGCCACCCACATTCCTTGGCTTTGGCTCCCTTCTGTTGTCAAAGCCAACAGTGGCTAGTTGGGTCTTTCTGACATTCTGCAGCTCTGACATTGACTCTTCTGCCTCCTTCTTGCACAATTAAATAAATTTATTTAAATAAACAAATTATTTAAAATTATTTATTTTTAAATAAATGAAATAAATGACAAAAATAAATAAAATTATTATTAAACAATAAATTAAATTAATGACTCTCATAATTACATTGGGCTCACTTCATAATCCAAGATAATTTCCCTATTTTAAGGTTATTTGATTAGCACCTTAATTCCCCATTGCTGTGTAGCATAATATATTCACAGGTTCTGGAGATTAGGACACAGGCATATTTGGGAAACCATTATTCTGTTTATCATAGTGAGTAAGATAAATACTCATGCTTTTACAACTCATTTAACCTAATGAGGTCCAGAATGTTTACATTTTGCTTTATTTCTTTCATATTTCATGTGTATAACTTTTTATTGAAGTATAATATACAGTACAATGTATAAAGCTCAATGAATTTTTTCCAAATGGAGCACATTTATATAATCTGCACTCATATCAAGAAATAGAATATTACCAGCACCCCGAAAACCTCCCTCATTCTACTTACAAGTCACTGCCTCTCCCCTCCCAAGCATGAGCACTATTCTAACAGTTTAGTTTAATTTGTTTTTATATTTCATATAAATAGAATCCTACGTATGTATTTTTTTATTTCTGTCTTCTCGTTCAACATTGGCTGTGCTAGTTACTCAGGTTGCTGTGTGTAGTTGTAGTTCACCTATTCTGGCTGCTGTAGAGTTTTCCATTGTGTGAATATACCCCAGTTTATTTCTCTCTTCTACTATTGATGGGAGTTTGGGTAGTTTCCAGTCCTGATATATGTTTAAAGTTAGTAAATGACTTTGTCAGAGTCATTCAGTGAGAAAGTGGTAGATCTGTTGGAGTCTGGTGTTTTGAGTGGATGACCCAGCCTGATCCATAGAAAAGCAATGACTAACACATTTCTCCATCACCTTTATTAGCATTATGAAAGGGGAAAATTATTTTAAGTGGAAATCTCTGAATTTAATGTAAAATAAATTGTATGATTGCTTCATTTATTGTTAAGATTGTGATATTAATTGGAGTTGTAGGTGTGATTACTAATTAGAAAAACTGGTATTCAGATGATAATTTGAATCAAATAGTATTTTATAACTTCATTATTTGTTCTCAGGTAATTTTATTACTAAACTTAGCCAATTCTACTTTTTAAAAAGATGATTTTGAAAGGAGAAAATCTGAATGGGTTGGTTTGATTCAGTTAAATTCGTTAAATGTCAGATGGAAGTCAGCATGTGGGGGTGGAGGGTGGGGGACCTTCTGTCACAGAAACGAATAAAAATTAAGAAAAATATACCATAACTTTCTTTTCTCTCTTTACCTATTGTTTGGAGAAAGATCATTAAAAGATATGCTTCAGGGCTTCCTTGGTGGCACAGTGGTTAAGAATCCTCCTGCCAATGCAGGGGACACGGGTTCGAGCCCTGCTGTGGGAAGATCCCTCGTGCCGCAGAGCAACTAAGCCCGTGCGCCACAACTGCTGAGCCTGCGCTCTAGAGCCCGCGTGCCGCAGCTGCTGAGCCCACGTGCCACAACTGCTGCGGCCCGCGCGCCTGGAGCCTGTGCTCCGCAACAGGAGAAGCCACCGCAATGAGAGGCCCGTGCACCGCAGCGGAGAGTGGCCCCCGCTCGCCGCAACTAGAGAGGGCCCGCGCCCAGCAGCGAAGACCCAACACAGCCAAAAATAAATAAATTAAAATAAATAAATTAAAAAAAAAAGATATGCTTCACATACTGGCTTACTGAAAACACGGTTGCATTTTCCCCCCTCCCCCTCTTTAAAGAACCAACAGAGGTTGAGTTGTATCATTTTTCTGTATCTGGTGTCTTTCAGACTCAGACCTGTGTGCTCTGACTTATCCCCTTGGCTTTAACTACCATCTCTAAGTTAACATCTTCCAAGTATGATATATCACCCTTACCTCTTTCCTTACTAATGTGTCTGACTTCCTTCATAGTGTGTCTGCCTGCACGTCCTGTCAGCTCTCTTTTTGAAATACATTTTGAATCCATGTCCCTTAGTCTTCACTGCTACCAACCTACTCTAAGCCGTGTTCTTCTCTCACTTGGGCTTTCAAACTAGCCTTCTAGCTGGGCTTCCTGCTTCTACTCTTAACTCCTTCATAACGAATTATCGAAAGAGTAACTAAAGGTGATCCTTTCAGAATATAAACGATACCATGGTAATTCCTTTGCTTTAAAATCCTGCAGGGTTTACCAGTGTATTTAGAATAAAATTCAAGCCCCATCTCATTGTTGAAAGGTTTACATGATCCAACCCCTGCTCACCTCTTTGATCTCATTTTGTACCTGTCTCCTTCCTATTTATGAGCTTTCAAACACAGTGACCATTCTGTTCCCCAGACATACTAAGCTTGTTCCTGTACTTCTGGCTTTCGTACGTGCCCTCTACCTAAACTCCTCTCTCTGAGGTCTCACCAGGGCTGACTTCTCGTTTGCCCTTACTCAAAGAAGACGCCTTCTGTACCCACCACTGCCTCCCATCTTATCGTCGTCTCTTCCCTCCACGTCGTCTCTTCCCTCCACGACGTCTCTTGTCGTCTCTTCTCCCCTACTTCCCTCCACTGCCACTCTTAAACACAGCATCTTGTTTTGTTTTCTTCAGAGCTTTTTTTTCCCCCTGAAATTATCTTTTAAAAAACTTCTAAGCTGTCTGAAAGGTGGCTAAGCTACTGATTCTTGATGATGAAAGGAGATTCTCTGTCAGAATTTTTTTTTCCTCGAAACCTTTTGCAAATTGGTGCTCTCAAAAAAAAAAAAAATCAAACATCCATAATTTAAAGCATTCATATTTTTGGTAAGGACCAGATGCTGATTGTATGTCATTATCATTAAATAAATGTTGATGTAACAACCGTATATATTAGAATAGTTTGAAGACTGAGTTTTTATTGGGTGTGTCTGGGGTATACACCAACTCTTAGGTGCTGCATCCATCACCTGAAGGATCTTGTGTATTCTGTTGATCTCTTAAATGAGATGCTAATGCCATCCTTATTTATAGCAACTAATGACTTTGTTAGTTCCAGTATCTACTTTTTCTTTTATATCCTCTCAGCTGAATTTTACCTCATTAGGAGAAATTGCTTTTAACTGTTAAGAATCAAAGTTAATTCTGTTCAGAATTTGTTTAACATATTGCTAAACCTGTAGCTATCTTTGACTTCATAGTTTTAAGTACACTATAAGAAAAGTATAGAAGCATCTTATGTTTATTTTTGTTCATTTTAGCCAACAGATTTATTTTTCTTATATTAGGGTTAGGGGAGTTGGGATTGCAAGCAGTGCTGATGATTAAAGGCTGCACTGTGTTTTGAATAAAGAAGAGAAAAAACGAGCTTCTGGTGTAGGCCTGTGGCATGGGAAGAGTATGGAAGATAAATACTTGCTGATAATAGCATTCTACCAAATAAGTGTCTGCTCCAATTTTATTTTCCTTTGCTGGGAAAGCTGTGACCTCCTTTGCGTACTGGTGAGTGAGACATTTTGCAGCAAAGCTGAATATAAAAGGCCCTGCTCTCTGGTAGGTTAATGCCAAATTTTGGAAAGCCTTTAAAGAACTTGCCAAGCTACATTGAGTGTCAGCTGCTAGATCTGAAATAGAGCAATACAAAAAGTTAGATGTTCTTCCTGCTTTACTGTAGACAGTATCTTAAAAATATAGCTAGAACCGTCACTGTAAATAGAGACATAAAATAATTTTGTTGTTGTACTGTTTATGTATTAGCTCTCATTAAATACATACTATAACATAACTCTGTAACACTATCAGTTCCTTAAATATTGGTTTGGCCAAAAAGTTCGTTCAGGCCTTTTGGTAACATGTTATGGAGTAGAATTAGGGTATGAGACAGAAAGAAAATCTCAACATGGATCCTTCCTTCTTTTACCTGCCTCATCTTGTTCTAGAAGTATTTAAGGTAGTTTACATATAATAAATATAATGAGGCAGGAAAAAATAATAAGGGTTGATACTCATACGTGATGGAAACTGTAGTAATGGAGTATGGAAAAATAACAGTCTATGAAAGCAGAAAGGCTATATACCTAGCACTTATTTGTTAACAGATTTCCTTTCTATTTTTGTCTCTGTTTTTTTGTTTGACCACATAGGTAAAGTCCTACTTCCTGCTGTTCACCTGATGAATGGCAGCATAGTGGAATTGCTTTTTGGCAGGTTATTTCTCCCACTGTGAGCTGCTTGTGGGAATCTAGACAGATGTCAGAGGTCTGTCCCTATGTTTCTTTCAAGCTGGCAAGAACTCCACCATGTCTGTCACTCAGGCTCCTCCTCCAGCAGCAGAATCTGTCATGGTGGTTGGACATTTGTGTAAAATACCAAGTAAACAGTCACTGATTTTAAGATGTACTGTACAAATGTGTTTTGTAGTTTGGGAAGATATAGCATTTCAGTTTAGCAGTAAAGAGTGACAGAGATAGGCTAGTTTATGCTCTCAGGCATATATATAAAATCTTAGCTATTTTAGTGTCAGTTGATCCTTTTTTGTTCTTAGCGATATATAATGCCTAATTTAGTACTTCATGAGAAAATGGTAGAAAAATGTATGTGGTTCCCTATACCCGTCCACTACTCTACTCCCCACCCCTACCCCCCAGTGCTGTTACTGTCTTTTAAAGTAACCAAAAAATAGATTAAAGGTTTTGTTTTATACTTAAAAAAAAAAAAAGAATCCAAGCACGTCTTAAAGTGAGCAGTAAAAGTACTTTAATGGTTATGAGTTACCTAATATAAATGTCACTTTAATCTGTATTCTCTGCCAGGCAGTCTCCCATTGAATTTTCAAAAGGTTATCCAGAGACTGAGACTAGATAACCTGGCCTAGTTTAGTAAACCTCAAGAGAGATTTTAATAAGATGACTTTCATAAGTCTCCTCAAATATTGTGTATATTAGCTTTTGATTTCCAAGCACACATCACTGACTAGAGCAGCTCCTATGTCTATTTTGGCATCTTGAAAATTATATAGTTTGTACCATCAGGATGGGAACCTTCACACTCTTCCTGCCTTTGGATCAAATATGTACTGAGTCAGAGCCTCCACACTGTCATTTGCTTCTAGTAAGTGAGATACCCAGGGAGAAACATTAAGTCCTTTAGGCCAGTAGAGCATTGTTTTTGCATTAATGCAAGAGGTGTTGCTGCTCTGTTACCACAGTGCCAGGAACAGTACCCTTGCGATGGGGAAGAATTAATGCACCACCACAGTGCCGAATTTACTGCTGAGGAGGACCGACTTAGCTTTGAGGTTGGAAGGGTAGAAAGGAACAGTCATAGAGCTTGCTGATTTAATTTCTCTTATATATATTATATTGCATGTGTGTATATATTTATAAATATATACATATGTGTTGTATCACATATGTGTATACCTATATACTTGAAGAAAAATTGTTCACTGAGGCAATTTTGTATTGAAACAATGTAACTGGTAACTTTCTTAGAAGGGTGATTATTTATAGAGTTGTAATGATAATTTAACAGTTATAATGCAAGTACTCTCATTTAAAAAAAAAATTATGTGCCATTAACTTTCCTGGACATTTTCATTGCCTTTGTAATCAGGTTTAACTTCTAATTTAAAGGGAAGATACCTGAAATAGAGCATCTCAGGATTTTATAAAATAATTTAATCAACTCTTATTTGAATATTATATAATGTCACCATCTTTTCAAAAGGAGATGAAAGTTAAGACCTGTCCAGTAAGAGAAAGGTCAGTATGCCAGTGAGCAAAGGATCTCAACGTAGTCTTTGTGAAGGCTGACAAAGTAAGTGGTATATTTTTAAGGAAAGGAAATGATAAAGTAACATTAGCAAAATATTCCCAAATGAGGATGTATAGAGTGAGGCAAATTACTTCTTGCAAGAGATTGGGTTAGTGACAACTTGGAAAATTTTAAGATAATAATTTCATAACACAGAAAGCATTTAGATGAAATTATCTAAATGCATTCTGCATTGTGAATCTGTTACCAAAACACTTTTACACTGTGAAAAGAACAGGAGTTTATTAATATTCATAATGCATTTTGAAAGAACATGTAATACTTGCATTCTGAAAACTCAATGTAAGAAGTAAAAAAAAAATTGTTCTTAAGATTTAGAATATTGTAAGAGAATAAAATGATTTAGAAGACAGTACTTCCTTTTTTGCATTTTTGCAAATCCTTTCCCAACTACACAGATGCAACCCACACCAACCCCCCTTGTGTTTCCTAAGTAAACATTTTTTAAAGTTCCCTTTTTTCTATCACTGGAAATTACATTCACCTCCTTCTATTAGTAGTAATTAATCTTCCCACTTTAAAAATATTCATTGTGCACATCAACTGTTCTTGTTCTCCTCATGATGGAACTCGCTAAAGAAAAGTCATTTAGTCTTTGGTTATGACTAAAACTGCATTCATCCATTCAGTGACTATTAAGTGTTATATGTCTAGGTGCTGAGGATACAGAGGGCAGTGGGACAGACATGGTTCCTCCTTTCAGGGGGCTTACATTATGGTGGGCGAGACCATCAAAATAAATACTTGCAAATTATGACAAAGGCTTATGAAGGAAACAAATTGGGTGATGGAACCACTGGATGTATGAATTAATGTAGCAAGAGATGACACTGGAAGATAGATTGAAACCGGCTTTCTTGGAATATAGTTTAATTTTACTTACTGGACCCCTGAGAAGATAGAATTTGAGTCAATTATAACACTAAGATGGAATATATAATATTTTATAAATAACAGGAAAGTTTGTTTTGTTTTGGTTTTTTTGCTAGACCTCTCCTCATTCCCATGGGTTCATTTCATTCCTTCTATAAACTGTTAATTCTTTAAGATTGCATAGGGTACAAACCAATATAAGATATTATAATTATATGATGAGGGCCCTTTTTTTGAGATTTATTATTAAAGTACACAATTTTAACTGAGGGTAACCAGAATGTCTTAATCTTCGTATTTCTACCCCTTTGAAAGTCTCTGGGGTCTTGCTACCTTTTAAAGTTTTCAGGTACTTTGCTTAAGAAACTATAAAATACCCAAGGGCTGATTCTGGTCTTGTTTATTTCCACATGTCTAAGTCCAGCAGAGTGTTTGGTACAAGATAGGTAGGTGTGCTTGGTAAATACTTGTTAATTAAATGGGTTCTTTTGATAGTATGGGTGCCAAACAAGGGTAAATACTCTTGGTAGCACAGAATGAAGAGGTCTGTGTGAAAAGAGCTTATATGAGAAGGCTCTATGGAGAAAGTAGAAGTGATATTGGAGTTTGAAAGATGGGATTTAAGGAGAAGGAAGGAGTAGGAAATTGTGTGGAGTTATAGGAATGTAGGTGGGATATGCACAAAGTACTAACCATTCCAAACTGGCTGTCATTGAGAGTTTATACATGGAAGTAAGGTTTTAAATACTACGTTAAAAAAAAAAGTGGGTTGTACAAGAGTCTAGAAGGCCTTGCCTGATATGAAGAGGGGTGTAGTTTTTTCTCTCTGGGCAGTGGGGACTATGACATGGGATTGATTTAGTAGTATAGATTTTGATAATAGATGTTTTAGGAGGACTGATTTGGCCATACTACTTAGAGTAGGTAATAGACAGAGTAAAGGAACAGAATTCCTCAATGGCATTTACAGAAGAGACTACCCTGTTGATCTGTATGGTTAGTCCTTATTAATTCTGTGTTAGTCTCCTTTCTAGTTCAGAGAATATAAACTATCTTGGGTCCCAAAGAGAGTCATACCATATTATACTCCATAGCTGTCAGTGATATCCCCCAAGCAGGTTCCCTCTAGAAGAACAGATAGAGGGATCGTCAGAAATTCTCAAGACTAGGGGTAGGTTTCCCCTAATAAATTCTTGGCTGGAATATCACAGCTTTTTTTCCCCCTCATATTCTTCCCTGTCTCATGACTCAGAATTCCATGGTTATTTCACACTCTCCAAATAAAATGCCGGAAAATTTTAGAAGAAAGGTACAAAGTATCACAAACTCAAGTAAGTGATTAATGCAGCATCTACCCAGTCCAAGCACCATGCTAAGTATGGGGGTCCAAAATGATAGATAAAACATGATTTTTGTCCTCACAAAACTTAGTCAGATGGACTAGACATAAAACTTAAGAACACTGAGGTGCTTTGACTGAGATATATACAGAGTAGTTTGGGAGCATTTTGCCTATTCTGGGGCTTTAAAGATGATTTCTTGAAAGAGAGGAGTAGGAATTAGATGAAGGAGAGGGGAAGTTTATTCTAGACAAAAGAACAGCATGAACAACAACAACAAAAGGCATTTGCAGTAAGTGTCCAGTCTTGGTGCCCAGTGGTCAGTGCCTCAGGTTCCTTCGTCTTTTTGGTTTTCAGGATTGTTTGATGGTGACCCTCCCTCCTTGCATAGGCATCTTCCCTATTTCCCTTCCTCGAATCAGTTGGCTTAGTGGTTTGTTTTCTTTTAGTGTGCTCAAAGAACAAGTTTTGATTTTGTTTTTTTAATAAAGGATACATTTCTTTTTTTTAATTAATTTATTTTATCACTGGCTGCGTTGGGTCTTCGTTGCTGCGCGCGGGCTTTCTCTAGTTGCAGCGAGCGGGGGCTACTCTTTGTTGCGGTGCATGGGCTTCTCATTGCGGTGGCTTCTCTTGTTGCGGAGCACGGGCTCTAGGCGCGTGGGCTTCAGTAGTTATGGCACGCAGGCCCAGTAGTTGTGGCTCGCGGGCTCTAGAGCGCAGGCTCAGTAGTTGTGGCGCATGGGCTTAGTTGCTCTGCAGCATGTGGAATCTTCCTGGACCAGGGCTCAAACCATGTCCCCTGCACTGGCAGGCGGATTCTTAACCACTGCACCACCAGGGAAGTCCAAGTTTTGATTTTGTTAATCATTTCTATTGCCTCTCTTCTTCCCCCCGCTAAGTTTTTGTGTTTTTGTCATTATTTTCATCCCTCTATTTCCATTGAGTTGACTGTTTTTTGTTGTCTCCCCGTCCAACTTCTTGATTTAAAAGCTTATCTCACTTATTTTAAAACTTGCTTTTAGGCATATAAGGATATAAATTACTCTTAAAGCACTGCATCTCTCAGATTTTGATGTGTATTACTTTTGTTGTCATTCAGTTTAAAAAATTTTTTGATTTCCATTGTGATTTCCTCTGTAACCCATGATTTATTTAGGGAGTACATATTCAAGTTTCCAAACAAAGGGATTTTACTTTAACCTTTATTTTTTAAACTGTTGATTTCTAACTAAATTGCACTGTGATTAAAGAATGTATAGTCTGTGTGATATCAATTCTTTGAAATTTAGGGCTTGTCTTGTATCCTAGTTCCCAGTCCTTTCTTGTACATCTTCCATGTGTCCTTGGAAAGAGAATAGATTATTTCTTGAAAGCCAACATATATATTTAAGTTTGTATATTTTTGTCTTTTTTTTTTTTTTTGGTACGCTGAATAATTTGCTTATTAAATACTGAGAAAAGTGTGTTAAAATATTTATCAAAGATTTATAAGTTTCTCCTTGTAATTCTACCATTTTTTTCTTTATATATTTCTAAGTTATGTTGCATACCATATGGCTGTGTACTTACACACTCAGGATGGTTTAAATTTCTTATTGGATTCCTCTGTTTATTATTCTGTAATGATGAACCTAAGTTTTAAAAATATTTTGTTTATTGCTGTTTCTATACCAGCTTTATTTTTATTTGGATTTACTTGGAATATCATTTTCTACTCTTTTTTTTTTTTTTGGTGTGGTTTGATTTTGTATGTCTTGTGTAAGCATTATATAGATGGATTTATTATTTTTCAGCCATTCTGATGATCTTTATCTTTTTGACAGGCAGAGAGGGAACAAATTATATCTGTATTTCCAAATTCATCTTACAGTTGTCTTCATTTTCACTATGATGCAGCCATTAAAATGTTTTTAAATTTTTTTAAATTTCCTTTTTTAATCAACTATACTCTAATAAAAATTTTTTTAAAGAATAAATGCTTTAAAAATTTCCTTTTTTAAATTTCCTTTCCTTTTCAAAAGGAAATATCTCTAATTCAATATCTTTGCACATATAATTTTCTTAAGATTCAAACCTCAGTTTAAATGCTCCCCCTTCTTTCAGAGAAATTTTTCTCTTGACCTATTCCTTTTTAAAATAGCACTCCCATTATTTTATATCTTACTATATTTATTATTTATTTCTTTTTTCTTTTTTATTTCTTTTATAACACAAAAGTTATTTATAGACAGGTTATTTAGTGATATTAGTATTAATACTACTATTATACTAATCATTTTATTTACATGTTGATTATTTGACCTTAGTCAATAGAGGGAGAAAGATAAAGGAGCCCTAAAGGAGTAACATGCTCAAGTGAAGAGCAAGTAAAGAGGTGGAAATAAAGACTACTCAGGAGTGGCAGAGAATGAGAATGGGAGTACTTTTAGAGAGAATAGGAAATCTGTAATCCTCTAGGACTCTGGGGAAGAGTGAAGTAAGTGTAACTACACACATGTTTAAGGCAAAAAGGAGGTTAAATGAAGAATTGCCTACATCAGACCTTATTTACTGAGTAAAGAGGGGAGAATAAACGGAGCTGAGAACGTTGGAATATTTGTTAAGTGGAGCACCCTAGAAGAACAGGGGTTAGGCTCCAACTTTAGTTAGGGTGAAATTACAATGTGTATTCATTTGAATAGTACCTTCTGGTCCATGGCAGTAGGGGGTTAATAGAAATGATGCAGGGAGTGACTTAAGTTACGAAGTATGTGGTCATGCTGATGATGGAATGTATTATACAGGGCGAAGGTAGCATTGACCTAAGGTAGAAACATCAAAGGTAGAAACATCATGAATGCACTGTGAACACCATGTTAAGAGGGGGACCTGAATTCTTGTTCCAGCTGTGCTCTAAACTATTGTGTAACTTTGGGCACAGATTTGCCTTCCCCCGAATTAGAAAGGGGTTGAACCTGATCATCTCTAAAGCCCTTTTCAATTTTCAGGTGATGAGAGTGTATGAAATAGATGGAGTTGAGTGATTAAAGGTTCAGGTAAAATTGGGTAATGGGTGAGAAGAAGCAAGAACATGTATGAAGCTTGTAATAAGTTTTACCTCCTAACTTTGTAATAAATGTTACAAAGTTCATTGTAATCAATGAACTTGTTTTCAGTGTTCATTCACAATTCTTTTTTTTCTTAAATTTTATTTGTTTGTTTATTTATTTATTTATTTTTGGCTGTGTTGGGTCTTTGTTTCTATGCAAGGGCTTTTTCCACTTGCAGCGAGGGGGGGCCACTCTTCATCGCGTTGCGCGGGCCTCTCACCGTCGCAGCCTCTCCCGTTGCGGAGCACAGGCTCCAGATGCGCAGGCTCAGTAGTTGTGGTGCACGGGCTTAGTTGCTCCGCGGCATGTGGGATCTTCCCAGACCAGGGCTCGAACCCGTGTCCCCTGCATTGGCAGGCAGATTCCCAACCACTGCGCCACCAGGGGAGCCGTTCATTCACAATTCTGATCTCATTTACCTAAATAAAAATATAAGTTGGTAGAGATAGAAATTAGTATTCTCATTTATAGACAATCTAGCTAGAGGAAAGATCACTAAATTTCAAGTCTAATTCCAGCTGTGTTTCTAAGAATGGCATTCGCAAGCCACAGTTTTTATCCTTATTTTCTCATCTGTAAATTAGGGGGGTTGACTTCTGTATCATACTGCCTGAATTTTACTTTTAGGCAGGTTTCTAGGTCAGGGTAATATGGTAGTTGTTATGTATCTGCATTTTATAAAGACATTTGACATATTAATCTTTTAGATTGTCCTTTGTAGACAAGAAATAGTAAATGTGTGACAGCACTTGGGAGAATTTGCAACTTGGGAATTACCTCATAAAATGACACAGGACTCTTTCCTCAGTATAGTCTTTTTCACCGTTTTTAGCAATGACATGGATAAAGATATTGATGGCTTGCTGATTAAATATCCTATATGCTGGATAACAGAATCAAAATCAAAGATGATCTCAGCAGGCTTCAACTAAGAGCCAAATGTGGCGAGATGAAGCGCTGTGGATTCCTCTAGTTGGGCCAGCAAGCACACTGCACAAGATGAGAGGCAGGGGCTTCCTTCAGATCTTGCCTCCATTACTTCTGTGTGGCCCCACATGCAAAAAGTATAAAAGAATATTGTGAATTCTTTCTTTATCCTGGAGTCATGCTACTTCATTCCCCAAAGGCAACCAAAATTATTAGGTTTTTAAGTGTATACTTCCCAAGAAATTGTATGCCAGGGTAAGCAAATTGTGTGTGCATCCATTTTCCTCCCCACTTTCCCATTTTTATACAAATGGGAGTATATTATTCACGGCTGTTTTGTACCTTGTTTTTTCCTTATCTTTATGAGTTTATGTTGGAGGTTTTTATGTATCCTGATTACTTTCTTTTAAGTGGTTGCACAGTATTATTTTGTAGGGATGTATCATGGTTTAGTTAACCAGTCCTTCACTAATGGGCATTTTGGCTGTTTTTAGTCTTTACTACAAGCAGTGCTGTAGTTAATAACGGAACAATAGTTTTATCTGTGGAGTAAAGTCCTAGAAGTGGTATTGCTAGGTCAGAGGGGAATTCCACTCTCTCGTGTCAGAGTTGTCCTCCTTGCCCCTCTTGTTTCATGTAATATTAGAGAAAAATAAATTTTATAGCTGGAAAAAGGTTTATGTGCCATGAAGTTCAGTGATTCTCGAAGTGTGGTCCGTGGGCTAGAAGTAGCAGCAGCAGCACCACTGAGAACTTGGTAGAAATGTAGCTTCTTGGGGCCCATCCTGGACCTTCTGAATCATTACTTCTGGGGGGCCCAGCAATTTGTGCCAGCAGCTGATTTTACATATGAGGAAACTATGATCAGAACAGTGAAGTAACATACCAAACATGATATAGTTACTGGTGGCTTCTGTTACATCTCACCCATAACTGGCTCTTTTTCTTGTGTAGTTTTGTCTCTTTTGAAAAACATGTTTTGTTTTTAAAGTTATCAATATAAAAAATAGGTCATTGATTCACTTCCTACCTTTTTCATTTGTGCTTCTCTGTGTCTTTTGGGACATAGCAAATTCAGATGAGTGCTATTTTGAGGTTTTTATCATGATTCTTTAGACTTAGCTGACTTTTAAAACCAAACCTTAAATTGGCTCCCTGCTATTTTTTACATGCAAGACTTTTGGTTGTCTCAGGGGTGACCTCTGACTTCTTTTCCAGACTCCTTTCCCGTCACGTCATGTCTCTCCTCCTTTTAGAATTTCTAAGCTATATCCTGTTCTCACTGCATCTACTCCTTGCCTCATATTTCCTCTCTTTCTTTTCTCTCTACACTGAAATCAGACTTTCATTTGATTTCATCTTCTTGAAGCATTTGGATCTTCCAAATTGAAAATATTAGTATCCTTTAGCCTTCCCATAGCATTTTGGTTTTTCTATTTCTGTATTTGTGCTTGGCTTTATTTTGTTAATATGCATTTATATCAATCTTTTGTTAGTTTGTATGCTCCTTGAGGACAAGGATCGTATTTTATTTGTTGTCACTTCAGGCTTCTTGCACCATTCTCCTCACTTACTGGTTGATAGACAAATGTTGGTTGCATTTGTGTTCAGTGGAATGAGAACATACTCTGGACTGTACTCACTCAGTATCTGTAACTCTAACCAGTTGTCTTATAAATATTCTGATGACTGCATAGGATAGTAGGCACAATAGGGATAAGTCAGCTCCAACTCCTCCACTGAATTTTCCAAATGGAAAATTACAAATCCACAGTCACTTGATCTATATTTTGGTGTTCTTACGTGCCTGGCATAATGTTGTGCACGGAGGATGATATGTTTTCAGTGTCATTTCCATAAATAAAGGACAGCACATTTTTACTATCGATACTGCGTTATGCCTGTATACATTTAAATTACATGCATTGTTCCTCTTTGTGAACTTGAAACTTAGATGTATGGTGTTAAGGAGATGTTTAAATTTTTCAAAATTCTTAACAAAATTTTAGTTGCTATCTTAAGATTAAGATACTCTGTTGTGCGGCTTCCCTGGTGGCGCAGTGGTTGAGAATCTGCCTGCCAATGCAGGGGACACGGGTTCGAGCCCTGGTCTGGGAAGATCCTACATGCCGCAGAGCAGCTGGGCCCGTGAGCCACAACTACTGAGCCTGCGCATCTGGAGCCTGTGCTCCGCGACAAGAGAGGCCACGACAGTGAGAGGCCCCCGCTCGCCGCAACTAGAGAAAGCCCACAGACAGAAGCAAAGACCCAACACAGCCAAAAATAAATAAATAAATAAACAAATAAATTTTTTTTTAAAAAAGATACTTTGTTGTGCTAAATACCCAAATATCAAGACTAGGTGTTTCCTATTGACGAAGCTTCACATTCTAGTAAAATACAAAACTTTCTCAGATCATCTCAACATACTTGTCAAGGAAGAATATATATGCTTCACTGTGGGATAGAGTGAAAATTTTATCATTTTTATTTCAATTTTTCTGTAAAGCATTATAATTTTATACTTAACTTTTAATTTTTTGAGTAGTACTCAAAGTTTTAAATGGTGGTTGCCTGGAATACGGTGATTTTGGTTCATCAGGCAAATGTTCTTATAAGCTGTCTTGAGAAATGGAGATGTTATGGGTGGCTTAGTGCCAAAGTTAACAACTTTGAAAGAATGTGCCACTATATTAATTTTGAAATTATTTTTCTCCAAGACACATCATTTTTTATCAATTTTTAGCTAACTGTGTGGAAAATGGAGAAGTGGAATGCTTTAATAAAATTTTGTGATCAGAGGTAAATTGTAAAAATTAAATATAATAGATTACCAGCCCATTTAGAGGCTCATATTACCTTAGCAGTTGTATAAGAATTTACATGCAGCAGGGGAATTTACATGCAGCAGGGTTGTTGATTGCTGTTTTTAGATCAATAATTGTTGTACAATTATTACAACATTGTACAACAATTGTACAACAATTGTTGTATTACAACATTGTACAACAATTGTACAACAATTGTACAACAATTACAACATTGTACAACAATTATTACAACATTGTTGTAATAATTTTAACATTGTTGTAACATTGTAAGCTTGTAAATTTGATCTTATTGTTATGTCATACCAAACATATGCAAAACTCTTTTGTCATTGTTCTAGAGTCATTTAAAAGGCAGTTCAGATAGTAATACGTGAGAAGGTAGAAAAATGTTATGATTTTTCTTCTGTCCTTAGGAGTTTATAGTGGCATGGGAGACTTTATGCAAAGGAAACAGAAAGCATTCTGCACAATAGCTTTCAATTTCAGAGTGGAACATAACTAATTTTTCTATTTATCTGGCATCTTTAATTTTGTTTGTCAAGTTATTGTTATTTGTCCACAGTCAACTAAAAGTTTGTGCTTATTAATATCATCAGGGGCAGGCTTTGCTGGATGGTAATAAGGTAAAGCTGCGTCACATCTGTAGTTCCTGTCTCTAGCACCTGTTTCCTACCGAAATGTAGAGCTGAGTTTCTCATTTTTTCTATTTTAGTGAGCATTTGTCCTGTGCTTTCACATTCTTTCTTCATGGGGAAAGTAATGTATGCACAAGTGTGGAGATTGCCCAACATCAGCCAATTTATTTGATCAATGAGGAGCATATACACATGGCTCAGTCTTCACCTGCACCATTTCAAGGTAAGTAAAAGATGATGTCCCTGCTCTCCACCCCTCCCCACCAAGTGGATAGCCACCTTTCCCAGTAACGTTTTACAGAATGAGATACTGTCTTGAATAGTTAAGCTAAGCAATAAGGGTCGATTTCTGAAGAAGAAAGAGAAGACCACAAGTAAGTGATAATAGCTTGCTAGTTTTTTTACTGAAAGCTTCTCACATACGACATGGTCTTATGCGTATTGAGGAATAAAATGTGGAGAATTTCCTTTATATCAAAAGAGGATTAATAAGTATTTGAAAAATATAATCCAATGTGTAATTGACAAATATTATAAATTAAAGGTTTTCGTTGTCCCATGGTTTTAGGAATGTAATGACTTACAGAAAATTACTGTTAAACTTTGTACTATTTGAAATTTCAACCAACATCAAATTTCTAGAGTTGTGTAGTATGTAGTTTCTTCATTGATATTAATATCTTATTTTCTTTTAATTATAGACTACATTGTTTGTAGGTATTTGGTTGTAATTTAACTTACATTCATATTTTCATTAGTTCTCAACTAATCACCTGGATATCACCAAAATAATGCTTTGTCCCTTTTTCTCTAGATGTGCATTCTAAAGCTTTGGTTTTGTGTTTGGAATTCATAATTTTCTATGGATAACTCTTTTTAAATGTTATAATATTAAATTGAACCATATAGAAATATCTTTTTTAGTTCAATCTAATTTATCAGTTCTAGCGATGTCTGGTTGAAACAGTCTTAGTATATCACAAAATGTAATTTAAAAAATTTTTTTAATAAAATTGACAAGTATTTTTATTGATATAATAGTTTGTCAAATGAGTGTTTAGCCTGCATATTATTTATGATGGCTTTTTGGTTTCCTACAAATTATTCTGATTTAATGTGATGAAAGCATCTTTTTCTTACCTTAAAGATTATTAAGTTTTTTTTAAGGTAGAAAAGAACATTGAACCTCATGTAATTGTGTCCTGATTATTGCCTACATTTTCCTCCATCTTGCAACACATTTTAAAGCTATCTACTTTATTATTCTGTAGTTTTTGGATGTTTTATGTATGAACTGCTATGTAATTCGAAACGACCCAATTCTCAAACCGTACACTTAAGAGTTGTACAGTATGTGCATATTTTAAAACTGTGTTATTTAAATACTGTGTCAGGATTATTTAAATACCGTGTTTCCTTCTTCTAGAGTCATTTAAAAGGCAGTTCAGATAGTAATACATGAGATTATTTAAATACTATGTTTCCTTGACTCTGAAAGTGAGGATCATCTGACTTTAGATTTTTTAAATTAATTTATTAATTTATTTATTTATTAATTTATTTATTTTTTGGCGTTGGGTCTTCGTTGCTGTGCGCGGGCTTTCTCTAGTTGTGGCGAGCGGGGGCTACTCTTTGTTGCGGTGCGTGGACTTCTCATTGCCGTGGCTTCTCTTTGTTGCGGAGCACAGGCTCTAGGCACGCAAGCTGCAGTAGTTGCGGCACACGAGCTTAGTTGCTCCGTGGCATATGAGATCTTCCTGGACCAGGGCTGGAACCCGTGTCCCCTGCATTGGCAGGAGGATTCTTAACCACTGTGCCACCAGGGAAGTCCCTGACTTTAGATTTTTGTCAAGCAAAATAAAAGCATTTACTTATGATAATAACAGAGGGCATTACTAGTCATGAGGAAAGATAGTATTGGCAATACCAGGTCCCTATAGACTACTTATTTTAAATCTTAATGGTTTCTTGCTAATACCTTGAATCATGGAAGACTTTGTGGGGCATTATCCTGCCTATTTCCCGTGATTGGTGCGGAGAAGTTACGTTCTTAGGGCAGGTGTTGGCATATAGATAATTATAGTGAACATAATTAACCATATTGGTGTGGAGATTTCCAAGAAGTGTTAAAACAGGAAAATTGCCCTTGATTATGTGTGTTGGTTAGATCAGTATTTTTATCCCATTTGGATCAGTACGGAACAGCAGAAAGGCAACACGAAATATGTGATGTCTACAGCCATCTCTGTCTTGATTGATGTGATACATCATCCAGCTGTTAAAAAAATAAAGCCATCCCCAAAAAAGGACCTCCCAGTTAATGCCTATGCTGAGATTTTTTTATAAATCAGGATTAAGGAAAAGTGACCTTTATCCCCAGAAAAGTGTTATTCGGAAGGTCACAATACTCACCATGAGACTAAGAACTGGCTGAGTTATACAGTATTACATTAACTACATTTTTGTGTCTAGCTCAGTGAAAATGACATCAAGGTCAAACAGTGAAAGAATAAGAGAGAGGGACTTTGAGTCCTTTACTTTGCGTAAAATAAATTTTATTTAGAGTTGTTTAATCAGCAGACCTCCAAAACAGTCATAATTGAAATTATACATAACATTATGTTTCAGACTTGGTCCATTAAGACTTTCCTGCTACTAGATGTTTTATGTATATATTATTTTAAAATTACCTCAAATATTTAGGAAGTCTCAGGAAACATAAGGAAGAATGTTCAAGTCCTAGACTGGTTTTGGGGTATGTGTATTGAATGGTCTTCTTCTGTCATGTGGAAGATTCAGTATTCACATTGTATAAGCTATTACCAAACAGATGTTTATATGCTTTAATGTATAGATAGTTTATATAGTGTGTGTTGATATAGCTGTCAGACAGTGTTATACCTCCCCCATCTGATTTCCTTCAAAAATTGATTTGAGTTGAGAGGCATATAAATAAGAAGTACTAAAATGAGAAAGTTTTAAAAATTACACTTTAAAAGGAGTTAGGAAATAAAGAGCAATATACATTAAGTGATACTATGCTTCACCCTAAAAATTACCATACATGTAGCATTACACTTAAGCAGGAATTATTACTGTGATCTGTAACATATGTTTCTCCTCTCTGCTTTAGTACTGGTAAGTCCTTATGGCTTAAATGGCACGCTAACAGGCCAAGCATACAAGATGTCAGACCCAGCCACCCGTAAGTTGATTGAGGAATGGCAGTATTTCTACCCAATGGTGCTGAAAAAGAAAGAAGAATTGAAAGAAGAGGAGGAGTTGGGGTATGATGATGATTTCCCCGTGGCAGTAGAAGTAATTGTTGGTAAGAGAAAATATTTTGCCTGAAGAACTTAATTCTATCTTCTTCATCTTCCTTAATTTAAAAAGATAATCATGGAGATTCATCAAAAATAATCTCCATAATTTTCCCATCTTTTTGAATTCTCTTGACACGGTGGTATTTGCTGAGTAGTTATCTTGCCTGAAGCACCAATGGTCCCCGTATTCCAAATGCTATTATGATAATGTTGGAACACATGTTTAAATAGCTATTAACTTATGAAAGGACGAAACCTATCACTTTTGGCAGTACCTAGTGAGTTTTGACTCTGACCACTGGAATAATGAATTTGGCGGTTGAATGTGAACTTTTTCTCAGGCCTGGTGCTCTCTCTCTCTTTCCTCACAGGTGGTGTTCGGATGGTTTATCCTTCAGCTTTTGTTTTGATCTCTCAGAATGACCTCCCAGTTCCTCAGAGTGTTGCTGGTACCGGAGGCCATATTACAGTTGGGCAGCAGGGACTTGGTAGTGTGAAGGACCCAAGTAACTGTGGGATGCCGCTCACCCCGCCCACCTCTCCAGAACAGGCTGTCATAGGTGAGTACAGTCCGGGTGTGGATCTCTTCCTGGGTGGAAGAGATCCCAGAAAATCATGTAGTTCCCTTGCCATGGAACAGATGAGAAAACACACTGAGAAATTCCTGGTGGAAGAGATGGAGATAGAGTAATGTGGTGATTCTACAAAATGGAGAAGGAAAATTGTAAACAAACAGAATTTATGAGCTTCAGAATTTTAATTGTGCCTGTATTAGTCTTTACTCCAATTACACAGTTTAATTGTTTCTCGTAAGTTCTCCACGTGCATCTGCTCTTTTATACTGATGTGGGTGCATTTAGGAGACAAGATGTGAGTTGCTTTTCTTTCTTTTTTAAAAAAAAAAAAAAAAAAAAACAAAACAAATGGAGAATACTAAATCAGAGAATAATTGATGCCTTTGCCCAGTTGGCTGTTGCCAGCCAGTGACAAGTCTTGGATGAATTCTCTTTCCTTATTATATTATAAAGTTAGTCTAACATCCAGGATCTCTGAATAAATGCCTTGTCCTTTCAATAATCTGTCTACAGTAATGACAAATATTAATTACATTTGAAAAATTTGTCAATTTCAGCATTCTTCCTTCTTGGAAAAATACAGAAATTGTTTAATTTGGGAGAATGTTGCCTTCTTTGTTGAGTAGTATATATCCTATATTAACTTTTTTGTTGTTGTAGTTGACTTCATTTTAATTGAAAATCTAGTCACTAAGAAAAGGATACTCATCATACTTGAGCTGAAATGAGATTAATTATAGGTATTTAATGTGGGCCGTGTTGGCAGGAGCATCAGAGTAGATAAAGCCTTGGCTGCTAAACTTTGAAAACAGACTGTCAGGCATGATACATGCTCATCATGTGGTAATTTTCGTGAGGGTCAGATAAGACAGGTTTTCAGAGTTTCTAGCATAGCGCTTGGCATGTAGTGGCATTCAGTAAATGTTCATGGTTAAATAATATATTGGGGAAAAGTATAGACTTTGTGATTGAATCTAATTTTAAAACCTAGCTGTAGTTTCTACTAGGTGAGTGACCTTATTTAATTCTCATACTTGCTCTGAACACCAGTTTCCTCTGTTAAATACTATATAGTTTCCAGGGTTATTATGCATATTAGATCATGTACTTGACAGTGCTTGGTAAACAATAAAGCAGTATACAAACAGTAGTGTAAGGAATTTAAAGCAGTGCTCAAAACTCCAGTTTCAGCACACAGTATTAAGTTACCTGGAAGGAATTACTCAGATACTGTGTGGGAGACATAGAAATGGACAACACGTAGCCTTTGGGTTTTTGGGGGGATGGGGTGGGGAGGGGGAAGGGTTTGGCCGTGCCACATGGCTTGCGGAATCTTAGTTCCTCTGACAGGGATCGAACCCCTGCCCCTTGGAGTGGAAGCGTGGAGTCCTAGCCACTGGACCACCAGGGAAGTCCCTAGCCTTTGTTTTTAAGAGCCTTGTAGTTGCTAAGATGGTGAAAAAATGTACTACGTCTGGCTCTAATACGGTAGAGCAGAGAATTTGGATGATCTCTTATGAAAGGATTTGCCATCAAATCAGTTTTTATTGAAACTACTTTAAACTGAAAAAGCATAAAAATACTTGTACAGTTTTTTATAATAATATCATAGAGAAGATATATTAATAAAAAGTCTAGAATTATCAGTATTTTGAAAAATGTTAATCATATTTCATATCAAAGTTTGGATTTGGATTGTTAACAGTTAAACTTATGACAACTTATGTAGTATTTGTTTTTGTTTTGCCTGGTACTTAGTGAAATTTGTGTTCATCTTAAAACTGAAGGCCTGCTGTGTGCATGATGCCTTGACCTTTGATCAGTTTAGAACTCTAAATCCATAATTCAGAAAAAAGAAGTTTGGGGACTTCCTTGGCGGTCCAGTGGTTAGGACTCTGTGCTTCCACTTCAGGCGGCACGGGTTCGATCCCTGGTCTGGGAACTAAGATCCCACATGCCGTGTGGGGCAAAAAAAAAAGAGAGAGAGAAAACCTAAAAAAAAAAGAAGAAGTTGTTTTGTTATGGTGGGTTTCAAGTGTGTACTTTGTAACCATAGATATTCAGATTTCTTCCCTTCTAACTCTGTGTATGTCATTGTGCTAGGCCCTGGGTAAATAAATCTCTTGATGCCTCCTCATTCCCAAAAACAAACAAAAAAAACTAAATAAAAGTGACTGATATATTTGTCATAAAATTAATTTGTCCAAGTTTATACATCATAATAACGTTGACTTACAGCTTAGGACTCCTAATACTCCATCAGCAAGAGCCCTGCTCAACCTTGTCACTCTGCACTTGACTGATGTTGAGCACTGCCGTGTTTTCCTAGACATAGGACAAAGTGGGCTACTTTGCCCCTTAAAATGGCCAGGAGTCTCCTAGATTAGCATGGATTCTCGGAGGGCCAAACAGTTCTGCCTCGTGTGGATAGGTACATCAGCTTGCGTTTTCTGTTTATGGAGATAATTGTGAGAAGAAACATTCAATATGCATTTAACAGCATGGAGTACAGTTCTCATTTAATTCCATATAAGGTCTAACTCACATTTTAGTTAAATCATTAAAAGCTACTGAAAAGCATTAACCCAACTTTAATCAGAAAAGATTCTGTGGCTTGCTTTCCCCATGCCCTCTCCTGTTTTCGTCATAAATAATTCCCTTATGATACCATGGATTTACGATCTGTTTGGCTGTATTGTAGGGTGTTTGGGGGCAAAGGGCTATGTTATCTACTTCTGTTTGTTTTTTCACTTTGCCTAGTTTTATAATAGGCATTTGAAAATCCACTGTAAAATCAAAATGATTTATTTTGTACCACGAACCAAGTCAGAGAACTTTTCAGATAAAGGTAGCAATGAAAGATCAAATTTCTTGTCTCCGTTAATTTATCTCATTTGTATTATAACAGTACTTTTCTGGGGAACAAGTTTCTGTTTCTAAGAATGTAAGCATTGGGGTTTGTTTTTTCTTTCTTTTTTTAAAAAATAGAGCTGAGACTAACCATTCACCTCATATAATGGTTGTTTTGCAGTGATACCAAGAATATTAGTTTGTGATATAAGGTTGTTTCTTTCTTTTTCACACGAGAGTGGAGGCCTTTCAGAGCGCTTAAAATTGATTATTTCAATCAAGATGTTTTGCATCGTAGTTCTATCAAGAGTAAAACCCACAATATGTTTATGAACTCAAATAGATAAAAGTAGTTGAATCAGAATTTAATACTGGAAATTGACTTCAGTATTTGTCTTGTATGAGACGGAAGTAGTAAAATACTTATAACCAATAACTAGTATTATCAGCGATTATAGTAGACATAGTAGAAAATGGATTACAATACCAAGTACAGTTGGAAAAACTAAGTGGAGTTATTAGAGAGAAACCAGTGAATTTTTAATCCTCTGATATAAAATGTTGGGTCAACTTCTTTCAGTGTTTTAGTATTAAGCTTTCATAAGTAGTGTCAGGCATAAGGATGAACAGTTCCATACACAGATTTGAGATTTGACCTTCTTAAGAATTTCTTTCTCCTACCCAGGTCACTGCGTGCAGATGTTACACAGCCATTTAGCTACATGAGCATAAAGCTCCCTCTACTGTTTTGTTACTGCATTGGGCTTTAAAAATTCAAACAACCCATGCATGTTTATAGCTTTAATATTGTCATGTTTGAATCCTCCCATGTAAGTTGTCTCCGATACCTGTGGAGTAGGAGTGCCTCTGGATGGATGTGCCATTGAGGGTATGTGAGTGTGAGTATTGATGCGATTGAAAGCCATACTGACGCAAATTTACTCATCGCTACAGATAGTGTTATTGTCAGGGGGGGTAGCAGCAAAGCTACATGATCAGTTTCAACAATTAAATATTTATGTTAAATAAGCCAGCAGTCTGTGCACTAGGAGACCTTTTCAGAAAATTCTGACATTCCAAATTGTCTGTCTTTCCTAGGTGAGAGTGGAGGGACACAGAGTGCTGTCAGCCAGCTGGGTTCCCACGACGGGGGGATGATAACTGTGCACAGCCCGAAGAGGTCGGGGAAGATCCCTCCAAAGCTCCACAACCACATGGTCCACCGAGTGTGGAAGGAGTGCATCCTCAACAGAACGCAGCCCAAGTATGTTTTTTGCATTCTGTCTGGATGGTGGTTTAGTAACCATGTCTTTTATTACTACATGAAGAGGATCAATCACATTGTGCTCTTGTGTGACCAAACCCTGAGGGGGTCACTGGATTGTTAGTTCCTCTTTTTGAACATAATAGGGTAAAATTCAAAACAAAGATGTTAAAATAATTTGACTATCCAGGAAAAATTTGAAGTTCCTGATCATCTCAAGATTATCATGGTGTTCATCTGACATTTTTTAGCACAGCTGGCTCAGAGATTCACTCTGAGTGTCAGGACAGTAATTGTGGGTTTGGTTTTTCCCTGTATACCTACTAATGAATGTTTCCTGTTTACAAAGGGAAATGACCTTCTTTGCCATGTTTTCTATTATACATTAGCCTCATGCTTTAATTGACAATGCATTTCTGAACTGAACTGATGACAATTAGAGGGGTATGTAGTAGCTGCTGTGCTTCTGTTTGTTGACTTGGGGAAATTCTTTTCTTCCCCTACCCAACTTCCCTTCCTTGCCCCACCTCCCTCCCGTCCATCCCCTCTGACCTCCCTCCTTCCTTAACATATTTTTGGAAAAGAAGAGGAATTGATTCTAAGAAGAGATGGCTGGTGATTATTTTAATTGCATGAATGATAATGTCAAACAGTAGTCAGTAAATACTATTTCACTTATCAAGATTTACATAAACATATTCAGCATATTTTCACATCTGTTTTGATATGACTGAGATGTCTAACTTTTTGACTGATACAGGTAAACAAAAGAGTCTTCATTCTCTGGAGCAGAATAAATATGGACATTCTTGTCAGTAATTCCTAAGAACTCATTTAGAAGCCAATTAAGTGTTTCTTCAGTGACTGCTATTCAAAGCTTTATATACACAATTAAAACCTGTCCTTTGGACCTAGCTTTTAGCAAATTCCTACTATATATTTATTTCCCAAATAGTTGGCTCTAGAATAGGCTACTAAAGAAGATTTAGTAGAAAAAAATCTAAAATAATTGCAGTGGGAAATCATATGTCAAGTTCTAGATTTAAAAGATATCTCTATTCACTTTAAAATGATCCTTTCCTTTAGAATTATTGGTACAGATATTTTCACGTATGTCTGCAATGCCTAGACAATTTCCATGTTAACATTTTCTTTTTCTTTTCCTTTCATTTACCATCTTTGATTTTTATCACCACTAACCTTTCCACCAAGTCTAACAAATCAGAGCCCTTCTATCAGCAGCACCGAACAGGGAGGTGAGACACCCAGAAAGGCAGGGGAGGGTGGAGAGCAAGCGAAGTCCTTGCAGAGCCATCAGTGAAACACTTTGCAATATCAGCTATAGCAAAATCAACAGTACAGAAATACTGCGCACTGTTCTTATTTATGCAGTAGTAGACATCTACTTTTTGCTACCAATTATTAGTGACATGCAGGAGATATTTTTGATTCTTGTGTTTTAGTTCACATCACTCGTGTGGAGTGCTGCCCTTAAATGCTAGTAAATATAGGTGTCTTAAGAGTGATTTAAACAGTCTGGGGGTATATAATTCATAGATGCTGTGAAAAGATAATTTTTTAAAATCTAGGTTATTTCTGCAGAATTTAGGTGACTTTTTAAAAAACAACAGATAATAGTGCCGGGTAGTGTTTTAATTGCTATGTGTACCACCCATGTTAAAATGTATATTAAACTTAAATAAAAATATTTGGAATCCTGACTCTTCTAGGGCATGGCAGTAGTAGTTGCCTTTCCCACCCCCGCAACCTCCCACCTTGAGTTGCTCTCAATCGTCTATCAGCAAGATACCATTATTGTGTAAAATGTATTCATGTCTTTCTAACATTTCCCACCCCCCACCCCCCCCCCCCGCAGAGGTATGGATATTATCTAATGTTTACACGAGCCACATTATTTAACCTTTTTTAGGAGGAGCCAGATGTCAACTCCAACTCTTGAAGAAGAGCCTGCTAACAGTCCTGCTACTTGGGATTTTGTGGATCCAACCCAAAGAGTCAGCTGTTCTTGCTCTAGGTGGGTAGGGGCCAAGGCGGAACAGTCTGATAGAACATTTTGTTGGTTGTCTCCTGGCCTCTCAGACCACTTCTTCTACATCATTTTGCTTTATTATTTATGTATTTATTTATTTTAAATTTTTTATTATTTTTAAAATATTTATTTATTTATTTGGCTACGCCAGGTCTTAGTTGCGGCATGCGGGATCTTCGTTGCGCCTTGCGGGGTCTTTAGTTGAGGCATGTGAACTCTTAGTTGCCGCATGCGGGATTAGTTCCCTGGCCAGGGATCGAACCCGGGCCCCCTGCATTGGGAGCGCGGAATCCTAACCATTGGACCACCAGGGAAGTCCCTGCTTTGTTTGGTTTTAAATCTTCTGCTTCCAGTGATGGAAAAAAGCTTGGTGTTTTTCTTCTATGCAGATGCTACAGTTTTATTGTCGGGACTCAGAATGAGCCTTTTTAGACAACTGGCCCTGTTACCAAATTGCTCCCACAGATTTCTTCAGGATAACTTCTTCAGAACTGAAAGCATCAGTTTGACAAGACAATCTCTTGCCATTTAACTGAGTTTATTTAATTACTCTTAATTATGAAGTTGAGATAAATATCAAGCAGGTTGGCTTGAATTAATAGGATTTGGATTAAATAGACCTTTCATAGAAAATTTTTGTTGTTGGTGCTCGTGTTTTTTGGTGACTGAAGTAGGTATGTGGTAATAACACCTGCTAAAAGCTAAAATTGTTGCTCATTCATTTAGATATTTGAATAGAAACCCAAATTATTTTCTGTAGAAAATTTTTGCACTCCTCATTTATATTCCCTTGACTTATCACTCCTTGTGGTAATAGAGAATCTTATTGTCACAGATTTTCATGGGGGTTCTTAAATTTCTTAAGTGTATATCAGCCTTACCCCCCTCCCCTGCCAGCTCAGCTGACTGTAGGAGCATGTGGTGATGATTATTCACTTAGTGAGCAACTTAAGAGTATCTTTGCTTCCATTTGATACTGCTCAATACTTAGGTCAGTTGAGATAAGTGTACTTGGAAGATGGCCATTCATTTCTCTAGTTTAGATCACGGGGTTCTTAACGTGGCACATATGAATAGGCTTTGGGCTAGGGAGGCGGTCATGATGCCCGAGAATCTCTGCAAACACACACACGTGTGCACATGTGTGTTTGTACACTTAGGCGGCAGTTTTGACAGCTTCTTCCTGTTCCCCTTCCCTATAAATTGATTCTCTTTTATCAAGCTCTGCCTTGGTAGTCAGCTTTTTGTTGAGATGCTGTAAGTACTTTATGAAACTCTTTGATTGATTTTTCAAGGAGGATGTTTTCAATGATACTATTTGCTCATTAAGGGTCCTCTTTCTGAGCACGTGAGAATCTCTCTAGTCTCAGGATAGGTGTGGTATACCAGCTGAATACCTGGTTTACTTTCATCTCTAGGCCATTGTAAATTGTGTGACAAAAAGTATTTTCCTGTTAACAGTGACTTCTAAACAGCTTACAGCCAAGTTATGGTCCACCTTTAGAAAGTACATAGGATAAAAATTTTAGTGTATTTAACTTCACTTGTGCCTTCATCTTATTTTTCCTGCTCTTTTCCTTAATCTAGATTTTTTTCACTTTTTAAAAATAACTTTTTTACTGATTTCGATCACATTTTTATTTACTACCTTGCATTATTTTTACCTGAAGTGTAAATAAACAAATAACACTTTTTCTTCTGTCCTCCGGAGTTACTGCTCTATTTCCTCACCAAATTCTTATACCCTTCAGGTCTTATTTGTAGATATGCATTCTATTCCATTGACTTCTAAATGTTTATCTTTAGACCTGACTTCTTACATGTACTCTATTCTTGTATTTTGGGGAGTGCTTTTAAGATAAACCCTTAATATCGATATACCTGTTTCCTCACAAACCAGGTACCCGATTGCAGTCATTTTTGTCGCAGTTTTCCCCTTCTCAGCCTAGAAGCTTTATCATTTATTTATTTTGCTTAATTGTCTAGATCAATTTTATCATTGCATTTCACAATGATTTCCTTTGAAATGTCTGTTATAGTCATTCTACTTTCCTTATTCTTTTAGTCACCATGTGTTTCTACACTATTTGGCCCTGCCTCTGATTTCCTTCCCATTAAGGCCAAACCACTCATATAGTTAGCCTTCTGAGCCCACTCTTCCTGCTGCCTGCTTCAGTGAGGTCCCTTACCTGTTCACAGATTTGCAGTGATGGTCTCTTACTTACTGGTGTATCCCTTATTCTAACCATTCCACAATGTAGTTGAGTTGTTAAATGCAATTGAAAAAAAATGACGTTATAAGATTATCCACTTTGCACACACACACACACACACACTGTATTTTATTTTTACAAGAGATAAATAGACTGACACCAAGCATTGTACATGGATGACCACAACAAAAGCAACAATGATTGCAATTACCAAACATGAAACACACTCATACTATGTCATAATATTGACATTCAGTCCAGTAATCCTCCACTGTAACAGCTCCTTTACTTTGCAGTGAAAATTGATTTGTATATATTCTTTGCCTCTGAGTCCTTGTGGGATTTTTTCTTTTTTTTTAAAAATTCAAACAGAAAGTCACAAAAATTATACTCATCCTCATCAGTTCACTCAGTCCCATGTAATTAATTTTTTTTTTTTCATCTTGATCTTTTGTTAGCACTTTTATGAGTTCATCAGTTTTTCATTAGAGTTCTGAAAATGCTTATTCATTCAGTTCAGCGGTACAGTCAGTTACCAGAAACCTGTACTTGTCAGAGTCTTTTCCATGAATTTCCTGAAGATGAAACCCTTTTATAAGAACATATTTACAAAAGCATCAGAGTACACCCAGAACTGTCTGTAAATGACAAAAGACTTAAAAATGACCACGGTTAAAGATTTGATGAAACTTCATAATAATGCGGTTGACAAGAAAATTAGTTATTTCTGAGATATACATTTTAAAGTAAGAAAAAAAAAATTCTTTGGACTCTCTTCTTGGATCTAGGGATTTATACTATTAATCAAATTAGGAAAAAGATTTTGACCATTATTTCTGAACCTCCTTCCTGCATTAGGAGACTCCAATTACAAGAACATTAACCTACTTGAAGTTGTCTTACAGTTCACTGATGCTTGGAATCCTCTTGCTGCTCCTCTGCCTTCTCCTTTGACATTTTTTGTTGCTACGTCGTCAAGTTCACAAGTACTTTGTTCTGTCATCTGCTGTTAATCCTATCCGATGAATTTGTTGTTTCAAAAAAAAAAAAGATTATCCACTTTGCAAAAAGTCCTTACTTCGAAGAGGCTACTATGAAATATCTATCAAAGGACTGGTGTGGTTAAATGCTCTCTGAGAAAATCCAAATCAAAAAGTTTTATGTGAAAGACTTTTAGAGCCTAGGTCTTAAAGTAAGCACCCTTAGAAGATACTGAGATAATTGAGATATTTTCAGATGAGACATTCGTCTCTTACTGTGGTCCTTTGCCCTGGAGATTCAAAGTCCAATTTTTGCCTTGTTGACAATAGCCTTATGCACAGACAACCTTCTTCAAAGTCAGGATTTTTTTTTTTTTTAGAGTGTAGCAAAGACTTTGGCAAGAGTGTTTTCAGATTATCTACTGCAGGATTACTGAACCCATTATGGAATGGTCCCCTCCTCACACTATTTAACGGCCTTATGGGGCAGGGTGGCCATCCTGCTGTCCCACTAAACCAACCCATTATGCCACACAAATCCATTTTACTTCCCACTAGGGCATTGTTTAGTGCAATGCAACAGTAATTTAATGCCACCCTAGTGGCCTCAGAGAGTTACTGATACACCAGCAGGAGAGCTGACATTTTTCCTGGGAGTGATTTCTATATTGGGAGGAATTGGCTGACCTGCTATATAACTTTTTTGCACGGATTAAACCTTAGGATCATCTAGTGGGCCCTTACTGAGCAATTTCTCACACCCATGCTTGCCAAGAAGTGTGTTAGGATGTGAGCAGACTTGCTATTCCTGCTTAGATAGTACAGATGCATTTGTATGTGTGTGTTGTTTTAATATTCACTCGCAACCTTCTTCTTCTGTCTCATTTTAACATGTTTCTGTGAGATCCAACGTTGTCTTTTAGCCCTTCTTTCTTGGATAATAGTAGCATATAAGGTTCCTAGTATATTTATCCTATTAAATGTTCTTATTGATTGATTTATTTATTTTTTGCCTGCTTTGGGTCTTTGTTGCTGCACGCGAGCTTTCTCTAGTTGCAGCGAGCGGGGGCTGCTCTTCGTTGTGGTGCGCGGGCTTCCCATTGCGGTGGCTTCTCTTGTTGCGGAGCACAGGCTCTAGGGCGCGCGGGCTTCAGTAGTTGTGGCTCGCGGGCTCTAGAGCGCAGGCTCAGTAGTTGTGGCGCACGGGCTTAGTTGCTCCTCGGCATGTGGGATCTTCCCGGACCAGAGATCGAACGCGTGTCTCCTGCACTGGCAGGCGGACTGTCAACCACTGGGCCACGAGGGAAGTCCCCCTCTTAAATATTGTTAAAACTGACCCTTAGTTTCACACTTTGGGGGAGAGTTGCATAGTTATCTTATTCCTGATTTACAACACTATGAGCTTTTAGAAACCATCCTTTTTTTTTGTTGTTGTTGTTGTTTTTTTGTTTTGATAAGCCATTCTATATTGGAGTTAGTAGAGTGTTGTAAAATAGAAATCAGAAGCTTTTTTTTTTTTGGTTCTTTGTTTGACAGATGATCTCATTACTGTTGGTTTTAAAATGCAATATGAATAGATCGTCTGAGGCCCTCACCAAATTTGAAAGATTTGGGGATTTTCAAATTAGTATTTTTGTAGAGGTTAGCAGCATATTAATTAATGTTTCTTAAGTTCCTCTCTTATCTACTTAACTTGTATGTAATTGGTTCATCATTTTCTGTCAGGGTGTGTTGCAGTTGTTAGTCATTGTCAATATATTTAACACCCAGAGTCCATTTAGGTGTATTATTGCATATAATGTGTGCTTAAAACGACACAACCTTGTTAGGGACATCTCTTGTGTAATTAGAACGATGCAGTTACTTTCGTCTGTGTATTTACGGACTTCATTTTAATTCTCACGTCAGGCATAAACTTTTGAAACGTTGTGCAGTAGGACCCAGTCGACCTCCCACGGTATCGCAACCGGGGTTCAGTGCAGGACCATCATCGTCTTCATCTTTACCACCTCCTGCTTCTTCTAAGCACAAAACAACAGAAAGACAGGAAAAGGGAGACAAGTTGCAAAAGAGACCCTTGATACCATTTCACCATCGGCCCTCTGTGGCCGAAGAGTTATGCGTGGAGCAAGATGCACCAGGACAGAAGCTAGGCTTGGCGGGCATAGACTCCTCCTTGGAGGTGGCAAGCAGTAGGAAGTATGATAAGCAAGTGGCCGTGCCTTCCAGAAACACGAGCAAGCAGACGAATCTGAATCCTATGGATTCACCTCATTCCCCTGTTTCCCCTCTGCCGCCAACACTCAGCCCTCAGCCACGAGGTCAGGAAACGGAAAACGTGGACCCACCATCTGGCCCTGTGAATCCAGCTCTCTATGGAAGTGGGCTAGAACTCCAGCAGTTGTCTACTCTGGATGACAGAACTGTCCTCGTAGGCCAAAGACTGCCTCTGATGGCAGAGGTCAGTGAGACCGCCTTATACTGTGGGATGAGGCCCTCGAACCCAGGGTCATCAGACAAGTGGTGGCATAGTTATCATCTCCCATCCGTTGATGATGCTGACTTCCGGCCTCCAGAGCTCCAGGGTGAGAGATGTGATGCCAAAATGGAGGTAAACTCAGAGAGCACTGCATTGCAAAGGTAAGGTGACTCTCCACCCCATCCACCCGATCACCCGTCAGAAGGCCAAGGCCGTAGGTTCGCAAGAACCGGGGCCCTCAGATCCAAAATTGAAGAGGCCTTTCTTCACCATTCTAGACTCTGCATTTGGAAAATGTTTAAAAGCCAAATGCTTTATCCATTGTGAGGTTTAACACACATGTCGTTATTTAAATGCTGGCGTAAAAAGGTTTCATCATAGGATTAGCTATACTAGTATCGCTTTACTTTTGGCCTGCTGTTTGTTAATCAAAGAATATAGCTTTATGGGACCTTCCACACTGCGGTCAGTGCCCCCTTTGTGTGTTGACGCTTTTAAGGAAGGCTTTGCCTGCATTCAGGTATGTATCACACATCTGGTAATGATACTTCAGAGTGCTTTTGAGCTACCCATTATTCTAAACAGTTTACACAGATTATCTCATTTAATTTTCACCACAACTGTATTGCTACCTTAATTTCATAGCTGAGAAAGAAACTAGGGTCATGCAGTTAGTAAGTGACACAGGTGGAATTTGAACCTGGACAGTCTGTTGTCAGAGCCCACCTATGCTCTTAATCGGAATCCATGGAGTCAGGGACAAAAGTATACGTTCTTGATAAAAGCTACTGAGATTTCTTTAATTGTGAATACAATCTCTAAAATACACCTGTAGGTGAATTTTTAGGTGTTTTTTTTTTCAAAGTTTAGTTTAAGCTTTACAAATGCTTCAAATCATTAAATGTTGCTTAAAAAAAAAATCTAATCTTTTTATGTTTCTTGCTTAAATTGTCATTTGTTTTCTCTTTCAGACTCTTAGCACAACCTAACAAACGGTTTAAAATCTGGCAAGACAAGCAGCCCCAGATGCAGCCACTCCACTTCCTTGACCCATTGCCTCTATCACAACAACCTGGAGACAGTTTGGGAGAAGTCAATGACCCGTACACCTTTGAGGACGGGGACATAAAATACATCTTCACAGCGAACAAAAAATGCAAACAAGGGGCAGAGAAAGATTCCCTGAAAAAGAACAAGGTACCATTTAACAGAGAGAGAGTCCAGCCTGGTGTGGGTTTCAGTCTATGTCAGTACAACACATGTGGGAAGACTTTGGAGGCAGCATGTTTGAGATAGTCTTGCCTGATTGCTCTGTCCCCATATTCATGCTCTTGGTACTATTGTATCGAACAGCGTATTGTTCCTTTTTATGTCATGGCTCACCTTTGTTCAAAAGTCAGCCGAACATAAATGAAGCCTCATATTTTCCGGGCTATAGCTTGTACAGTGCATGTTTCCTCTCATATGCTAATTCTTGTTGGCCTATGCTCCCTGCTTATTTCTTTTTAATTATTATTCCAAAATACCCAAAATGTAAGAAAAAATCTTGGTAACAATACTGTTTATTGAGCGCTCACTGTGTTTACTGTGCTAAGCGCTTTACCTCTGTGTCTCTCTGAATTAATACCAACACCACTCCAAGACTGTGTCAGTATAATTTTACTGGTTCCATTGTCATAAAAATGAGTACTGTGGGTGTCTGCTGTCTTTAGCCTTAAGTTTTAAAACATTCTAAAATACTGGGCCATTTAAAGAGGTATTCTTAAGAATAGAGGAAGTAGGACAAAAGAGACCAGTATAGTTCAGGAGAATACTTCTTAGAGTCCTTTACAGAGATCTGTCTAGATCCAAAAAGCTTGAACCATCGTTCAGCATCCAAAATATTATATTAAAGGCAGCTTTTAACACCATGGCAGGTCTGTAATCAAATGCCACCAGTACCATTGAGGCATAAAACCCTGACTGACTCAGATCGAGGGGAAAGCGTGGGAGTTTTGGGTTCGGTTTAAATTCAGGGAAAAGGACATATCTTTTATTTCCTTTGGTTGCATAGACCATGGTTTATCATACTTGTGCTCATAACAAGTTCCATTCTACCCTCTAATTCTTTGTGTTCTCCCTCATATTCCACACTTTGGGTTGGTGTTCATGTGTTTTGTTTGGCTGAATTTATTATACAGTCAGAGGATGGATTTGGTACCAAGGATGTCACTACACCAGGTCATTCCACGCCGGTGCCTGAAGGGAAAAATGCCATGTCCCTTTTCAGTTCTACTAAAACAGGTGTGTACAATGATTATTTGCCTCACTTGGATTGTTGCTAAAATAAAATGCGAGGGAGATGCTTCTCTATTTAAAATTATATCCTTATTGTAATAGCAATAATTTGATCTCATCTTTAATATATTTTTCAGTTTGTTTTTCAGTTCCTTTCAAAACTGATAAACGTATTTGGCAATAATTGTCTCTAAATTTAACCGAAAACATAGGGAAACAGTTCACAGGCAGGGCTTGCTCATTGTCCTCTCCTCACTCCTTCTCCCTTGATGAAGTTGCTCATTCTGTGCCTTTTGCCTCCTTTCCCACAGATGTTCGGCAGGATAGTGCTGCTGGCAGGGCTGGCTCCAGTAGCCTTACACAAGTGACAGATTTGGCACCTTCCCTTCATGACTTAGACAACATCTTTGATAATTCTGATGACGACGAACTTGGGGTGAGTCTGCTGTGGCTACGCAAACAAAAATTCACTTAAGTGCATGGACTTATATCAGCGTTTCAATATTTCTTTATAGTTTGGTCTACTGGACTGGGGGCTCTTATTTCAGGTTCTGAATGTTCTTCAGAAATGTTTGTATACCTTGAAAGGATTCTAAAAAGTTATTAGTGTAGTCTGTAATACCCCTTGGGTTTTGTTCGTTGATGGCTTTTTTTCCATGAGTGTTATTCCTGTTGTAAATATTAAAATCCTACACCTATTTAAAAAAATCCTCCTCAATATCATGAGAGTAACAGGAATGTATTATGTAGTCCCTTTAGCTCAGATTTTAAAAATAATGCCCATATAGCTTTTTATTCATCTAATAAGTCATAGGTTAGTCAACATTTTGAGAGAGATTACAAGTATGATCTATACTTTTTTAGGATTATAGCATCGTAAGTTGGGAAATAGAATTTATACACATAGACGTTAAATAATACAAGGCGTCATATGATTAAAGTGACAGATAAGAATTTATAATTCTCTGGAGGGTAACTGAGCTAAGTCAGGAAATTTGTGTCCTCGTCCTCCTAACCAACCCTGTACCTTTGTGCAAATAAAAGCGCCTGTTATCTCTGGGGGACCTAGAGATGAGTAAGATAGGCCCCTCTTCAAGGAAGTCAATTTATTAGTTTATTTTTCTTTTATTTATATATTTACTTTCCCATCTGTCCAGTTTACGTGTATTCGTTAATCATTTAATGATCAGTTCCTTTGTGGCAGGTACTCTAGGTTTACAGATACAATTAAATTACCACTCTTATACTTGAGATACTCACAGACTTCAGGAGAAATAGCATATAAATAAAGTTAAAAATATACTGAGTCCTGTGAGGGCAGTAATTGACCTGAATCTAAAGATGCTGCATGTTCAAGTACAACATGACAGGCAAGCAGTGTCTAAGTAAAGGCTTGAAGGTTAAGTTAAGTTAGGAATCAGATTTCTACAACCCCTTCTCACTTTAAAATAAAATGTATCTGATTAACAGATATTGTACACCATTACTATTCTAAGTACTTAGAAGACGAGGAGATAGTAATGACCTCAAAGAACGAAATTGACTTGAAATGTGGAAAGACTAGGTTAGGGGGAGGCAGGGGAGGAATGTTACTTTGAGCCTGGAAGGAGCCTTGGTTAAGCTACAAGAATGAACTAGCTGGGCTTTGGGGGACAGCGTGCACATGGATCTGTTTTCTGAATGGAGGATAAAGATTGGTGGGGCTGGGAAGGTTTTTGGCCACTCTTAAGGCTTTAGACTTCAAACTCTTCTGGTAATGTGCTCTTCTGGAGGCTGCTGAGTGTGGAACTGACCTGGTAGAAGTGAGTGTCGTTTTCCATCAGTCCGATACACAGAAAGCAGGAATACTATTTGGTAACTTGTTGGATTGAAACATGAGGACCGAAAATCGGGCAGTGGCTGCATGAAGGGAACGGACATGGCAACGTGAAAAACTTTGGTAGAAGAAAGGACACGCTTCCTTATTCTGTGACCCAGGCATTGGAGATCCTTTTTGAACTTGACTGTCTCCATTAAGCCATGCATTATCTAGGATTAGTTTTAACGAGGGTTAGTTCAGATGCTTTGGTGTGGTGACGGTGGGAAGAAAGTATGAAAAGTAAAGGAATCAAAAAGAAGTAGAAAGGGAGGTGTAAGAAGAGAAAATAAACAAACCGTAGAGTAGCCTGGTTTCTGTTCACAGCCACCACCCCTAGTGATGGCTGTGCTCTGAGCCATTGTCCTTCCTCTCTGTGTAAGTTACGAATTACTGTTGGACTAAATGAATAAATGTTTACTCTGCTGTTTGAATATATTGTTAGTAATGTTAATATGCAAAGGAGATTGGACATTGTTTATCTAATTTTCATTTCTCTGAAATGATTGTTTCTACTCTGAGTTCTAGCCTGACATTTAATCAAGGGAACAGTTTACCTTAGAATCACTTTACTAATTCATCTTATTAGTAACTGGAATTGGGAGACTGTTGTCCAAGTTTTCATCTCATAGGTTTTAAAGTTAGTTTTATGTTTCAGCTCTATGATATTGAATAAGTGTACATGAATAAAAGGCTTTCTATTTGTGAGAATCTTTTTGCTTTATTTTATCTTGCCGTCAATTCATTTGAGTTCTTAAAGATAATCTTGCCTACTAAGGGACTTAATTTGTTTTGAATAACAAATCAGAGAAAAACCTCTGTGTATTTCAATAATTTTGTGAGATAAGGTTATTTTTCATGAAGATGAACAGTAACTGTAGAAATAGGAATAGGAGATATGTATTTTTTTGTGGTGAAAAATAAAAGAATAATAGTTTGGGAGGGCTTGAGGTCCTCTCTTTTAGCTGCCTGCTTCCAAACAGAAGGAAAACCAGACTGACAACCAGTCACTACTCGGAGGCACCACCCTAATGTGATTACTGTGTCCCTGAAACTGCGTCTCTAATGACCCGGGAGGGAAGATTTGCTGAAGGTCTGCAAGCTCTGCTTTGATGGCACAGTCTGCCCTCACCAGGTCCATGACAAGAAGACTCAGTCAGTCTGTTTCTCATACTTGAATCAGCTTGTAACCATCTCTTCTGTGTCACTGTCTGCTGGTATTTCTAGAAGTTCACCTGATGAATGCTATATAAGGAAGCATCTTTCCTTTATTTTAAAATATCAGTAGGCGTACACTCCAATGAATAGTGGACTATCACCCTACTTATATACAAACGTGTTGCTCCGCTTTAATAATAATAATCTGTTCTTAGGCTGTGTCACCTGCACTACGGTCATCAAAAATGCCTACAGTTGGGACAGAAGACCGACCTCTTGGGAAGGATGGAAGAGCTGCTGTTCCTTACCCACCAAGTAAGAAAAGGAAACTGAGCTTCAGCTCACTGCTTGTAACTTACATGTAATGTTTTCATACTCAGTGGTGCCTTGTCTGAGATTCCCCTCCTTTTCCCTCCCCCCATTTTAACAGAATACTGGCAGTGAATTAAAACTTGTATAAATTGGTGTTCCTAAGGTGGCAGGCAGCTAAGAGACCCATTTAAATTTGAATTCCTTTTCCTTTTGTTTTCAGATTAACTTCTGTGGTTTAAAATGTGGAAAAACATGTTTTAGGTTTGTTTTTGTAATAGCCCTTTCCTAGTAGGAGAAGTGCTGCATAGTGGTTTTCAGAGCGATATTCCACTGCAAGAGCTTGCGTAAAATGTTTCAGTTTTCATAAACTTAATTCACACAAGGATAATTAATGTTTGTTTTCTGTGGTCCTTTTTCCAACAGATACTGAAGTTTTTGTGTTTCCTTAAGAGATCAACTAGTTTTATTATGTATGTGGACAAAAAGAGAAACTTCCTTTTCTCTACCTACCTTTACCCTAAGAAACATTCTACAAGAGAAAAGAAAGTCAGGATAGTTTATATGGATACTCTGAAGCTGAAACACAATTCCATTGCAAATCATTCTTTAATATCTTCTCATTAATTCAGCTGGTAATGCGAACAAATTGAGGGGAAAAACCACCATGTCATAGGGATGAGTCAAAAAGTTTTATGAACCTATAAATGTAGTGCTGATTTACTCAAATGTAGAAGTGTCAAGTATACAGAGATTGGATTTTGACAGCTTTAGTGGATCCATAGCTTTTTAAAATATGCAAAGCTTTCTCAAGCATGACATGTATGAAAATGAATAATGATAGCCAGCCAGTTGCTGTAGTTTTTTTTAATTAAACATTTTTCTTTTTTTATTACTCTGTACTGCAGAATTTTACAAACATGAAACTCACAGATTAAAAGAAACATTATTAAAGCAGATTCATCTGGAATAGGGCAGATGAATGAATTTTTCCCTTGTATTTAACCAGTTACTCCCGCTTTTTTTGACATTAAGTGATACGTAGCGATGTTAAATGTTAAAATGCCTGATAATTTGTCCAAGGTTATTCACTCACAAACCATCCTGCTAGTAAGTGTCATTACCAGTAAAGTATATCGTGTACTCTCTCTTTCTCTCATTTTTATTCCAAAAGGAATTGTTTCAAAAAGAAGCTACTCAGAATTTTATGATAAAGTACAGGTTATAAAAATTAATGAATTTGAAATATAGCAGAAATATTGGCATGAGGAAAATATAGATAAACCAAGGTCAAGAGGATCTTATTAATGTGTCAAAGTATGTGTGTATAAGTGTGGGGGGGGACATATACATAGTATTTCCTCCCGAGACATGGCAGTGAAAATAACATGGCAAGAAACTATCATCTCTGCAGTAGCTTACTGTACATGGAAGTGGAGAGACATATAATATGTAATGTCTAGAATAACACCATCCAACAGAAGGGCAAGGTAAGCCACAAAGGAGGGCCGCATAAGTAATTTTTCATTTTCTAACAGTTACATTGAAAAAGTAAAAAGAATCATGTGAAATTAATTTCAATAATATATTTTAACTCAGTGTATCCAAAACAGTGTCATTTTTATATGTAGTCAGCATAAAAATATTGAGATGTTTTATATTCCATTTTTGTACTGACTGTTTGGAATCTGGGGTATATTTTTTTTTTTTTAATAAATTTATTTATTTATTTATTTATTTATTTATTTATTTATTTTTGGCTGTGTTGGGTCTTCGTTTCTGTGCGAGGGCTTCCTCTAGTTGCTGCGAGCGGGGGCCACTCTTCATCGCGGTGCGCGGGCCTCTCACTGTCACGGCCTCTCTTGTTGCGGAGCACAGGCTCCAGACGCGCAAGCTCAGTAGTTGTGGCACACGGGCTTAGCTGCTCCGCGGCATGTGGGATCTTCCCAGACCAGGGCTCGAACCCGTGTCCCCTGCATTGGCAGGCAGATTCTCAACCACTTCGCCACCAGGGAAGCCCTGGAGTATATTTTATACATGCAGCTCATCTCAGGTTCGATGGGCCCATTTTGAATGCTCTGTAGCCATGTGGCTAGTGGATACTGTGTTGGACAGCATAGGTCCATAATTATTCATTTGTGTATATAATAATGGAAGAAAGCGACACACAGTATCAGTGAGGTTTAGTTTAGTATCAAGTCTGTGTTAAGATAGTATTGTGTTATATTAATTAAAACAGAAGTGTTTTTCTTAGGTTTTATTGTTAACCAGTCGCTTATGAATTTTTGTCTTTGAAAGCATGTCAATTTTGAAGTATGGGTCTTTGAGGAGGCAAAATGAAAGAGTTGGACATTTTATTCTACAAGAACACTTACTATTTGTAAGGGACTCTGCTAGGTGCTCTGGGCTGGGAAGAATACTGAGAAATTAGTGATGATGCTTTTGTTGGAGGGCTTCAGTCTTGTGCGTGACTACTTGATGTTCAGAACGGGAGACGGTTGGTGTCCTTAATGGTGAGCTCCTGCTGAAGTGCAGTGGATCTTGAGGATAGGCGGGTATATAAGTAAGTGGAGCATTGTGGGAAAGACATGTCAACTCCAGTCCATCCTGGTAGCTGTTCCCCACACTCACTTTAGTCATTTTATGGGAGGAAGGTTGAACAGGCAAGCCATGTATTTCTACTTTGGAGGACCAGAATGTTTCTCTGGGTTTCTATTTTCTTTCTGCCTTACCCACTTTGAGTCCAGTTCCCTGTTTTTCATCTCAAAACTTCTTTAGGGTGATTTCTTTTCAGAAATTCATTCCCTGTGACTGAACAGCATTTCCACCTTTTTCTAATCAAACCAAAATTGGGAGGAAGGACTAATTATTGCTGACTCTCATCACTTTGAGTGTTTAGATGTACGTGGCAAAGTGTTCACTTCAGTGCATACTTTATCTCATTTATTGTGCAAAAAAAAAAAATGAGGGAAATATTATTCTCATTTTGTAGATGAGGAAATTGAAGCTAGAGAGGTTAAGAGTCTTCCTGAAGAATATCTGATAATAAGAATGGTGAAGACCACTTTTTAATGTGAATCTCTGGCAGGTGGAATCTCATTTCATCCACGCTTTTTGTGTATGTTCTCTTTTACCTTTGACAAAAATTATCAAGGTGGCTGAGGCTTTGAAAACTGAGATACATAACTGTGTTAGGTAACATCAAAGAAGTTGAGTAGCCCTGAATGGAAAATGCCTTTATTACATTTCTTAGGGAAGATTTAAAAACAAATTTAATAAAATAATTTGAGGATAAAATTTTGTACCACAGCCCAAATACTTAATAAATTAAGGAAAGGCTATGTTTACGTTCATTGTCATTTTAACTCAAAGTGAATTTATATAGTTTCATATTTTCCAAATACTTTGTTAATTAAGATTTGTCATGTAATATGAGTTTGAAGATTTTATGAAGCAGACTTGTGGTTTAAAATACTCCACTTACAAATTAATTTTATATTAAAAGTGACCAGTAGCTGCTCTTTGGCTTGGGAAAATGTTTAGGGGCTAAAAGTTAAAGATGATGAATGTATTTCAACTTTATATTAAAGTCTTTAGCCTTGTTTTAAAAAAAAAAAATGTGTTGATCTGGTTGGTGCTACATCTGAAGAGGTGTTTTTCAGCCACAGAACTTACCAGTTATATAGTCTGTCCAGTGGTTCTATGATAGTTTCTGGCTTGGCTTGTATCCCCAGTTCTGTGAATTGTTATATGTTCTTAAGGATAAAATACTGTCACAGCAAGGTGACTTGAAGATCAACTTGGGGGTTTTAGGTTTTCTTCTTCTTTTCTGTCTTTTAAAACTTTTTTTCCTTAGCAGCAGCAGGTACCATTTTGTCTAATGAAATCTCATACAGAATTGTATTGTAGAAAATAAATTGAAGTGCAGCTTCTCTTAATGGAAGTGAAAGTTTAGATCTGAAACCCTGCCTGTTGGCCTTGTTCTCCCCTTGTTGCCCCTGAGGCCAAGAGAGGGTAAATTATTCAGGATTATACAATTGTTTAACTAGGAAACGTGGTAAAAATTGTCTAATGCAGAGGTTCTCACCTTTTTTCTGCTCCATATCGTGGAGGCTGTCCCCTCCCCCCATAAAGAAAGGAAAGAAAGCAAGCCTAATGAGAATCACACACACATCTAGTCAAGCCTTCCCTTTTAGATGATGGAACTGAGGCCCTGAGGGAGGAAGTGACCAGACCACAGCAGCGCTGTGCTGGGAGCACGTGGGTTGGGGACCAGGCCCACTGCTGCTTCTCTATACAGCTCTACCTTAGACTCTAGCTCAGGTCAGAGCATGGTACAGCTATTCTTTATTAATTTCTGATTCAGAGCTATAAGTCATATTAAGATCTGTTCAGTGGTTACTATTTACCTGTTTAAATATTGAAGTTGCTAGAAAGAGCAATGTGATTGGAAATTGGGACACCAGATACGGTTCCAAATCACTGATTTGAACTTGTGGCTCCAAATGTGTAAATATATTTGCTGTACAGGACACCCCCTAGTGGCCAAATTTCACAACCGCAACTTGCATTTCATTGCATACACTCCTACTTAAGAATCAGTCCCTTAATGAGACACTATTAGTGATGTTGGTTAACCTCATGTATATAACAATGATTTTTTTTTAAAGGTTGAGAATCACTGATCTAAGTATTTCTTAAAAGATACTTTTTTTCCCAGGTGATTTTCAATAAATTGTCTTTTGGTTCTAGATAGGATTATTAATCCTGACTATGAAGTTTCATCTCCTTGGATTTTTCAGGGAATCAATTGTTGGAAGAAAAAATGTATGTTATGTAGACTTTGTTCACATAATTAATGTGAAGCCAAATCATAAAGCATCAAGAGGATAGTAATAAAGTTGCAGCAAAGGATAATTTTCTGCTGATGGCCTTCTTCTTAGATACTTCCATTATTAATAGTCTATTATGTAACTGATATGACCATTCAATCGGCATTATTTCTGATGCCAGCTAGAGGGCCAGGCTGTGAACTAGGTTGTTTTTTTTTTTTTAGAAGTCAGGCCTGTTAACAAATTTTTTTTTTCTTATTTTTTATCTTTATTTTTTTTAGCAGTTGCAGACCTGCAAAGGATGTTCCCCACCCCTCCTTCTTTGGAACAGCACCCTGCATTTTCTCCTGTGATGAATTATAAAGATGGAATCAGTTCAGAGACAGTGACAGCGTTAGGCGTGATGGAGAGCCCTATGGTCAGTATGGTTTCAACACAGCTTACTGAATTCAAAATGGAAGTGGAAGACGGGTTAGGAAGTCCCAAGCCAGAGGAAATAAAGGTAATTGCCAATATATTAGTTATACAAAGACAAGGTGGTTTTAAAGCAGATTTTTATACAACTTCTTTAAAATAGTATTGTCTGTATGCCATGTATACATAAGTTCCTAAGAGTTCTCTGAATTAGGTCATGAGGTAATTATAGTGTCTTTTGATTAATTTAAAATTTTGGCTTTAGCATTTTTCTGTTGATCAGATAAAAGAGAAGTATTAAATTATAGTGATTTTTGTTGCTATTATGGTGTGTCCTAAAGTTGTTTACCAGCATTATCACCAGCCCCACTTTGTTGTCACAGGACTTTTCATATGTGCACAAAGTTCCAACTTTTCAACCTTTTGTGGGATCCTCCATGTTTGCTCCACTGAAGATGTTGCCGAGCCAATGCCTGCTACCTCTGAAGATTCCTGATGCCTGTCTGTTTCGGCCTTCGTGGGCAATCCCTCCTAAAATTGAACAACTGCCCATGCCACCTGCAGCCACTTTCATTAGAGATGGCTACAAGTATGTGCTGGGATTGTGTCGAGTTATCTGATGTATTTAATATGATTTTTTTAAACATCTTTATTGGAGTATAATTGCTTTACAATGTTGTGTTAGTTTCTGCTTTATAACAAAGTGAATCAGCTATACATATACATATATCCCCATATCCCTCCCTCTTGCGTCTCCCTCCCACCCTCCCTATCTCACCCCTCTAGGTGGTCACAAAGCACCGAGCTGATCTCCCTGTGCTATGCGGCTGCTTCCCACTAGCTATCTGTTTTACATTTGCTAGTGTATATATGTCCATGCCTCTCTCTCACTTCGTCCCAGCTTACCCTTCCCCCTCCCCGTGTCCTCAAGTCCATTCTCTATGTCTGTGTCTTTATTCCTGTCCTGCCCCTAGGTTCTTCAGAACTTTTTTTTTTTTTTTTTTTTAGATTCCATATATATGTGTCAGCATATGGTATTTGTTTTTCTCTTTCTGACTTACTTCACTCTGTATGACCGTCTCTAGCTCCATCCACCTCACTGCAAATAACTCAATTTCGTTTCTTTTTATGCCTGAGTAATACTCCATTGTATATATGTGCCACATCTTCTTTTTTGTTGGTTTTTTTGTTTTAATAGTTCTATAGTGATCTTCTTCTTTTTAAAGTTTTATTTGTTTATTTATTTTTAACATCTTATCCTTGCGCAGGGGAGGGGCCATGCTAATCTTCTCTGTATCGTTCCAATTTTAGTATATGTGCTGCCGAAACGAGCACTGTGCCATATCTTCTTTATCCATTCATCTATCGATGGACACTTAGGTTGCTTCCTGATTTTTCTCTTAACTACATATTTACTTCAAATGATGACAGCATTTCATTTGAAACTTTCGTTTGTTGGCCATTCATGTTTTTGTGCATATTATTTTCTGTTGAAAATATACGTTGAAAATTTTCTAAACTAAATTTCATATACATGGAAAAATTAAGGTTATTTGTATAGAGAACCATGATGTTCATGGTCATTCAGTGTCAAATTGGTGTTTATCACAGAATCAAGCATTAGTTGGAGTGGGTAATATTTTTAGGGTGATGGTGGTAAGTACTTTGTTTTATATAATTTGATGATTTCAAATGTGTTTACTTAAGGCACTTTAAAATTAAGTATTCACATGATAACTTCTCTGTTGCTGACCCCATGTCACGTAAGAAAGCAGCAACAGAATGGTGCTATGATACAGGGGAAGGAAAAGGAAGTGTTTATGGTAGCTTGGACACGTTTCGTACTGTCACCAAAAAAGTTCTTACTGCAACAGTGTAGAATCAGTTTCCCCTTTGAGTGATAATTTCTTAATAAAATAATTTAAATTCCATAAAATAAAAGGCCACAGACTCAAATTTCTGTCAGGACCAGGTAAGCAATATGTGGATGAAATGGACTGGGCAAAGCAAAAGACTTGGCACTACTGATGCTCGGCGTCATTGTGAGAGGCAATGGGAGCGAGCAGGGTCAGTGGTGAACTGTTGAGAGTACACCCCTTTTAAAGGGACTTTTTGTTTGTTTGTTTGTTATTCAAATACAGGGGATTGTTCAAGCAGGAGTGTGGGAGCCTGGAGACCTGGAATTAAATGTCTCAATGTATTTCCTTTTTAAAAATGTTGACAGTTGCGAATTCCCTGGTGGTCCAGTGGTTAGGACTCCGTGCTTTCACTGCCTAGGGCCCAGGTTCAATCCCTGGTCGGGAAACTAAGATCCTGCAAGCCGTGCGGCAAGGCACACACCTCCACCACCACCGCCACCCCCGGCAAAAAAAAAAAAGAAATGTGTTGACAGTTAATCCAGAGTTACATTCTAGGAGCTAAGAAAAATTTATGATCCAGGTCCAGTCTGTGGGCTACTTCTTTGTGACCTCATATAAAAATCATCTTGATGAAATCAAGTTTAATTTTATAAACAGGCTTTATGCTTGTGTATATAAAGTCCGTATGGGAATGAAAAAGTGTGGCAGAGAAGTGGTTTAAAAGAACCTTAGACTTGGGGAAGTACAGCTATAGAGTCACAGGGCTCAGATTCCTGCCTTTTTTGTTTAGTCTTTGTATGGCCTTAAATGACCATTTTACTGGGTCTTCCCTTCTTTAAAATGGGGTTATCTTGCCCTACTTCCCACATAATATTTTTTCTGAGAACTCTGAGTACTTCCACAACCACCAGCAGTGTGAAAGCATGTGTTCAAAAGCACCCTGGATTGGGGCGGGGGGGGGGGGAGGCGGGCCTGGCTAGTTCTCTGCTGCTGTTCTGCAGTTGTACCCTAGCTTATTTAATTTGAGACTGGTCCAGCACAGCTAGAGCAACTAGCACACCAGGGGTTAGCAGGCCATTCGCAAGTAGTGCAGCAGCTTCCGAACCCATTCCACAGCTTAATCTCTTCCACACACAAGCATCTCAAAAAGTGACATGCAACCCTTTGCTGTATGATATGCCACCCTTTGCTGGTTTCAATAACAAATAATTTAGATGATTTGTTTGCTGGTTTCAATAACAAATAATTTAGATCATTGTTTAGATCTATCAAATCTATCATTTGCCACCCCAAAGATTCTTGGTATTCTAAACTGGTGCTGTTAATAGAGCTGTCTCTGATGAAATAAGTGTTTGTATCTGCACCTTCCAGTGCAGCATCCACCGCCCTTATGTTGTAGCTCTGCACCGTTTGAAATGTGGCTAGGTGAGATCAAGACTGAATTTTTATTTTTATTTAAGTTGATTTAAATTCATCACATGGAGTAGTGACTACCTTACTTACTGGACAGGACAGTTCTAGGTTATGGGAAGTCCTCCTGCTGTGGTCTCCGTCGCCCTGGACCCCCGCTTTATCACAGAGCACACCAGCACTCACTTGATGCCTGTCATACTTGCTATGAGCTAACTTTTCTTTCTCTTTTTCACGGTTGCGTATGCAGCATCTAGCATGGGGTTGGTACTCAATTCATTTTTATTGAATGGGAAAAGTCAGGTTACTGTACAAGATAATAAACCATTTTTACTGCCTCGGGAGGAATTAAATTATTTAGGTTTTCAGTTAATCGTCATAGTTCCTTTTATGATATGAACTGCATGATAATTTGGGGATTTTGTTGAACAGAAAAATTTGAAAGGAGTCCAATTAGAGTAAAGATCGTTATTACACTCTTATTATTTTGGCCTCTGAGATAGCAGTGATTGCTGATCAAGGTTTCTGGGTCATTTGTTATCTGTACTCAAAGATACCACTGTGCCTCAGATTTAACATTTCGTTGCAGTGACTGATTTGGATTTTCAGGTTGATAAGTTAGGCGTAGCTGATTAAAAATCATAAGAAAGTGATTTGAAGAGCCATTACTTTACGACATTCTTCTTTCAAATTATAAGTGAATGAATACGTACTTTATTGGAGGAACATTAGTTTAAGCACAGTATTAATAGATTTCAGAGGAATTTTAAGTATTTAAAAAATCTATTTCTTTTGATACCTTCTAACTGGAAAGAATAATCCTGCGCTGTTTTACATGTACATGTAAGAATATATATCAAGAAAATTTTATTACAATAATAAAATAGCAGAACATTGCAGACACTGTTTTGTTTTCCATGTGGCTATTCCAAAAAGAAGTCGCTGCTTATGAGAAAATAGGTAGCACAGTGTGATCAGTCTCTGGGAGCTAAAAATAATTGTGCTATATAATGCATGACATATTGAAAAATAAAAAAATGAACGGATTGCCTACCACCCTACAGAGATCTGTTAGAAGTTTGGAAACTATGATGCAATATATACACTGGGCAGCTACCTAACTAATACTAAGTCCTTTTAGCAGCACGTGTAGTATTTGTATTAATTGTAATATAGTACTGGGCAGCTACCTAACTAATACTAAGTCCTTTTAGCAGCACGTGTAGTATTTGTATTAATTGTAATATAGTACTGGCCAGTGGGTTTCCTAAAACAGAATTCCCTCATGGTCACTCATTACTACGAAAATGCTAGCCTAGATAGGACTACATTTTGGAAATTAGAAAAATGTTAAATTTTCATGTGCATTTGATTATAACTACTTCAGAATCATATGTAGATTATAGCCTCAGAGAACAAGTACACGGGCAGAATTTCAATTTCAAAAAATGACAGAAATGTAATTGCAAATTAGATGGAAATTTCATCCTGTGGTCTTCTAGCTACTTTGGCATCTGAACTCAAGTGTTAAAGTTCTATTTAGTAGTTATAGTTTTTCAAAACTACATTGCCCAAATCCAGCGTCATGCTTTCTTGTAAAAACAGTTACAGTTCCCTCAAAAGACTATGAGGCTTAATTGAAAACTGAGTAAACCAAGTGATAGCGTGCATAAATAAGAAATGCACAGGCCGGGTTGGGGTGATTATGTGTGTACTGCAGCACCTGTGACCTGCCTCACTTGGTGCTGTCTCTTTGTTGCAGTAATGTGCCTAGTGTCGGGAGCCTAGCAGATCCAGATTATCTGAACACACCACAGATGAACACCCCGGTGACGCTGAACAGCGCTGCCCCAGCCAGCAACAGTGGAGCAGGAGTTTTGCCATCTCCAGCAACCCCTCGCTTCTCTGTCCCCACACCGCGAACCCCCAGGACCCCAAGAACTCCCAGAGGAGGGGGCACTGCCAGTGGTCAAGGGTCTGTTAAGTATGACAGCACCGATCAGGGGTCACCAGCCTCTACCCCCTCTACCACACGGCCTCTTAATTCTGTGGAGCCCGCCACCATGCAGCCAATTCCTGAAGCTCACAGTCTCTATGTGACTCTGATTCTCTCTGATTCCGTGATGAATATCTTTAAAGACAGAAACTTTGACAGCTGTTGCATCTGTGCCTGCAACATGAACATCAAAGGGGCAGACGTTGGGCTTTACATCCCCGATTCTTCCAATGAGGACCAGTACCGCTGTACCTGTGGGTTTAGTGCGATCATGAATCGCAAACTTGGTTACAATTCGGGACTCTTCCTGGAGGATGAGTTGGATATTTTTGGGAAGAATTCTGATATTGGTCAGGCTGCCGAAAGGCGCTTGATGATGTGTCAGACCACCTTCCTTCCGCAGATGGAAGGAGCCAGAAAATCCCAGGAGCCACCGATAAGCCTTCTCCTCCTCCTGCAGAATCAACATACACAACCTTTTGCTTCACTGAGTTTCCTGGACTACATTTCCTGTAACAATCGCCAAACTCTTCCCTGTGTGAGCTGGAGTTACGACCGGGTGCAAGCGGATAATAATGATTACTGGACGGAATGCGTTAATGCCTTGGAGCAGGCTCGGCAGTATGTGGATAATCCCACAGGCGGCAAAGTGGATGAAGCTCTGGTGAGAAGTGCCACTGTGCACTCTTGGCCTCATAGCAATGGTAGGTCTCCCAGAAGACACACTTGATTTGAAAATTGTCTTGGTGTGATGGTAACTTGCAAACTTTCTTTGCCTTCTTATATGACAAAATTTTAAATTCCATCTATCTAAAAATAGGCATCACTAAAGTGAGAGCTATCTTGATAATCACCCTAAAGTTAAGAATGGGGAGATGTTTTATATTGAAGCATTTGGAGAAGAGTAAGTATTTTCTGGAAAAAAAGTTGTCTAGCTTATACAAACTGATACTTTGCATACCCTTTCATGTTTGAGTCTACGCATTCTCCTGGGTCAAGCTTCCAAGATACTTCCTTCCTCCACGAAGCCTTCTTTCCATTTACCAGAGTATTTTCTCTTTCCTCTGGTTTCCCAGTATTTTGTGTCTCTGGTAACAATGATCACGTTTCACCTGGCATTGTGGACTGGGGCACGTCACTGTCTTGAAAACTCCAGTTGATAAACATCTTTGGAGTTGGGCTCTAAGAGGGCTGAGCGCCTTGCTGTTCCCTCTCCTTGCTGATTCACTTATCTATGCTATGATGTGTCCTGGGGGGATAAAATGGTGAATGAAAGAGACAAGGCACCTGCCCTCAGGGACCTTCTAATCTATTTTGGAAAATGGATAAGCCTTCTCCTCCATCCTCCAATTAAATAGTATGCTTATTTATTTAATTATTCGAATCAAATAAATAGATAAGCGTATTACTACAAACCATTATAAGTGATGAAAGCACGGGATGTCAGGGGACACTTCCTTGAAGAAGCAGTAACATTTGAGATCCCAACGATGAGTACAGGTTAACTGGGTGACGAGGGAGGGGGCGGGGAATCGTGTCCCAGGCAGAGGAGGGGCGAGCGTTACGTAGCGCGTTGGGGCCTTCGGAGGACTCAGAGAAGCCTAGAGACCAGCAGGGCTAGCTTGTCAAGAGCCTTTTGAGACATGCCGGGCACTGGGTCTTCATCTGAAGAGTCTTAAGTCAATGATGGGTTTTATGAAGAGACATTGACATCAGATTTGTGTAGTCAGAAAAAAATGTACTCTGACTATAAGGTGGGCTGTGGATTAGAAAATGGCGAGAATGGATTTGAGGGGACTGAGAAGTTCCTGTAGTAGATGAAATAAGAAACAGTAGCTTGGCTTAGTGTCCTAGCAAAGGAGATGGAAAAGAAGTGGAAACATTCAAGAGATGTTTGGGAAGTATTATTGCAGGACTTGGAAATGGGTTGGATTTGGGGTATCAGGGAGAGTGAGATATTAAGGAAGACACCCAGGTTTGTGACATGTATACCTGGACAGACAGTGGTGTCGTTCAAAGGCAAGTGTACTGGGAGCTTCCCTGGTGGCGCGTTGGTTAAGAATCCGCCTGCCAGTGCAGGGGACACAGGTTCGATCCCTGGTCCGGGAAGATCCCACATGCCGCGGACCACATGCCGCGGAGCAACTAGGCCCATGCGCCACAACTGCTGAGCCTGCGGGCCACAGCTACTGAAGCCCGCGTGCCTAGAGCCTGTGCTCCGCAACAAGAGAAGCCACCACAATGAGAAGCCCGTGCACCGCAACGAAGGGTAGCCCCCGCTCGCCACAACTAGAGAAAGCCCACGCACAGCAACAAAGACCCAACACGGCCAGAAAGAGAGAGAGGGAGGGAGGGAGAGGGAGGGAGGGAGGGAGGGAGGGAGAGGGAGGGAGGGAGGGAGGGAGAGAGAGAGAGAGGGAGGGAGGGAGGGAGAGAGAGAGAGAGAGAGAGAGAGAGAGGAAGGAAGGAAGAAGAAAGAAAGAAAGAAAGAAAGAAAGAAAGAAAGAAAGAAAGAAAGAAAGAAAGAAAGAAAGAAAGAAAGAAAGAAAGAAAGAAAGAAAATTATTTAAAAAAAAAAAAAGATGAGTATACTGGAGGAATATCAGGTCTGGGGAGAAAGGTTTTGGAAGTTTTAAAGATTTCTCTTGAGATATCCAGGTAGAGGTGTCAAGTAGACACTTGGGACTTCATGACCTGGAGCTTAGGGGAAAGGAAGTATATGGCACATAGATGATAACCCAAGTCAGGGGCGCAGAGGAGGAGGAGAGCTCACTGGGGAGGAGGACTATATGGAAAGAGAGGAGGGCCTGGGACAGAGCTTTACTGAGTTCTGCCATGTAACCAAGTTTCACGAATGAAGAGTGTGGTCAACAGGCATTCAGATTCAGCCAAGCTTTTAAGATAAAGGTTAAACCAGTCTTTTGACCATGGTGAGAGCTGTGTCTGTAGACAGGTGGGAGCAGAGGCCAGGCTGGAGGAGTCTATGTGTGAAAGAAACATGGACCCTGCTTCAGAATAGTCATCAGTCTTGCAGGGGAGAAGGTTATATAAGCAAGGAGACTTCTTGGAGGTGGAGACTCCTGAGGAAGTATTTCAAGGGCTGTACTCATTTTTATAACTGCTTAGGTTTAAGTGGAGTGCCTTATACTTAGCAGGCCTTTAATTAATGTCTGCTGCATGAATTTATGAACTAAAGTCTTTCCCCTAAAGAATTCTGGGTGATTATCTTAGGTGGTTTCTTTTACTAGACAGTGGCCTTCAGGTAGAAAAGCAGTCTGTGTGGGTGGATCAGTAGTGGCATCTTTGGATATGAAGAATAGCACATTTTTATTGTAGGCGAGATGTGGGTTCCAAATTCAGATGCTTAAAGGTACCAGACAGATGATGTAAATGAATGATGTGGAGAGCCAGGTTTGCAGAAGGCAATGACCTGAATTGTGTCCTTTTGCAACATAACTTTCTATTTTGTATGCACAGGAATAGAGTTCACAAAGAATTACTTCTACTTTTATTTTTCTCTAACCTGTGGTTCTCTTGGTCTGTCATTTTCCTACTTCTGAGAGAGCCATGGGTACAAGAGGTACTTTACTTTTTTCTCTCCTAGAAGAAGAAAAGAAGCACAGGCTTGAAGATCAAGGTGATAAATGCTGCTTCAGTCTCAGGCCAGCTGGGGTGGGGGGAGGCGCGGGGGGAGCGTCGAGAACTGTCTGAAGGGGACAGCTACTCCTTGGCCCCAGCAGGTGGTGGTCATCCCAGAACATGATGGTCTCAGCCCCAGGGCTGTCAGGCAGTTTTCCGGTTTTTCAAGAGAAGCTGGAAATCCAGATTTGCATATGAAATTTCCTGAGAAATTCGTTCCAGATTAAAAAAACAAAAACTCTGTGCCATCAATTTGCAGCCTGTGTTTGATGTGAAGACACAATCTAAAAATGTCTTAAGACCCCTTAACCTTAAGCACCCTGTGTTTCAGATTTAGTTGGTAAATAAATCACAGATTTCCATCCATGCCACTTTCCTCATCAGCTAGAAAAGCAAGAGGAAGGAAAGGTCTTTAGGAACCCAGCGGTGCAGATTCATAGCTGACCATCTCTAGCTTAAGTAGTCTTTCTTCGGATCTTTTTGAGAATTTGACGAGCGTTATGGACCTTCTCCCCCTGGGGTAAGATACACCTGTGCTCATGCATGCATGTGCAGTTTGGGGTAGAGTTTCAGAGGTTTTTCAAATCCTAGGTTAAGAAACCCTCTTGCTAGCAGGAAGAACATATGTTCTGAAACCATGAATCTCCTACCTTCCTCTCTGTACAGATGAATTTCAGGCCTGTCATTGCCTCTGCCCTGTTTTCATGTGCCTCTGCCTGTGTAGAAGGTCGTCTTTCTCTTTATGCATTTTGTATTTTGTGAAAATATTTTCATTAAGAGCAGTTTTTAAAGTTTTTAAAAGCTTCAAGTTCCTTTTTGCCACTCATCATATAATCAAAACATGGATATTTGTAAATAAAAGTAATTAAGAAACTAAAAGTAAGAGACAATAGTTAAGAACTTTTTGCTGCTCTCTTTTCTTAAGAACAACCTTGGAAACAAGTCTGTATGATTTTAAAAAGTCAGGCCTATCTGCCTTTCCACTTTTAGGCAATCCTATAGTTAACCTCTTTTATATAGAGTAAATTATTTCCCCTTTTATTATTTCCAATAACAAATAATAAACTATCTTCTACTTTAGAAGATTGTCTTTCCTCTTGACTCCTAAGTCGGGTATTTTAGAATCTACTATAAGTAGACCCTGCTGCCAGTGGTGTCTCTGTCGTGGAGTATAACTGAGGTCCACAATGATGGCAAGAAGAGGAGTGGGCCAGTCCCCCTTTATGATTCCCGTTCCTTTTCATTTCATTTCTCTTCCAGTGCTGGACATCAGCATGCTCTCCTCCCAAGATGTGGTCCGTATGCTGTTGTCCCTGCAGCCCTTTCTCCAAGACGCCATCCAGAAGAAGCGCACGGGCAGGACCTGGGAGAACATCCAGCACGTGCAGGGACCACTCACCTGGCAGCAGTTCCACAAAATGGCAGGACGGGGAACCTACGGTAGAATCTTTCCCCTGTTTAAATTCCTTCAGATTTTTGTTCTGTGAAAAGCAGCTTTAGTTACTGTCAAGTCCTTCCTTCACTGACAAAATAGAATCTTTTTCCTCCTATTAAGTTTTATAATCTCCCTGTTTTCCAGTAGTCAGTTTTTGAGATAATTTTTCTAAATGTCTTTGGCATAATCAAGGTCAGTGGGGCAAATAATCCCTAAATAGACTGTTTGTTAGGGTCTCCTCATCTTCCTGATCCTCACTGCATTTTCATCTGGGTGAACTTCTGGACTAGTTCTGTCAGCTTCTTCACAGTCAGGATTATAGTGCTTTTCTTAAAGGAAATGACATCGTGCTGTTTGGAAAACTAACCTTAACCTGCTCTAGTCTGCTCTCTGATCTTACTGAAACTTTATAACCATGTTCTGACTCATTGAATTAAGGTTCTTCATCAGGGGCCATTTAATTAGAGGATTTGAAGAGTACTTTTAAGAGTATCATGTCAACCTACAATAAAATTTCTGAGGCCAGAATTAAGACTAATGCACCAGAGACTTCTCAATTGTCGAGGTTGTGGGAAACAGACCCTCAAGCACTCTCCTAAACTGCAGTCTTGTTTTAGGTTCTGAAGAATCTCCTGAGCCGTTGCCCATCCCCACTCTGCTGGTAGGCTATGACAAGGACTTCCTCACCATCTCGCCATTCTCCTTGCCATTTTGGGAGAGGCTGTTGTTGGACCCATACGGGGGCCACCGTGATGTTGCCTATATTGTGGTGTGTCCAGAAAATGAGGCCTTGCTCGAAGGAGCCAAAACTTTTTTCAGGGACTTGAGCGCTGTATATGAGGTGAGAAAGACATGGAAGATGAAAATTGTTTGTATGATACGAGTCCTCAGGTTGTTTCTAGTTATGACTAAATTTTAAAGAACAAATATTTTCAAAGTAGGACTCAAAGAAAATTTTCACATAGTTGGAGGATGAAGAAAAGGATTACATTGGCAAGTTTTTCAGGGAGTACATTGCTTTCCCATCTTAGCTTTTATATTTTATTAGATTTAAAGATTTTCCTCTACCAGCCTTACCACCCATCTTAAAGTCCCGTCAGCTGTTTTTTCCCCATTTATGTGCTCAAGCTTAAAAGTATTACTCACCAGGGGAGAGTGGTTGTTCAGAAGATGAGCTTTACGAAAAGAAGGCACATCTACTCTTGGGGGGGTGGGGGAGGGGAGTTCCTGAAAACAGTATAAAAATGTTTAGCTTGAAAATTTCTGAATCATAATAAGTTTAATGACTCATGTCCCTGTTATGTGTTATTTAACACTCCATTCATCTTAGTACTAAAATTTTGGTACAGATTAATAATGTGATAACCAGAGTAATGTAAAAGCCACTTAGATAATTTTATATATTTAGTACATAAATTCCTGTTACTTTTGAAAAATTAGAATCATGTCTGTCTTTGAAGAGTTAGTGCCACATTTCTTCTGCTAAAGTACATATACACTAAGGTTTTTGTACCTTATACTTCTAATACCTTTATATTTGACAAGAATAAATGAAACTAATATTTATAAAGTATTTAGAGCTGCGACAGGCATATTATAAGCATTACAGAAGTGTTTGCTAAATAAGATGCCAAGTTGAATTTCAAAAATACTCCATAACGGAACATTCACTATCTATACCTGTATGAGTACGCACGAAATAGTAAACTTACGTGTTGCTACAAAGAAGTGAGAAGATGCTAAAGTATGAGGTAATGGCATCAATTAAGCCACTGAAGGAAATCCTTGGATACAGTAATTTCTAAACAGTGCCTGGTTCATGATGCCTAATAATATTAAATCATAATTACCCTAACACAGAAAACTTGTCTAAGCAGTCTTAAAGCCCAGCCATTCTTTTGAATGAAGCTTTCAACATAAGTTACAAAACATAAAAGGACTGCCAGATCATTTTAGGATTGCTCTTGTGGCAGTAATACGTACCTGCTTCAGAAGAGTGTACACTAGAGGATTTTTAGGGGCTTGGTAAGCCTCCTGTTCATCAACTCTAGCAAGGGCTAATAATACGGGCTCTTCTGCTGGTGAACAGGTAGCTAGGTAGCTTACTTTTTGCAGGTGTATTAATTCTCTGCCATAAGCACCCATTTAATGTCCTGCACGTCAGTAACAGAATCTCCTTGTGCTAAAACAACTATTTACTTTTAAAAAGTGATCAGCATATCCACTGTTTCCGTGGCCTCTGCTATTGGTGATCTCCAAATGTCTGTAACAATGTAACAGATGGCCCATAAAATTTTAATGTTATCTTATGGGAGAACATCATAAGTCGGGATTACTTAAGAGGTTTTAGTGGACATATGTCTCAGTCAGCCTAAGTCGGCAGGAATCTGGTTAATTCTTTATTTGACCATTAGCAATCAGGTAGTGTGCTCAGCAATCTTCCCTTGTGCTGGAGGAAGCGGTTGGGGTGAAGGAACATTCATTTTTCTTTAAAAGAAACTTTTTTCCTTAGAGAGCCTAGTCCAGGTTTTGGAGAGACAGAGGACAGTTTCAGGTACATTATAATTACCAGAAGGGACCAGCATATAATGTTGGTTTGGTTGCGTGTGGTAACGCTAAAAGACAAAGGAAAATGCTTCCATGTGTATGGTCAAGAATCTCCGTGGTAACGATGTGTACTGAACGAAGGAGTGGTTCCTGTTGTAAACGGCGATCTGGTTTGTGCCGTCAGATGTGTAGGCTTGGGCAGCACAAGCCTATCTGCAAAGTGCTGCGCGACGGGATCATGCGCGTGGGGAAGACCGTGGCGCAGAAGCTGGCGGAAGAGCTTGTGAGCGAGTGGTTTAACCAGCCGTGGGGCAGCGAGGAGAGTGACAATCATTCCAGACTCAAACTTTATGCGCAAGTTTGCCGCCATCACCTAGGTACATGGGGATGTATTTGGCAAAGTAGAATTTGAGAAATAGCAGATTGCTCCCCCTGTTCCCTATTAGACACGCAACATTATACTTCTTTTGTCTCAGGAAATGTTAGTGTTCCATTACTGTGTTTATTTAGGTCTAATTTTTGCATTCTAAGTAGTTAAATGCTAATTTTTATGTGCATGTATATTCTTTAAAAGCTATTTAAAGTAGCCTAAGGAAGTCATATCTAATTTACTCCACATTTCAAAAATGTAGCAGCATGACTTGGTATTAACTGCTTAATTTTAACCCAGATTCCCAAGAGAATCTTAGATGCTTACAAAGCCTTATGCACATAGGAGCATAATATACCATGATGGCTGTAGAATATACGGCCTCTCAGTTTTCAGTGAAGGCGTGTGGAATCAGTCTGAAAGGAAAATGTTACAAATGATTGATTTTCTCCTCTCCCCCGCCCGCCCCCCCCCCCCCCCAAAATTAGGCTCTTCCCCAGAATTTATAATAAGTAGCTCCATGTTTATTTCCATGTTTACAGAACATACAAGCTTATGTTCAGTGGTAGAGATAGCATTTTGGGCGTCATAGAATAATGCAACCTGGAAGCATAATTTTTTTAAAAGTGACTATTCTAAATATCTGCTTCAGCCAGACACTGCAGAACATTCCTAAAGTCACCTCTCTGCGTGTACACTTTCAGCACCTTATCTAGCCACTCTGCAGCTCGACAGCAGCCTGTTGATACCACCTAAGTACCAGACCCCACCAGCAGCAGCACAGGGACAAGCTACACCTGGGAATGCGGGGCCTTTAGCTTCAAATCCAGGATCGGCAGCTCCCTCAGCTGGCAGTGCATTTAATCCCACCTCCAATGGCAGTTCTGTGAACCCGGCAGCAAGTAGCTCCGCATCTGGTTCCTCTGTGCCACCGGCCTCGACATCTGCCTCTGCTCCCATTATTAACCAGATAAGCACTACCTCTTCTTCAGGATTCAGTGGTAGTGTCGGAGGGCAGAACCCCAGCGCTGGGGCCAGCTCTGCAGAGAGAACGCAAGGGAGCATAGGCTGTGGTGGAGACACTGAGCCTGGGCAGAGCTCCTCTCAGCCCTCACAGGATGGACAGGAAAGGTACGGTACTCTGACCAAGACGAGTGGCTTCAGCTCGGACCCCTTGTCTTGCTCTTCCTCTGCACCCCCAGCCCCCTCAACTTCATGAGTCTCTAAACCTTGTAAAGTGTGTATTTCTCTTCTTCCCTCAAGAGAGTAACAACTGTCAGTCTATAGTTCAGTGTTAAGAAACTTGAGAACTCCTTATAAACTTATTATATTACTAGTATAATGGTAATATATACTTACTAATTAATATACTTAATGTAATTAACATTACTGTTAATATTCTTATTATATGAACATAATATATGAATAATAGTAAGCTCTTACTATTAATGTAACAGCATTATAAAACATCTTTGTAGAATGAAGCCACGGTGTGGTGGGGGGGGGGGAGTTGAAAAAGAGATCTCCCATTTTAGAGGAGCATATTGTTGTTTTCCATCCATCTGGATGCTAACTGATTTGGTTTGCCTTCATTTTGGTACATATTAATGTTGCATTTAATCTGTAATCATTGTCCAGGGAGTCAGTGTGCTCTGGAATTGATTTATTTTGTATAATTTATATTTATGTTGTGCATCTCATAAGTGACTCTCTCTGCAGTGTTACAGAAAGGGAGAGGATAGGAATTCCCACGGAGCCTGACTCTGCAGACAGCCAAGCCTACCCTCCAGCTGTTGTCATTTACATGGTGGACCCCTTCACTTATACGGCAGAGGAAGACTCCACTTCTGGAAATTTTTGGCTGTTGAGTTTGATGCGCTGCTACACAGAAATGCTGGATAATTTACCTGAGCATATGAGAAATTCTTTCATTCTCCAGGTAACTATTTGCAGGTTTATTTTTTACTTTGTTGTTGTTTTTATGAAAGTAAACAGGTTCATGATTTTTTTAATAATTGTATGTATATGAAAATAGAAAAAAGTATTCTTATTTCTACCTTTTAGATTCAGCCATTATTAGCATTTTGGTGTTTTTCTAGCCTTTTTTCTGTGTTTGTTTACACAATTGAGATCATACTTCTCACGTAATTTTTAGTCTTTTTGTACTTAAAGTTACTCATGAATACTTTTCCACCTTATTTAAAATCCTCACCAAGCAACATATTTTTTACAGACTGCATATTTTCCATGTGTAACTGTTTCTCTACAGTTAGATATAATTACTTTTTTTTTTTTTTTTTTTTTAACCTTTTCACTGTTACAAATACAACTATAAGGCGGTCCAGTGGTTGGGACTCCATGCTTCCAATTCCGGGGCTTGGGTTCAATCCCTGGTCAGAAAACTAAGGTCCCACAAGCTGCACAGCGTGACCAATAAATAAATAAGTAAATGAATGAATGAATGAATAAATAAATAGAGCCATAATAAACATCTTTAGGTATAATCTCTCTTTCACATTTCAAGTCGTTTCTTAAAGTGGATTCTTAGATAAAGATACTGATAAATAATGCCAAATTCCTCTCCCAAAAGGTTATAGTTATTTACATTTCTTTCAGGAGTGAAGGAGCATGCCCATTTTCACTGTACCCTTGCCAGCTTTATAGTGTAATAATTTTTAAAAATTTATAATTTAATAGGTGAAAAATGATGTCTTGGGTGTTCGGATTCTTGTTTTTCTGTCACTTTAACTCAAGCCATATTATAGAATTAGAAGATTGAAATTAAAGCTACCAGTATAGTTTGTTGGTAGTTTTTCATTGATTTGAAGTTCGTGTCTCAGATGACTAGACAGTAATTCCAAAGATGCCGTGCATACTATGCGTATACCTTACAAAAGTGAGAAGTATATTTAAAAGCAAGTTTTTAAATTTTGGGACATGGCAACAATAAATTGAGAATTTATCTCTAAAATGGGAACAGGGTAATTTCTAAGTGATAGTGTAACCTGACCAGCAGAGTGACACCTCTTCTTAAATTGCTGGTATATTTGGAATATAGGACTTTATGTCACTGAAAGGAATTAAGATTGAATTATACTATGTTTGGCATTTCTGTATTTTAAAACTAAAGTTGCCTCCCCCATTCAAGTAAAGAATTCATACCATTTCATTTTCGAACTGCCTTGTTAGCATATTAGATCTCTATTTCTAGTTTTGTTTGTATTTGTGTCTGTAGATTGTGCCTTGCCAGTACATGCTGCAGACAATGAAGGATGAACAAGTTTTCTACATTCAATACTTGAAGTCCATGGCATTTTCAGTGTACTGCCAGTGCAGGCGACCTCTGCCTACACAGATCCACATTAAATCCCTCACAGGATTTGGGCCTGCCGCCAGCATTGAGATGACGCTTAAGAACCCAGAGGTAGGTAGCGGCAGGGCAGAAATTTGCAAAAACACTACTTTTATGCTGAAGATGCAAGCCAGGAGAGTTGCTTGCTTGGTTGGTCTTCTACCTTTATTATAAGAGTGGTAGGTGTCTTTAATCCTTAAGCTGAAATAGAGGAGATACTTCTCTGAACTTGTATAATTTTTTGAGAAAAGAGGCAAGCAAACTCTTGCCATTTTTTGATGTAAGACCTAAGGCAACAATACACTTATCCCTTTTACTTATGAAAGTTCAATTTTCCTATATTTATTTTGTTCATTATTGTTTGAAGCTAATCTGTGTCTTAAATCACTCTCTACCTTCCCCAGCTCATTTTTTTCTCCTGGAACAGCCGCTGTGTATGTGTTTACTCTGCACGGGCCCCTCATTTTCTGCTGCTTCCTCCTCCCCTTGTCTCAGTGCTTCTGTATGTAAATGAGCACCTTTTCTCTCCGTCTTTGTAAGCCTGTTTCCCACAGATAAGTACCTCAGGGGGAATTCTAAAACACCAAAGCAAAACATGGTTTAAACAGAAGTTGTACACTTCCTTTGTTTTACTAATCACCTTATCCTGAAGGTAGATATACAGGGCAGTGTTCAGAACTCTCAAAGCCTTCAAAAATCAGTTCCCACAGCTTTTGCATGAAAAATTACCCATTAATAAAGGCCAGCAAACACCTCTTCACCATTAGAGAACTTAAAAACACCAAAAATTGCTAATTTTAGTTGGTAATGTAAGTTTTTCTGGAAAACTAAAAAAATGACGCACTACTTAATACTGCATTTGTTGTAACTTGGTTCCGGTCAGCTTGGTCCCAAGAGAGGAAACTGCATAGCTGACAACTTACATTCACTCTGGGGTTATAGAAAGCTTCTATCTTTGGCAGTTTTAGGTTAGTTTATTCTTTTGAGTTTGTATTTTTTACTTTTGTGAGCATGTCATATGTTTTGTCTACTACTAGCTTTTTCTAGAATAAAAATAAATATGTTTCTACTTGTTTCAAATTTGTGTCCAGAAATTGAGTTTGTGCCTTTCTTTATAAACTTTGAACCTTTTAGTTTTTTACCTCTTGTGGTTATTCTGCAATTCAGGTGCAATCATTCCTTATGCTTTGGTAAGAAGTTATCACAATTTCAAATGACAACGAATAGTAGTCTGCATTTTCAGAGAAGAGAGTAAAGGCTGACTACCTATATTAAGATCTGAGGCATTATGTAATGTTTTAAAAGATTATATAACGTACTGGCAGAACACCATGGGAGTTCATGAGATATATAGTGAGGCTTAGATTAAAATAAATCACAAAAAATATTCTTTCTTTCCTTTTGCTTTGGAATAGGAAGAGAGAAATCAATCATTTGACTTAATGAAAAATGTAAGAACCAAATGCTGTGAACATTTAACTGAGGTTTATAAATTTTTACTTGCATTAAGGTGCAATGGCTAATTGCTAAATGCTGCCTCTCCCTCAGTCTGCAGCTAGAATTTTGTACTTTCATTCAGCAACTATAGCTGAGTGCCTACCGTGTGCCAGACACTGTATTAGGCGTCAACTGTGCAGTGGTGAACAAGACACCAGTCCCCTGCTTCCAGGAATTCTCATTTTCTGCAGTGGCACAGTCTCGTGCAAGCTCCTGGCAGCCACTGTTCTACTTGGTGTCTCTGTGGGGTTGCCTGTTCTGGACGTTTTTTGTAAATGGAATCTTCCAACCTAGAATGTTTTATGTCTGCCTTCTTTCACTTAACATAATGTTTTCGAGGTTCATCCACGTCATAGCATGTATCAGTACTTCATTTCTTTTTATGGCTAAGTACTATTCCATTATGTGGATAGACCACATTTTGTTTTTCCATTTATTAGTGGACGGGCATATGGATTTTTCCACTTTTTGGCTATTGTGACTAACCCTGCTCTAAGCATTTGTGTATGAGTTTTTGTGTGGCTATATGTTTTCAGTGTTCTTGGTAAGTACCTAGGAGTGGAATTTCCGGGGCTGTGGAGAGTGAATGGATCAGTGATAAGGTTTGAAACTTGAGCAACTTGTTGAATATGTATCCCTAAAATGAAGGAATTGGATTAACTTATCTCCAAGGTCTCCTTTAAGTTTAAAATTCTGTAATTCCATTATTACTGTTTCTTATGCTATATAGTTCAGGGGTTGGCAACTCTGTGGGCTAAGTCCAGCCTGCAGCCTGCATTTGTATGACCAGCTAGGTAAGAATGATTATTACGTTTTTACAAAGAGAAGATTATGTGACAGAGACTCCATAAAGCCTAAAGTATTTACTGTCTGATCCTTTACAGAAGCCTGCTGACCCCTGCCGTAGTTTACTAGATATTGAAATGTATGTAAAGCTGGAAACAGAGATGACAATTAAATTTCATCACAGTTTATCTAAAATATTTGTCTTAGGTAACAGCTAACACTTTGATCTCTTAAATTACTTACACACACACATCATAAAGTATAATATACATACTGAAAAGTACCCAGTCTTAAGCATACTGCTTGATGAATTTCCACTAAGTAAAAATATTACGTAACTAGCACTAGAAACAAAACATGACAAGCATCCAGAAACCTCTCTAATGTCCCTTCCAGTCACTCCAATGGTAATCACTATGCTGACTTACAACAGCATAATTTTGCCTGTTTTTGGCTTTATATAAATGGAATCATAATTTACAGTGTTTTGCGTCTGGCTTCTTTTACTCAGTGTTGAGAATCATCCATTTTGTTGCTTGTAGCAGTAGTGTTTTTCATTCTCTTTGCTGTTTAATATTCTGCTTGTGTAACTTTATCACAATTTATCATCCATTTTACTGTTGATGGTTATTTAGGTTATTTTCTCTTTGGAGCTATTGATAGTGTTGTAACCATGCTTATACCTGTCCTTTGTAAACATATATGTGCATTTTGGGGGGGGTCAGAGGGTGTGTGTCTGTTCAGCTTTTACAGGTGTTGTCAAATGCTTTTCCGAAGCACATCATACTCCAGCAATGTGTGAAAGTTCTAATTGCCCTGTATTCTCACCAATACTTGATGTTTTCTGTCCTTTATATTTCAGACATTCTGGTGGGTGTGTAGTGGTTTTAATCCACTTTCCTAATGACTAATGAAGTTGGGCCAATAATAATTTCTTTTAATAAGGAAATAATTGGCTTGATTGGGTTCCCTACCTTATATAACTTAAACAATTTTTTTTTGCATCATTATTATTTGTATATATAGGACTAGTTGGGAGGCAATCTATTGTCATTTCTCCCTGTTGGTTTCCCTCAGCGCTGTATGGGTTTTGTTGTAAACATGGAGTGGCTTTGTGTTGATACTGATTTTGATTTTGATTTCAGCGGCCCAGCCCAATCCAGCTTTACTCCCCTCCTTTTATACTGGCCCCAATCAAAGACAAGCAAACAGAGCTGGGAGAGACATTCGGTGAAGCGAGCCAGAAATACAATGTGCTCTTTGTGGGCTATTGTCTGTCTCACGACCAGCGCTGGCTTTTGGCTTCCTGCACTGACCTCCATGGAGAATTATTAGAAACATGTATTGTAAATATTGCTTTACCAAACAGGTGAGGAGCCTTGGTGTTTATGGTGTGTGTTAATTGATGCTGTGCCTTTCCTCAGATAATGGATCTTTCTAACTTTCCTGTCTAAATGCAGTGGGTAACACGTGGGTGGGTTCTTTGGAATTTTCTTGGTTTTGTCTTACTAAATGATAGCTTTGATTCATTTGGGGACCCTTTTCCATGTCTGTTTTAGATCACGGAGGAGTAAAGTATCTGCACGTAAAATTGGACTACAGAAGTTATGGGAATGGTGCATAGGTATTGTCCAAATGACATCTCTGCCCTGGAGAGTTGTAATTGGGCGACTTGGGCGTCTTGGCCATGGGGAACTTAAAGGTGAGAAATTCCTGAAACAAAGGAAAGGAAAAGGGCTGAGCTAGCTAATGTCATTAACTAAGCTGAGGGAGAAAATTATGAAGTTGGTAGTAAGAATAAAGCAGATTATATTTTCTGATTCTTTTAAATGTACAGGATAAACCAGTGGCTTTTAGACTTTTCATTAGCAAAATCATTTACACAAAGAAAATCTTAAATATAACATTGAACCCCAGTATATAAAACAGAAAAAGAATTTTTTTAATATAAAAATGATACTTGGTAAATTAGAATTTCTAACATTTATATATTGTGAGAAGAACAAGTCAGTTTTAACTGGAAAATTTTATAACAGAGATTATGGATGAGAGTAGAAGTCATATACAGCCTTTACTTTCATTTGCTGGTTTGTTTTTGGTGGTTGACGGTGATGAGCTTTGTATTTATTTTTGTTTTGGTGGCATGATTGCAAGATAATGCTGATTGACAAGGACAAGTAGTTGCAAATTGGAAGAGTCTTTATTCACATTGCCGCTGTCTGATAGTCTTCAGTCTGGAAATTTAAGAGAGCAGATTTTTTTTAAGTTGAATCCCCCAGTATATCTACCAACTGCTTGTATTTCTTATCATAAATATAAGAAAGCACTAAAAGTAACTGCAACGTAACACAACTGACCACTGGCAGCTGCCTTGCCTGGCGTTGAGCCCAGCTCATTTATTATCCTAGTGTAGCTACTTGTACAGTTTTATATGAGCAATATGAACAGGCCTAGATTATTTTTTTAAAACCCTAGCGATTAATGGCACATTTATAAAAAGTTCAGTGTGTGCATATAGATGGGAGAAGTTTTTGTTTTTGTTTTTAATATTTATTTATTTGGTTTTGCCAGGTCTTAGGTGCAGCAGATGGGCCCCTTAGTTGCAGCTCGCGGGCTCCTTAGTCATGGCATGCAAACTCTTAGTTGCAGCACGCATGTGGGATCTAGTTCCCTGACCAGGGATCGAACCTGGGCCCCCTGCACTGGGAGCGCGGAGTCTTAACCACTGCGCCACCAGGGGAGTCCCAGGAGAGGTTTTTTTCTAACGTCTGCACAGAAGCAAACATGTGTCACAAATCAGCTTGGTGGTTTTGCACATGCCAAGTATATATTAGAACAGAGTTGGTAAACTTCCTTTATAAAGGGCAAGGTAGTAAATAGTTTTGACTTTGCAGGCCAGCTGGTCACTGTTGAACTACTCAACTCTGCTACTGTAATGCCAAAGCAGCCATAGACAGTACCCCAGTGAATTGGTGTGGCTGTGTTCCAATAAAAGCTTGTTTACAAACAGGCGGTGGGCAGGATGTGAGCTGCGGACCGTAGTTTGCTGACCCTTGCGTTAGAGTGTGCATCTTATTTCTTTACGTGAAACTTATATCCGGTATTTGTGGAGACCCTGAAATAAAACCCCTGATACAGATACAACTTGCCTTGTAGTAAGTGCCTAAGTGAGTTAATTATTAGGGTTTAACAGCAGTTCATACAAATATTATATAATATGTATTAAGTAAGTGTTTTCTTAGGGATCTATTATACACAGAATTTTTTTGTATTAAATTATACTGCAGACCAATAGAAAATATTACCCTTTTCATTTTTAAAAGAATATTATACTTGTAATGAATCTGTATGGGTAGCCTGGAGGTCTAATACATCAGGGGATTCATCATTTCATTTCTGTCAGAGTTCCTATCTTCTCTCTCAGTATGCCTTTTAGTCAATCTTATTTCTTAAGGGCTTTGAGCTACTCTTAACCCTTGGGAAAAGTCAGACTATAATGGAAGAGAAGTAGAGGGGATAAAAATGTAGCCTAGTAGTCTAGTTACTTGGCATTTTGGAAAATTATTAAAGCCATCGCCTTCCCTTTTATGATTTTTTAGAAGGGACGTACTCTTCTTTCTTATCTCTTGGGGGAGAAGAATGTTAAGTGTGACTGAGGGCTCCATCAAAGGACTGAGAGAAAATGTACCTTCCAGGAGTGAAAACACGGAGAAAAGCCTAGTGTCCAGGACATCAGCTTCCCAAGCTACAGTTTCTTCCTTTGGGGAACTGAGGTCTGCGCCACGTTGCATGTCTGTGGGGCAGTATCAGATGTGAGTCCACAGCTTTCAGAGCCAGTTTTGTGAATCTCTGTTCTTTATCACCAGTGTTTGTGATAAAAACAATCGTACTGTCTTCTCCTTCTTACTTGGTTTTTATGTGCCGAACTCACTTCTCTTTGGTATTTCTGCGGTTTTTAAAAATACTCCCTCCTCCGTGTTCCTTGCCCCTTTTATTTCAGCCACTTCAGTCCAGTGTGCATTAGGAATTTGAAATGTGAAAGTCTGTTTGTTTGTTTGGTTTTTTTCCCCCACGTGCCTTTTAAGGGGAGAGCAGGTTGTTTGAAAAAAGTATGTGGCGGTAGAGAGGTGGAGTGGTGTTACATCAGTGGGATGTGACATGACAGCAGTGTATGGCTGCAGTAACGTGACGTGCTTCATGTGTGTCGGGGCTCCAAAATACAGGGAGGACCAAGTGCTTCTCAATTCCCGGAGTAACATTACCCTCAACAGTTCTGTGAGGAGACATAGTACTAGCCTTTGTTTGGAGGCAATGAACAGATGATAGAAAGAAAATTTGTGGCACCTTTCTAATCCGAACAATCAATGTGGCATCATTTGGAGCACTTTACTTGCACCCATTGCTTATCCGATCTTTGGGCATGCCAGGAAAGGGTCCCCTTCGTTTCTTCTGCTGCTTGCGTTTCATGAAACAACCAATCTACGTTAGCAGTAAACAAAACTGAGGTCCACCCCAAACTGTGCTCTCTTCTGAAGAAAAGTGTTCACAGGGGCAGTGAAAGAACCGGACCTGGAGAAGGAGAAAGGACAGAACACACTGGCATCACCATTGAAAAGTACTTTAAGTGCCTAAGTCTGCCCGGGTCTGTGCCGGACTCACAGGTCATTTCAGACATGATTTCAGTCTCTGTAGTCGTTGGCCTTTGTTTCTTTGTTAATGAAGTGTAATCGAGGTCAAGTAACATTTTCTTTGTAGCAAGGAGGGGAACCCGTATAAAGCCATATTCCCTTCTAGGGCCCAATCCTAGAAATTCAATTATCAGGCAAAACTGGTAAAAAGCTCAAACCTCACATCAACATGAACTTCTGAAGACTGTGTGCTTGTGATATTTGATTCCAGATTGGAGTATCCTCCTTGGAGAATGTTCACTACAGACAATCAGTAAACGGCTCAAGGACGTGTGCCGGATGTGTGGAATCTCTGCCGCAGACTCTCCTTCTATCCTCAGTGCCTGCCTGGTTGCCATGGAGCCCCAGGGGTCCTTTGTAGTGATGCCAGGTAAATCTCACCAGTTTTGTTAATTAGGTATCAGAACAGTTCAGTCCATTCAATCTTAAGTCCACACACAAGTATAGAATGTATCTTCATTATCTGTATGAGAAAAAATTGTACTTAGGGCTCAAAATGGAAAGAAACCATTTGGTCTCTTCCAAGGGGAGTGGTTTGTGATTTTATTATCTTTGTTGACCATCACTTGGGAGAGAGCCCAAGTCCTGGGTGTGATTGAGAGCTCTTACAGTCATGGCGAATTATTTGACCCCAACCTGTTGTTAGTGTATGAAGTTCACCCTCCAAAAGTGACTTAAGTGGGCACCAACATGATATGTATTTTAATACCCTTTTGAAGAAAGGTATTTGATAGACTCTTCAAGCAGCCTCAAGAGGACGTTTAGAGTCTCTCTGTGGTTGAGGACGAATGTGAAGTAGACGGGGTGGGTAGAGCATTGAGCACAGTGCGTGCTAGCCACAGTAACTCAGTGAGTGCCAAGATGTGGGCAGCCGAAACATCATGGCCACAGAATTTTTTTAAAAACAGCGACTAAGCTATTTTATAATTTAATAGCTGAGCAGTTTTATATTTTTTAAACCTGTTTTTACCACCCAGGTATTTCTTTGATCAAACAGGAGACCCTTGTCCCCTCCCTGTAAAAATCAACAGAAGTGTTGTGGTATGAGAATGCGGTTGCTTGTGGTCAGTCTAGAGAGAGACAGATGTCTGTACTGGCCTGCTGGTCAGACCCTGGGTTAATTGTCACCTGCACCAGTTGGGCAAGTTACATCATTTCTTTGTGTTCTGTCCTCCTCATGAAATGGGGGTAGTAGGTCCTACCTCTGAGGTGTAGCTTTGACGATTGAATGATATGATATGAATAAAGAATTCAGTACAGAATCTGGCGTGTAGTACACATTCAATAAACGTTAGGTGTAACAATTATTAGTTGAATGGTACCATTTCTACAGAATTGCATTGTCTGGGAGAACAGTCCGTTATAAATTATTAGCAGTCACAGGAGGAAAGAAAGTTTTATTTTTAGAAATACTTCTTATTTAAGTAATTAAAACATATTTGGTCGACTCAATCCAATTTTTTCTTAACCTTGCCAGTGTGAAATGTGGCTTGAGTTATCATAGCTAATCTGCTCTGAGTCAGTTTCTTGAAACTATTTAGACAGGTGGGCTCAACTGTAAATGTGTATCCATGTGTAAATGTGTGTCAGACTCCCATCAGTCCAGCTCAGGTCATTTCTGGAGTTGTGCACTGCTGCACAAAAGGCATGATACATTTTTTTTCCCCCTTTTTAAGATGCTGTCACAATGGGCTCTGTTTTTGGCCGAAGTACTGCACTGAACATGCAGTCATCTCAGCTTAACACCCCTCAAGATGCTTCTTGTACACACATCTTGGTGTTCCCAACATCGTCAACCATCCAAGTGGCTCCAGCCAACTATCCCAATGAAGATGGGTTTAGCCCCAACAATGGTGAGTGGAAGACCCTGTATGCATAGAGCAGCTCCGCTCCCTCAACAAGACACAGTGCTAGAGTAAAGAGTCGCTGGGCCGCCGCAGGTTCTTCTGTGTCGTAGTGAACAGCATATGAAATGTGAAGAGGGAATTGAAGGTTTGAGAATCTTTTTGGTTTTGAAGATTTAATTTGCACTGTTGCCAAGACCAAATAAACACTTGCCTCTCTTGGGTAATTAGCTTTCTCCTGTTTTTCATTAAAGGCAAAAAAAATAGTATCTGCTTGATAGTGTCCTGTACATGGGTGTCACTCTTTCAATAAAGATTTCTTGATCTGATTTGAAATGTATGAAGACTGCTAGGCAGTATGAAGATAGCACCTGTCTTTAGCTGATCACTGGGAATCTAACTTGCTCTAAAACAACTCCTTACTTGATTAGTCTTGAAATTTTTTTTTAAGTAATTTATTTTTGGCTGTGTTGGGTCTTCGTTGCTGCGTGCGGGCTTCTCCTTGCGGTGGCTTCTCTTGTTGCGGAGCACAGGCTCTAGGCACGTGGGCTTCAGTACTTGTGGCATGCAGGCTCAGTAGTTGTGCCTCGCGGGCTCTAGAGTGCAGGCTCAGTAGTTGTGGCGCCCGGGCTTAGTTGCTCCGCGGCATGTGGGATCTTCCCGGACCAGGGCTCCAACCCGTGTCCCCTGCATTGGCAGGTGGATTTTTAACCACTGGGCCACCAGGGAAGTCCCCTTATTTGATTATTCTTAATAGCTGTTTATGGTTTGAATATCTTAAGGCATTTGTTAAGCAATGATTATTTATAAACTGTAAAACGCTCAGTATTATGCAGCTGTTTGCATTGTTTTTTGAAGAATTTTTAGCAGCTACCAACATTTACTCCTGTTAAACGGGAAGGGTAAGAGGATACCGTCCTGTGTGTGTGTATATAGAAAACACACATAATATGATCACAGTGTAATAACAAATACAGAAAAAGAATCAGCAAAAATGTTCATGGTGATTGGGTTTCCCCTTTTATACTTTTCTTTCCAAATTTTCTGCTCTGCGTGTACCTTACTTTTACGATACAGGAGAGATGATTTCTTAGCAAAAATATCATGCTTTGATCTGCTCGTATAATAGGCCTCCAGTTTGAGGGCAAGTTCACACTTATTAACATGCATTAATTCAGCCTTAAGTATTTTAGGTGCTAATTGGATGCATAGATGGTGTCTGCTGTTTTCTTGGATGGTGTCACTTTTAACTTTGTGTAATAATTAAATTGCTTCTTTAGCTAATGTTTTGCCTTCTTTTTATGTGCCTTTGGAGGCTGTACAGAGTGTGGAGTTTTACGTTCTTTATTTCTCCATTCTGTTAATACTTCACATTAGGAGATCATTGGAGAGAGTACAAAATGCAAGAATAATTTGCAGCACCTTGAACCCAGTGGGCACGCGTTAAGTCTTACTAAGTTGTTACCAACGCATGCCTGTAATAGTCATAGGCCAGTAAACCATGCACTGGTTTAAATTGGGGCTATGGATTAGCTTTCTAATTTTTGTCCTTTTTTTCTCTCCCTCTTAGATGACATGTTTGTTGACCTTCCATTCCCAGACGATATGGACAATGATATTGGCATATTAATGACTGGGAACCTCCATTCCTCTCCCAACTCCTCCCCAGTTCCCTCCCCAGGCTCTCCTTCTGGAATTGGTGTGGGCTCTCACTTCCAGCATAGTCGGGTAAGGACGACTTGAAATAGGTCGTTTAACACCACCTCAGCCTTCAGGAAAATCCTCTAGAAGTGCCGTCATCTTTTACTATGTGCACCTTTCTTCCTGATGGTCTTGGTCCCTGGTACCAGAGAAGTAAGTGTGGGACCGTGACTCTGTAGTTCCATTTTGAACAAAGCCGGAATTCTAAAGAAATGTTATTATTATTCCTGATGAATGTGCTTAATCAGAATAGTCCCATTACAGCTGCAAGGGTTTTATGCAATTACTGTTTTTGAGCAAAAATTAATTTTGGTTGCTTGCTGCTTCCCAGTTATTTTTTAATTTTTCGCCAGAACAGTGGCTTTTCAGAGGCTAGTTCAATAACCCTGCTTATTTAACATGCAGAGTAACTGTGTTAATTGAATAACACATTGTTGATGGTTAATTATTGGGAAAGGAGCTTAACTGGTCTTGGTTTATGTCATGGTGCCTTTATTTAGGCACGTTAGATGTTCTCTGTAGCCAGCTTGCAGGAGTGGGAAGAGCCCACAGGAGGCTGATTTTGGAGAAGTGTCCAGGTTAATACCAGAGCATTAAGGAAAAAACAGAGCTTACAGCTAGTTTCATCTTTAAATATCCCAGGATATTAGAGGTGAATTAGCAGAAGATTGAAGTGTTAAAGGTTCTGCCACATCAGCTCACGTTAAGTTTCTTTAGAAGCTAGGTGATTCACGCCTTGTCACTGTATTACACTTCTTACTTAAAATGTTAAGAGATTGAGGGGTTAAGACAGAAAAATAGCTATGTCTAGTATCTTAAAATGGACAAGTATAAGCAACCTGCTTACACTCATTAGGCACAAAGACGTTCTTCGAGGACTTAGGTTTCTGTTAGGTGGGACTTTTATTGCCAGCCCTGAGTTCACTGAAGGACAGCCTAGAGAAAAGAAGATTGAAAACTTTACTTTCAGAGAAGATGAAACCAGGGAAGGCCACCTCAGTGGACTGCCCTCAGCGTTACGCCTGCCCCCTAATTCTCCCTTCTGCAAGGAAGGGATCGTAAATGTGTTTATTTCCTCCGGTCATTTGCCAGTTAATGACAATTTATTGGTTCATTGGAGATTGTTGTGATGGGGACCAAGAACACAAATTCTACATTGGATAGTTTTAATTTAGGATTAGTGTGAATTCTAGAGGCAAATAGCATTACAGCTAAGAATGCATGCCCTGGAGCTTGATAAACATCACTCTGAATTATAGCCGAACATCTTCCTAGCTTTGTGACTTTGGTCAAGCTTACGTTACCTTTCTCAGCCTTAGTTACCTTATCTGTGAAATGGAAAATAATAGCAGCTACCTCCCAGTACTGGTTTTTATACTTTAGCTCCTCCGATAACAAAGAATTGGTAACTGAAGTGTAGTGTTAGTTTTGTGAGAAACAGAGGCGTGCTTTATTTTCTCCCTTTGTTGGCGCCTCGAGCCGTTGAATGTCACACCTCAAACAGCACTATGCTGAAGCTGGTCAGGTGGCCTTTTCTAATCCTGAGCACCTGCAGCCAGGTGACCCCTGAGAGGCTTTCGGCATTTCCTCTTTCCGAACCATTAAACGTTCTTTGATATCCAGTTAAGAAATTACCACAGGAGGAAAAAATTTGTTCAAGGTTGCAGTAAGTTTTTATTTTTTAACCAACTCAGCAATGATACAACTTGGTGTAGTAGTTGAGGATTTTTTTCTTCCTTGAAACAGAAGGCTTTTGAGAACAAATGGATTACTTATTAATTATTGCTTTTGCATAAAAGGTACATTTTCAACTCTTGAAGCTAGCTAAAAGAGTCAAAGAAAGACAAGGAAAATGTCAACTGCAGAAACGCCCAGTAAGGCTGTCACGGGAGTCCCTTATTACCGGGACTGCTGTAAATTGAAACAAGGCTTCTTCAGGAGCAGATCTCACGCTGCTGGCAGGTCAGATACTGGTGAAGTGTTAGAACGTTATTGACAGTGGACAGTCAGGTGTGCGCGTGTATTTTTGGTTGGTTGCTGGTGAAAGAGCACGTGGGTGTGGTGGTACCTTCAGCTGTCAGATTCCACTCTTTCCATTTTTAGTTTATTAATTACCTAACAATGCCACGGAGCAGATTTTACATTCTGCAGAAAAGGAACCAGAGACCATAAACCTGTATTTACTTGGCTGGTGGTGGTGGTAGTTTTACTGGTACCCTCTGCCTGAGCCGTAGTTTTCATCAGATATCTATCTATCTGTGTGTGCAGCAAAGACACCGCCTCCCCTGTTGACCTTTCTTGGTCAGTTGACATTTTGGTGTGAGATGCTGCTGCCAGGAAGGGGATTAGTCACTACAGCGTGCAGGGAGAATTGATAAAAAGTTGGGTGAAGGTGGTCAAAAAGTACAAACTTCCAGTTATAAAATAAGTGTCCTGGGGATGTAATGTATGGTGACTTTAGTTAATAATACCATATTGTATATTTGAAAGTTGCTGAGAGTAGATCATCTTTTAAAAGTTCTCATCAGAAGAAAAAAAAATTGTAACTCTGTATGGTGGTGGATGTTAACTAGACTTATTGTGGTGGTTATTTCCCACGGTTAGAATCATTATGTTGTACACCTGAAACTGAAAAAGTTGTTGGTTTTTAAAAAAGCTGTATTTGGTAATAAATGCTGACCATGCTTTTGGGACTTTGTTTTTCAGAGCCAGGGAGAGCGTCTTCTTTCCAGGGAGGCGCCTGAGGAGCTGAAACAGCAGCCGCTGGCCCTTGGGTATTTTGTATCGACCGCCAAGGCTGAGAATCTCCCCCAGTGGTTTTGGTCATCGTGTCCCCAGGCTCAGAACCAGTGTCCCCTCTTCCTCAAGGTTGGTTTGGTGTCGTATTTGAAGTTGGGGGGTGAGTGACGTATGCTCAAAGTCAGTCTTGGTTAGAATTTGCCTTGGGCACCGTAGTCTTACTCTGCTCCCCGACTCTCTCTCTCACGTCTACTTAAGAGTCTGAGGGTATATGTTAATTACAGGCAGAGGTGGAGAGCAGAATTTAGGAGAGGAGCCCAAAACTGTGTCACAAAGAAATGAATGACCAACAACATTCACCCAAGGAGGAGACTTCACGCGGCTCAGCGGACACATCTAGGGTGGCCATGTGGTTCTGTATAAGCCACTGTGGTCAGGGAAGTTACGCCGGGGGGTGGGGGGGGGGGGGGTGGGGGGATAATGATGACTGGTTGTCCTCTTCCTCCACTGCCACAGGCAGGCAGTCAGCGTTCCTCTTTTCGAGTAGGGCAGGAGTCAGCTAAAAAATTCCATGTTTCTGCTTGCGCCTTCCTGTATATTTCTTGGAAATTTTTAATCCAAATTAAAAGAGTTAAAAACAAAAGATCTCTCACTTCCAGTTTGGGTGAGAGAACCTAGAATGAAATCCATGGATTGGCAAAAAGCCAACGGTTTGACAACACACTGTATTGGCAGAGCTGTGGGGAGATGGCCCTGGTATGGTGGGAAGGCCAAATGTTACAACCCCGCACATTTCCCTTTGGCTGCAGAAGTCCCACTACAGAGTAATCACTGAGATACACACACGTACACATACATACACACACACACACATAAATCTGGAAGGTTAAAACCAAAAACAATTGAAGTAATTTTCTTTTCCTGATGACTTTAACATAGTATTATGAAATCAAAGAATTTATATAAAAATCCATGCAATCTCGCAGTTAGAATTACTAGTCTGAACCTAGATTTATTTATCTTTTCCTCTCTAAAAAGTATACACATTCTTTAGCTCTGTTTACTGGAAAGGCTTAGGAGCCATGATAGCCTAGCAGCAATAAACACCTTTATTGACACAATTATGGTTTCTCAATACTGTTTATCATTCAAAAGAACCAGAGTTCTTCGAGGAAATGACTGATTCCAGGGCTAAAGTAAGAAATATTCAAGGTGCACCTGAGACATCTTGTCACGCCTAAAAGCAAGGAGGCTACCAAAGATTATTAGAGTCTTATCAAAGGACCCAGTAGCCAACTTGGAGGGGTTCCCATTGCCCAGGGATGGGATCATTTAGTCATTAAAATGAACAATGGTGGCAGTAGATTGATATCAGTCTATGGGTTCATAGTTTTGTGCTGAAAAACAAAACATGTGTACGTCACCTTTTGAAGCTGCCAGAGCAGCAGCTCATTAATCAGAAAATCAAAAAGTAAGGAGAATCAAGCATTTATATTGCCGCCTCTTATACTTTACAATTAATAAAGTAAAACTATACTAAAACTATTACGTTAAAAATTGATGGGGAACTCTACAGTAGCTGGACCGTGCTGGTACCTGCTGGATCCAGGGATCTGCCACATTACTGCTGATGACAGCAGACATCAGGTGCCTTTGGATGTGATGCTGTAAGAAGGGCACAGCGCCGGTTATGAAGTACGGGGATCAGGATAGAAGACCACCACCACGACACAGTCGGCCACATCCCGACTGTGGAGCCTTCTACAGATGAAAACCTGAAGAGGGACGCTGTTTAATTATTTGCGGTCCATTTGCAAAGCTAGCTTTTTTTTCTCCTCTACTCTAGGATATGGAGTTATTTGGGATCACATTGGGGTTACTGAGCAGCTTAAATTCATGGACTTAGAATAGAAGCCCTGACTACAAAGGACTTTAGAGAGCATCTCCTTCTGGTAGACGTGGCCTTATTTCTGCCCCATGGTTGACTAGACCAGGAAGGTGACTGTCTTTGTTCTTTCACCAGGCTTCGCTGCATCACCACATTTCTGTAGCACAGACGGACGAACTTCTCCCTGCCAGGAATTCTCAGCGGGTTCCACATCCTCTTGACTCCAAAACCACGTCTGATGTTTTAAGGTAGATTCAGACCTAGGCAACATAGCAGTACAGTTTGAAATTATATACTTTACTCTTGTTTTTCCAAGGTGTTTTAATTAAAGTGTGGTATTTGTGGAAGAGGTGCTACCTTTTGTGCAGTGGAGCACTGTCTGATTAGCCAGTGAGAGCCACGTCCCCCCCAAATACCTGCATAGGACAGACAGTGTAGCATACTTTGTTAAATCCGGCAGTTATGTGCAAGTACAACTGCCCTCGCTTCCCATTCAGAGGAGGCGTTTCGTGGTGATGAGAATAGATCAGAATAAGGGGGTGGATAGTTAGAAGACAAAGTCTGGACCTTAAAGCACTTGACTTTGGAAACATTTTCTGCCGCTCCTGACATAGATTAGGTAAATAAAGTTAAGTAAAACATAAATTCCATAGCTGGGAAATACCTCCCAGAATTGTCTTGTACTTTAGCAGGCTGTAAACATTCTTCATGTACCTTGAGAAAATATGCAAGCTTTTCCTAATGTTTTCTAACTCTTAAATGATTTGGAAATTATAGTTAAAGCAAGAACCTACCTAATCTACATGATTTTGGCTTCCAGGGCCTCTAGAGCAACACTGTCCAATAGAAGTGTAACGTGAGTCACATACAATTACTATTTTAATGTGGCTACTAGGAAAATTTTAAAAAGAAATCAGTGACGTTAATTTTAGTAGTAAGTTTATCAGTTATATAAAAACGTGATAACAATGTCAAAATATAAAAAATAGTATCATTTGAACAGTAATAAATATAAAAATACTCATGAGCTATTTTCCATGCTTTTTTTAAATATTAAGTGTTTGAAATCCCGGTGCCTGTTCCCTATGTACAGCATATCTGAGTTCACGGAGTGGGGGGCCGGTGGCTGCCATATTGGGCAGTGCAGGTCTAGAAGGAAGGGGGGACATGAGGAAACGAACTCTGGGAAAGAGCTTGGGGCAACCTGTGGAATGACATTAGGCCTTCTTCCTGCTGACCTCTGGCACTGGCACGTTAGAACTTTCGGACCAGCCTTACTTCTGTCGTGCCTGGTGCCCTGACCCGTGTGTTCTCTCCGGCAGGTTTGTTTTGGAGCAGTACAACGCTCTGTCCTGGCTCACGTGCAATCCGGCCACCCAGGACCGTACCTCCTGCCTTCCCGTCCACTTTGTGGTGCTCACTCAGTTGTACAACGCCATCATGAATATACTCTAATTGGAAAAGCACTTGTTCTCTCTGGCTCAGTTCCTTCTCCCCGCAACCTCAGTCCAAGGAACCTGCTACACTCTGCAAATACCCCACTCCCTCCTCTTGAGACCACTCTGCACAGTCCTGCGCTGTGATGGATTACTTCTCAGCAGGCACATGTCATTTCTGCAGTGTTCATTACCAGAGTGACTCACAGACACTTCTCTCATGGACCTGGAAACTTCCATAAGCAGTGACTTTCAGCCAGTGTTGTGGTGTGTGCGGCCCCAGACCACTGGGCCACGGGAAGTCTTTTGTTGTTGGTTTTCAAGAGGGAAACAGAAGAGACAGTATCCTTTTGCACAAGAGTCTGTGTCTTCAGTCTCTGTTTAATAAGGGCAGTTTAGCCCTCTGGATGAAATCCTCTAGTTATTGGTGTGTGGCCTGTGGGTTACCTGAACTCCATAATCTGGGACTTTTGAACAAGAACCAGCTCAAGTACATGATTTCATAATGGGGTTTCTGTCTCCCTAGTGCTCCCATCTAGATTGGCATGAGTGCTTTGGTTGACTTTATACCTGTGTGTAGATACAAAAGGTCTGGAGACATCTTCATTTTGTTTATTTATTTTAGGTTGTTTTGTCATATGGTTTTTGTGACTTTCTTTTAATTTTTTTAATTCGCAAGGACCAGCCAGGTACAGTAGCTGAAACCCAACTCAGATCCACCATAGGATTCTTTGACTACATACCTCTGTCCTAGAAGCCAGGAAAGGAGTGAAAACAAACTGGGGAGATCCTGCTTACAAGTAATATATTCAAAACCACCCAGCAGTAGGTTTTGTTGAGAATAAACTGGGTAAACATTCTGCCATATTCCTTATTAAAAGTGGCCACCGTTTCATGAAGGACAACATTTTTATACAGAAGGCAGTCAAGCTCAACCCAGAGCCATGGAGGCAAGTACCTTCATTAGTTTTATATAGTCACAATGGAAATATATTTTCTAGTGAATTCTTACTGAAAGCCAGGTCTCTCCTCTCATTAGATCAAAAGGGACTCATGTATATATCACAGTCTCTAAAGTGTTTGCTCATAAAATCAGTTATAAATATGGTAAATTTTTTCTGGACCATAGGAATATTATTTCAAAGAAATATTCAACTTAACCATTAAATTAGTACTTGAAGTTGAGCCTTCGTGGTGGGACTTTTTTAAAAAAACATGCCTTTTTAAATCATTAAGGCTAATTGAAGTATTTTATCCAGGCCCGAGAGGGTTGTCTTTAAGACTCCATTTCTACCCGTACCTTGCTGTGCGTTTCTGTCTGAGGGCAGTGGGCGTGGGCTTGCCTCCCATGAGCCGCTCTGGTCAGGCTGTTGAGCTCTAGTCATCTGTGGAGAGAACCATGCAAATTTTAAAAGTTCTTCCAAGAGACTTCCATATTCTGGTTATTAACAAAAAAAGGAAAAATGTAATAACTGATATGATTTTGTAAAAGTATTTTTCTTGAGATAATCTAACGTTTAAAACATATTAAAAAAAAAAAAAGTTGTGTGGTGGGAATGTGAAAGCAGAGAAGTAACTTGTAAATGGATAATTTTGTTCTCTGTACCACCAGTTGGGGGGGAGGGGTCGACTTTCGCAGTGTATAGGTTAAAAAAATCTGATATATCAAACCATTTGTATCTAATGTGTACAGTGTAAAATTGACTTTAAAAATATTGCAGTGCTATTTTTTCTTAATCAGAAAGGAAAAATTCTCAAGGCCTTTTGAAGAGCATAAGATGATGAAGATTGTAAACTTGTATAAAATTATCTTGGTGAGAAGACAAATTGTAAAGTAGATATTTGTAATCTTTTACCACTTTGGGGTTGCTTTTTTTTCCCAGAATTCATCAGAACTTTGAATTTTTTTTTTTTTTTTTTTAATGGGCTGTTTTTAATGCAGGGGCTTTTCTTCCCTAGAAACCCAATTCTCAGCAAAAAAAGAAAAAAAAAATACAAAAAACAAAAAAACCCCTACAAAAATTTAAAAAAAAAAAAAAAAAAAGGCAGCAAAGGGTAGTTTTCATCTGGTGTCTTTTATTTAAGTTTTTTAAGTTAAGAAAAGCTGGTGACATATTTATACGTTTTTGTGCAAAAATAAATGAATGGCAATAGATTTTAAAAAAATCTTATTATGTACTTCTGTGTGAAAAAGTCTGTATAATATTTCCCTTAAATATGCATTATTTTACTTGTTTTTTACTGAATTAATCTGAAATGTACAAGCCCTGGATTTGCTACAGAGTGAGAACTTATTTTATTTTTTTTTTTATTTTTAATTTTGGAAATTCTGCAGAAATCAGAACTCTTACCATGGTTTGAACTAAAGAGGGGAAATGGGGGAGGGGAGAGGGGTGGGATTGTCCAGCATGCTTGTATGTATATTTCAGAACCTTTTTTAAATGTAAAAGCTGTACATTTCTGGGAAGTTCTGAATTTCTTTTGTTTCCTTTTTTCCTTCAAGCATTTTGCAGTGAGCTTCTTTTATATATAGCAAACAATTTGAAAGAATACAAAAATATGTGAAGTTCATTTAAAAAAAAAAAAAAACTACAGTATAGCGCTGGTACAGTACACTAAAAGACTTTGATAAAAAGAAACAATACTAAAAGGCCTCCATTTTAAATGTCATTCATATATACCTTGTGAATGAGAGCTATATACTTTTACACACTTTTTTAGAGGAATAAATTATTGAATTACTGAAACGTTGAGTGGCTTTTTTCCCCTTCCATCCTGCTTTTGTAATGGGAGTGATCTACGCCTATTCAAAAGGTGTTAAGTATTATGGATTGAACAGTCCTTGACCAGCGGCCTGGCTCTACCTTCCCGAGTAAAGTTTTACTCCCCTGATCAGCACATCTCATAGATGTTCTCAGACGGTTTTCACATATTCCAGGATACAAGGGCATTCCTGGATCAGTTTTAGCGTGCGCACACACACACACACAGAGCATTGGATTTGGAGCTCTGGTGTTTAGTTCCTTAACTGTTCTGTGTAGATCACATCTAACAGTGATCACACGTCTAACAGTGAGCTACTTGTCTCCTAGCTCTTAAGATTGCGGTCAATACTAGAACAAATTACAAGTCTGTTTTCTCCTTGCTTTCTCTTCATGGTCTCAGCCAGTTTCTTTTTGATGTTCCTTAAAAAGAACAGTTCCATCCCTTTGCTGTTTTCCCAGTTCACAGCCTGGTGACAGCAGTATGCCATCTAACACACATACAAGCAAGGCGCTCATTGACTGCATGGCACCCACTACGTTGTTCTCTTCTCCTTGGGTCCATTCCGTAGGAGAAACCCCCGTGGGGGCAGAAGCTCTCGCTAAAATAGTAAACGCCAGGACCTGGCAGAGTCTACTGTCGAAATTTGAATAAATTGAAAGACCTTGCCTTTAATCTTCCTCCGACTCTTTGGCAGTATACATTGTTCTGAATCTAACGATAAAGTGTTGAGACTGCTCAGCCTCAGTTATTTCGTCTGCAAATGAGGGATGAGGGCAATTCCATGAGAAATGCTTTGCAAACTAAAAAGCTGTGTCCATGTTATTATAGTTGTACTACTGAAGAAGCCTGAGAAAAGCGCGGCCACTTTTCTGTTAACAGATAATATCGGTCTCTGTCTCATCCAGCTGCCACTGCTTTATGCATAGCTCACGGCACTCTTGGGAACGCTGCCTGCCCAAAGCATTAAAGAACCACACGTTTCCTAGATCCTATGTGATCAGGTCAGTCCGAAGATTCCTGTGTCCCGTAAAAATCAGAATTAGGTGGTATTTTTCCAACCAATAGATTTGCTTGGGTTCTGTGCTTATACAGCGGATGGCACTTTATCCAACAATCAATGAATGTTGGTTTTATTTATACTAGGAACTTTGTTTTCATAACCACTATTTGCTGTACCAATTCAGCAATACTAGCTAAATCTCCTTGAGGTAGGAAAAATTATTTGTCAAATGCATTGACACATTTTGCAAATTAGATGTAGGTAAGTCTGACCTGCCACTCAAGAACTATCAGCCTCCAGCCATTTGCACCGCTCAGATCCTGCTTAACACCAGTTCATCCCCTCCAAGGATGCCATCAAATAGTTTTATGTTCCTGCTATTCAAGAAGTCACAGGGCCAGGAATTTGTCCCCAACTGGTGTCAAAGAGCTAGTAAAGATCTTTTAAAAAGTGCAGTTTGTCCATAGGAGTTTTTAAAGACAGACTTTTCGTAAGACTTAGTGCCTAAGCGTGAGAGCCGCATATTGAAAACAGCCTTTGCCGCTTGTCATTTCTTTCTCTTCTGAATTCGCCGCTTGCTAAAATCCTATCAAGAGGCAATTTGAATGTATTACCATTAAAATTTTTATCTTGGTGTTAAATGATTCGCTTGTTTATATCCCCTTGACAAAAATGTCACTTTAACAGTAATTATTTCATGTCATTAATACCTAATGAGACGCCATTAGAAAATTCTGTGGTGCCAGGTAATACGTGGTTGCAGCAGTTGCCCTGGGCATCTTACTCTGCTGGGAACCAGATTTACCAGTCTCCCACCACTTCACTTGAAATTCTCAGATCAACTTTATTAAAGATTTTTTGGCACTTAACTGCTTCTGGTTAGAACTCCAAATTAATGAAGCAGGTAAGAAATAGCAGTTGATGAGGAAGAAGGCTTGGATAAGACTAAAAGTATTGATTTTTCTCTGCAAAGGTTATTTCCTCAATGAGCATTAGTTACCAGGGAAGATGCAGACAGACATTGGGCTCGGCCTCACTTTTTCCTTTAAGAAAAGCAGGGAAGTGAGAAAAGCCTGTTTTATCTTAATAATCTAAAAACAGTGTTTGTATGGGCTGTGACTCAATGCTCTGCTCAGATATAGGAATCAAAGCAGGTCTGTTGCAGAGTGCTTAAAATCACCCAAATCTCAGAACAGGCGAACACTTTGAAATCAGCAGCCCCTTTCAGCATTTCTCTGGCTATTGCTATTTTATGCCTTCATTGCCTTACTAGCAAATTAGGCAGGTTTCAATCTACCAGTTTCATAAAACCACATGATACTCAGGAAAATTGGCCCTGCAAGAGCTAAGATGAGAGGGCTGACACAAGGAGATGTTTGCTGTGGGAGTAATTAATTTAACGTGTAAGATAGTAATTGTCTTATTTCATTTGAGCTTGAACGTTTTTCAGTAAGCATTTACAAGTAGCTCCTCTTACTTAAATCTTAGACTCTGTTCACTTAGAGGCTTGGCTTCATGTAGCTCTTATTAACATATATGCATTATTTAATATGTAAATTTCCTATCTGCTTCCTTTAAGTATGATTTTTAATTGTAGAAGAGAATGTTTATACAGTTATACATGCACACACCAATATTTTTTTTCCCTGTTGATCTCTCTTATATCACCACAAAGCTTAGGAATTTATGACCTTATCAGGTCTAGAGATCAAGGTCATTTTTGTTTCACAGCATGAACTAATGACCTTCCAGGCATTTCTGTGACATGGGAGAGTTTACCTTACCTGACAACAACTTTAGATTGGGCCGACGGTATACTGCACTGAGAGTAGGCACCCAGGAAATGTTTGTTGAAAGAGTGGAATGCACATCAATAATCTGAAATTTACCAGCAAATTCATCCCATTCTGCTGCTTTTTGGAGGAGCAGAAAATATATATTTTATATACTAGAAAATATAAGAATTTCTTTTATTTTTCTGTTGCTGATTTAGGTTTTCTATTTCTTATGTCAATTTTGGTAATTTGGATTTTTACAGGGGAAAAAAATTGAGTTTGTCGACGTATTACTATGCAATTGTGTAGAGTATTCCCTTAATTCTGAACCTATTGTTTTTGGTAACGTATGCTCCTCCTCATTTCTAACTGTTTATGCCTTTTTTCCCCTTCTCCATGGATTATCCTAACAGTTGCTGTTTTTTAGTTTTGTTTGCTTTTTCCAAAGAAACAGCCCATGCATTTAACAATTCTGCTGTTTTTATCCTGGCTTTTAATCTTGTTCCTTTTCCTAGTTTCCTTGAGGGTTTTGTTTTAGTTTCCTTCAATCTTAATTGCCTGCTTAGTTAATTTATTTTCCGTTTTGATGATACAGGCATTTATAGCCTGGGGGCTTTTGGATGTGTGCGCGGCCCTCCTCAAATTATATGCAAAATTCTTTGTATTTGCATTTTTTCTAGGGAGGGGATCTATTGTATCAGATTCTCAGAGGTATCTGATCCTAAAAGAGATAAAAATTACTGCTCTGGGACTATGTTAAAGCTGATTGCATCCTACAAGTTTTGATGTTTAATGTTTTCATTTTTATTTTTAGACTCAGTGTTTTATTTCTTTTTTGATCTGCCCTTTTTTTAATAAAGGAAAGTTCTCTTTGGATTTCAAGTCTCTTGGACTGTAATTTTCTCTTACTACACATAATCTAGTAATGACTGGGTTTTGCAAACAGTCTCCAAAGCCTTCAAAGCAAGGTGTATCCTATTTCCTAGTGCTGTCCAACAGAAATATAATGTGAGCCATATAAATGTAATTTTATATTTTCTAGTAGCCACAGTAAAAAAGTGGAGAACAGGTGAAATTACTTTAATATTTTTATTTAACCCCATATATCTAAATTTTCATGTTTCAACATGAAATATAGAAGTTATTGGTGAGATATTTAGCATTTTTGCAATGTCTTCAACATCCAATATTTACTTTATGTTTACAGTGTATCTAAATTTGGATGCTAAATTTTCAGTGGTTAAGGCAAAATGTAGTTGTACCAAAACAAGTTGGATTTAACAGAAAAAAATAATTGTATACTGCTTCTGGTTTTAAATTTAAAATTTTTTTAAATTAACTTGTCCCTGATAATTTTTTTTTAATTTATTTATTTTTTATTTATTTATTTTTGGCTGTGTTGGGTCTTTGTTGCTGCGCACAGGCTTTCTTTAGTTGCAGTGAGCAGGGTCTACTCTTCATTGCGGTGCACGGGCTTCTCATTGCAGTGGCTTCTCTTGTTGCAGAGCACGGGCTCTAAGTGCGTGGGCTCAGTAGTTGTGGCTCACGGGGCTTAGTTGCTCCGCAGCATGGGGGATCTTCCCAGACCAGGGCTCGAACCCGTGTCCCCTGCACTGGCAGGCGGATTCTTAACCACTGCACCACCAGGGAAGTCCCTTAAATTCAAATTTTAATGAAAATTAAATAAAATTTAAAAATTAGTTTCCTCAGCCATGCTCACCACATTTCCACGTGTTCAACAGCCAGCCACACACTAACCTGCTGGACAGGGCAGTGCCAGCCTGTAAGATTTGAGATGGATTAATTCTGCCTCAAGTATATTTTCCATATCTTCTGTCTGGATCTCAACTCTGTCTCAGGCAGACAGGAGTCAAAATTTCCCACTGTGATTTTGGGCTGTCCTTTTTTCTTTTGCCCTACATTATTGCTGCATAAAGGTTTATGATGTATCTCTGTATAATGACTATTCTGCATATTTTTTTGCTTTAAATTATCCTTTGATATGATTATTACCACCCCTATTTCTTTTTTATTTTTTTGGCTGTGTTGCGTCTTCATTACTGCGCACAGGCTTTTCTCTCTAGTTGCGGTGAGCAGGGCTACTCTTCGTTGCAGCGTGAGGGCTTCTCATTGCAGTGGCTTCTCGTTGCAGAGCACGGGCTCTAGGCGTGTGGGCTTCAGTTGTTGCAGCGTGCGGGCTCAGTAGTTGTGGCACACGGGCTTAGTTGCTCTGCTGCATGTAGGATATTCCCCAACCAGGGATCAAACCTGTGTCCCCTGCATTGGCAGGCAGATTCTTAACCATTGCGCCACCAGGGAAGTCCCCCCGCTATTTCCTTTAATTAGAATTCTAGTGTTATATCTTTGACCAACTATTTATTTCCAAACTCTGTCATTTTGTGTTAGTTGTTCTTCATACAAATCATTGCGTTTCATTGTTCCATAGAATTATAATCTCCTTTCAATAGGGTAATTTTTACCATTTGCACTTCCTGTTCTGTGTTACCCTTTGACTTGTCAGCCAATTCTTACAAATGCACATATATATTTATTTGCTTCCTTTTACTTTTCAATTTTGCCTTTTTGTGTATGAAGTCTGCTTTTATCTTTCAAACATTTTGGAAAGAAACCTTCGTTTTCAATTAGTGATTACCTTACAACAGTCCACAAACATTCACAATGCACTTCTTACTCTACATGTACCCATTCTAACTAAAAAAAAAAAAAATCCTCTCATCCATCAGTCCCACCTCCATCCTATTCTCTCAAGACTCACTCGCCTGTGTTCATTTCCTAGGCCCCGGGGAAATCTGTGAATCAGAGCAGAATTTTTGTTCATCTCTGTCCTCCTTTTCCTTGGACGCTGCCCTTCAGTCTTGAGTAGCTCCCTTAGTTTCAGGCTTCTCTCCCTAAGAAATGCAGAAGACACTTCACACCGGAACATTTTACCATCAGGTCCCCTCAGTCCCTGTCACACAGAACCATACACAGAACCATAACATATCTGCAGAATTAATCTGTTCTGTCAACAGATACCCTGTGCCTCCTAAGGTGCCAGCCCTGTGCTAGCGAATGAAGAGATACCCCACCCGTATCCTGAGGGTCAAGGAGGCCAGTGTCCGTGACACAGTGGCCCCGCCTCTAAAGGAGCCCCGAAAAGGAGCGCGCTTCCCAGCCCAGCCTGGGCAATGAGTAACCCCCATGCCTGTCTTCAATTTCGAGTCTTCTGGGCTCTGTCCCCAACCAGTTTCCATCAGAGTGCCTCTGTCATAGGGCGGAAGTATTCCTCATCCAGTTCTGTCACCACAACTGAGCCATCCAGCACTCTGAGCTCCTATCTTGCTGACACCCTCAATTCCCTACCCCGATGATTTTTTTTTTTAAATTGAACTATAGTTGATTTACAATGTTGTGCTAGTTTCTGGTGTACAACAAAGTGATTCCGTTTGTGTGTGTGTGTGTGTGTGTGTGTATATATATATATATATATATTTTAATATATATATTCTTTCCATTATGGTTTATTACAGGAATTGAATATAGTTCCGTGTTTCACACAGTAAGTCCTTGTTGTTTATCTATTTTATATATTGTAGTGTATATATGTTAATCCCAAACTCCTAATATATCCCTCACCCACCCCCCCTTAACCCCTTTGATAACTGTAAATTTGTTTTCTATGTCTGTGAGTCTATTTCTGTTTTGTAAATAAGTTCATTTATATATTTTAGATTCAACATATAAGTGATATCATGTGGTATTTGTCTTTGTCTGACTTCACTTAGTATGATAATCTCTAGGTCCATCCATGTTGCTACAAATGGCATTTTTTTTTTTTACAGCTGAGTAGTATTCCATATTGTGTGTGTATGTATGTCACATCTTCTTTATCCATGCGTCTGTTGATGGACATTTAGGTTGCTTCCATGTCTTGGTTATCGTAAATAGTGCTGCTATGAACATTGGATGCATGTATCTTTTCAAATTAGAGTTTTCTCCAGATATATGCCCAGGAGTAGGACTGCTGGGTCATATGGTAGTTCTATTTTTAGTTTTTTAAGGAACCTCCATACAGTTTTCCATAGTGGTTGCATCAATTTATATTTCCACCAACAGTGAAGCAGGGTTCCCTTTTCTCCACACCCTCTCCAGCACTTGTTATTTGTAGACTTTTTAATGATGGCCATTCTCACCAGTGTGAAGTGATACCTCATTGTACTTTTGATATACATTTCTCTAATAGTTAGCGGTGTTGAGCATCTTTTTATGTGCCTTTTGGCCATCCGTATGTCTTCTTTAGAGAACTGTCTATTTAGGTCTGCTGTCTTCTTTTTTGATTGAGTTATTTGGTTTTTTGTTATTGAGTTATATGAGCTGTATGTATCAATATATTTTGTAAATTAAGCCCTTGTCGGTTGCATCGTTTGAAAATATTTTCTTCCATTCTATAGGTTGTCTTTTCTTTTTGTTTATGGCTTCCTTTGCTGTGCAAAAGCTTAACAGTTTGATTAGGTCCCATTTGTTTGTTTTTGCTTTTATTTCTATTGCCTTGGGAGACTGACCTAAGAAAACACTGGTATGATTTATGTCAGAGAATGTTTTGCCTGTGTTCTCTTCTGGGAGTTTTATGGTATCATGTCTTATAGTTAAGTCTTTAAGCTATTTTAAGTTCATTGGTGTGTATAGTGTGAGGGAGTGTTCTAACTTCATTGATTCACATGCAGCTGTCCAGCTGTGGGAAAGATGTTTTTGCCCATATCACAGAGGTGCCAGTGAGGGATCTCCATTATGGGCTCCATTATGGGCAAGTCTCCAAATTTGAACTCACCAAAGCACCCATGACACAGAGTCAGACTCACGTGCCTGCCGAGACTGCGTTTTGTAACTTAAAGTAATAGTGATCAGAAAAGTTATGAGGCCTACCCTAAATTTTATCTAGGAGCAAGGGGAGAAATAACTCTGTAGAATAAATTTAAGGGGTCAGTGGAAAACAAAAATAAAGCTGCTTTAAAGTGACCTCCCAAATGTTGTACTTGTTCAAAGTATTCGTTACATTTGGAGTGATGCTGCACTGCAGGTAAAATGGTTAAACTAGAGGAATCAACATAGATTAAGCTTTCCCAACACCACTTGCTGAAGAGACTGTCTTTTCTCCATTGAATATACTTGCCTCCTTTGTCAAAGATTTATTGACCGTAGATGTGTGGGTTTATTTCTTCATTTTACCTATATTTCTCTGACTCTAAGTTTAGGAGAAACGGTTATCTACTGTCGTCTTGAAGGGCTGTTTTGTTTTGGGTTTTTTTAATGAACTTATTTATTTGTTTATTTTTGGCTCTGTTGGGTCTTTGTTGCTGCGTGTGGACTTTCTCTAGTTGCAGCGAGTGGAGGCTACTCTTCGTTGTGGTGCGCAGGCTTCTCATTGCAGTGGCTTCTCTTGTTGCGGAGCACGAGCTCTAGGCATGTGGGCTTCAGTAGTTGTGGCACGCGGGCTTCAGTAGTTGCGGCGCGTGGGCTCAGCAGTTGTGGCTCGCGGGCTCTAGAGCACAGGCTCAGTAGTTGTGGCGCACGGGCTTAGTTGCCCTGCGGCATGTGGGATCTTCCCGGACCAGGGATCAAACCTGTGTCCCCTGCATTGGCAGGCAGATTCTTAACCACTGCACCACCAGGGAAGCCCCAGGGCTGTTTTTTTGTGGGAGCGTCCCTGTGTAGCCTGTGTGAGTCTAATATTTTCGGTGCGAGGACTGTTTTTAGTGTGGATGCCTGCCTTGTCTTTCCTCAGTGTGTGCTGGCCGTTATCCCCTTGAAAGGGGGTGTGATTGGTGTTGTGGTGACCAGAGCCTGCACTGGATGTTGAGCAGGGCCTCCTCTTTGCTCTGGTTATCACAGCCCTGTCGGGGGCAGGGACTGTCCCTCAGTTGTTGGAGCCCCCAGATGCGTTTCTGCTGTGCACTGTGAGGTAGGTGCACTGGAGCACTTCTGCGGGGGGAGAAGCCACTGCGGATTCCTCTACAGGAGCTGTCCACCAGGGACTGCGCTCTGTAGTGTCACCTGTTACCTGATGTGCAGACTTCCAGGTGAGCCCTGTTGTGGGCACTGCCCTCGGCCCCTCCTTAACGATGGGAGTGCAGGCAATTGGCCTGAGTGTCCCTTGGGCACTGTGCTCACAAAGCCACCAGCAGAGATCTGTTGGCCCAGATCCACTGAAGTCAGGCACTGGGACCACTGCAGTCACGCACCTGGACCCTCCACGGGGGCTATGGAATGGGCCCAGACCTCAGTCCCACCTCCGTGTGCGGGTGCAGGCAAAGCCCACAGCTGCTAATTCCAGACGCGCCCAACCCCCGGAGCACCGGCAATCCACTCGGATGTCCCACAGGCGCTGAGCTTACAAAGCCACAGATGGCAGCGTAAATCTGCGGGTGGCACAACCGCTGGGACACTGCTCAGGTTTCAGCCCCGCGTCCGCATGCGGGCAACCCACTGGTGTGGTGCGCTCCCGGCACTTGTAGAGGCGGAGCTGTGCCCCCTGTGAGAATGAGGCTGCTACGGCGGGGCCCCGCCCCTCCCTTCGTGCACGTGTTAACAACGGTGCTCCTATGGTGGACCCAGGCTCCAGCCTGTGCGTACCCCCAGTTGCAGCCCAGCCCACACTCCAGCCTCTTCAGGCTGTCTCCACACAGCCAACCACAGTACCTCTTTCCAGGTCTGTCCGCTGAAGCCCAAGTTGCAGCACCCAGCCCCATGTGCACCAGCAGACGTGCGTCTGGGGCTGGGAGTGCAAGGAAGTGGCCAGGACCGTCTGTGCTGGTCTCTCTCTGTTCTGCGGGCTGCAATCCAGCTGCTGCGTTCTCCTCTGAGCCTCTGAAGCTCCCTTTCTGTCCTGGCTGATCTCCCAGCCAGTGAAGGAGGTTTCCAGGGTGAGGGAACCTCTCCTCTTTCACAGCTCCCTCCCAGGGGTGCAGGTCCTGTCCTGATTACTTTTTATTTTTCTTGCGTCCTACCCAGTTGCCTGATGATCTTTCTTGCAACTTTGGTTGTATGAGATCTTCTACCAGCGTTCAGTAGGTATTCTGAGAGAATTGTTCCACGTGTCACTGTATTTTTAATGTATTTGTGGGAGGAGGTGAGTTTCAAGCCCTTCTATTCCACCATCTTGACCTCCTCTCCCACTGAGGATTCTTCATGCCTCTTGGCATAGCCTCAGCCCTTGATCTGCTGGGAGCTGATTAACATGCAGATTCCCAGGCCACCCACAGGTTCTGGTCCAGTCAGTGGGGGGTAGGGCCCAGGAGTCTGCATTAAATGCTCTCTACACCCCAGGTAACTCTGATGCAGGGGTCAGTAGACCGCAGTTTGAGAAATACTTGTCCAATTCGACTTAACTTTTTTGTACTAGGGCAATATGGGGAGGCAGGAGTTAGCAAAGGATACCTTAGTACATCAGACTGCCTTTACTCTGTTAAAACTTGGGATATTTTTTCTCCTATACACTTTTGTTAGATGAGCTCATCCTTCCCCACAACTCCCAAATCTGTAGCTATGGATTCCGTACTTCCATCTACCTGCCAGATAGTTCCACCAGGAAATCCACAGTCACTCTAGATTGAGTCCATCCTTCCTTCAAACTCTGTTCTTTCTCCTCCTCATCATCAAGCCAGTACAAGCCTCTAGACCAGCCTCACCCAGCCGGGGGCAGACACCAGAAGCAAGAAAACTACAGTTCCGCAGTCTGCAGAGTAAGCCCACAAATGCAGGCCAGACACTACTCTGGGACCAGCTGGCCCCTGGCCCTTGCAGGACAGGAGGGGAGTGCACTGCTGGGACACACAGGACATCTCCTATGAAGAACCACTTCTCCCAGGTTGAGAAATGTAACCAACCTGCCACATACATAAAAATACAAATATCAATTTAGACAAAATGAGGTGACAGAGAAATATGTTTCAGACAAAGTAACAAGATAAAACCCCAGAAGAATAACTAAGTGATGTGAAGATAGGCAATCAACCCAAGAAAGAGTTCAGAGTAACAATCGTAAAGATGATCAAAGAACTCGGGAGGAGAATGGATGCACAGAGCGAGAAATTAAAGTTTTGTTTTTTGGCCATGCCACGCAGCTTGCAGGATCTTAGCTCCGCAACCAGAGATTGAACCTGAGCCACAGCAGTCAAAGCACCGAGTTCTAACCACTGGACTGCCAGGGAATTCCTAGAAGTTTTAAACAAATAATTAGAAAATATAAAGAACAACCAAACAGAATTAAAGGAAACAATAAGTGGAATGAAAAATACACTAGAAGGAATCAGTAGTAGAATAAATAAGTGGAAGAGTGGATCAGTGAGATGGAAGACAGAGTAGCAGAAATCACTGCCACCAAACAGAGAAAAGAATGAAAAGAAATGAGGACAGTTTAAGAAACCTCTGGGACAACATCAAGCATGCTAATATTCACATTATAGGGGTTCCAGAAGGAGAAGAGAGAGAGAAAGGGCCTGAGAAAATATTTGAAGAGATAATAGCTGAAAACTTCCCTAACCTGGGGGAAGGAAATAGTCACCCAAGCCCAGGAAGTGCAGAGTCCCATACAGGATTAACCCACAGAGGAATCCATCACAACACATTATAATCAAACTGACAAAAATTAAAGAGAGAATATTAAAAGCAACAAGGGAAAAGCAACAAATAACATACAAGGGAACACCCATAAGGCTATCAGATGATTTTTTTTCAGCAAAAACTCTGCAGGCCAGAAGGGAGTGGCAAAATACATTTAAAATGATAAAAGAGAAAAACCTACAAACAACCAAGAATACCCAGCAAAGCTCCCATTCAGATTTGATGGAGAAATCAAAACTTTACAGATGAGCAAAGCCAAAAGAATTCAGCACCACCAAACCAGCTTTACAGCAAATGCTAAAGGAAATTCTCTAGGCAGAAAAGAAAAGGCCACAACTGGAAACAAGAAAATTACGAAATGGAAAATCTCACTGGTAAAGGCAAACATAAAATAAAGGTAGGAAATCGTCCACACACAAAGCTAGTGGGGAGGTTAAAAGACAAAAGGGGTAAAATCATTTGTATCCACAATAAGCAGTTAAGGGATACAAAAAACAATTAGATGTAAAATATAAAAACAAAAACAGTAATCGAGGAGGAGAGTACAAATGCAGTGTATCTAAAATGTGTTTGAAATTAAGAGATCAGCAACTTAAAACAAGCATGTATAAATATAGACTTCCATACAAAAACCTCATGGTAACCACAAAACAAAAATCTATAATAGATATACACACAAAAAAGCAAAAGGAATCCAAACGTAACACTGAAGATCATCATCAAATCAGAAGAGAAGAGAACAAAAGAAGGGGGAAAAAAGACCTGCAAAAGCAAATCCAAAACAATTAACAAAATGGCAATAGGAACATACATAATGATAATTACCTTAAATGTAAACAGCCTAAATGCTCCAACCAAAAGGCACAGACTGGCTGAATGGATACAAAACAAGACCCATATGTTTGCTGCCTACAAGAGACTCACTTCAGATCTACAGACACATACAGACTGAAAGTTGAGAGGATGGAAAAAGGTATTCCACACAAATGGAAATCAAAAGAAAGCTAGAGGTGCAATACTTATATCAGATAAAATAGACTTTAAAGACTGTTTCAAGAGACAAAGAAGGACTCTATATAATGATCAAAGAATCAATCCAAGAAGAAAATATAACAATTATAAATATATATGCACCCAACATAGGTGCACCTGCGAGTCACCTCAATATATAAGGCAAATGTTAGCAGACATAAAAGGAGAAATTGACAGTAACACAATAATAGTGGGTACTTTAATACCCCACTTCTATCAATGGACAGATCATCCAGACAGAAAACCAATAAGGAAACACAGGCCTTAAATGATACATTAGACCAGATGGACTTAATTGATATTTATAGGGCATTCCATCTGCAGTAGCAGAATACACATTCTTTTCAAGTGCACATGGAACATTCTCCATGATAGATCACATTCTGAGCGACAAAGCAAGCCTCGGTAAATTTAAGAAAACAAATCGTATCAAGCATCTTTTCCAACCGCAACACTATGAGGCTAGAAATCAACTACAAGGAAAAAAATACTGCAAAAGACACAAACACATGGAGGTTAAACAATATGCTACTAATCAACCAATGGATCACTGAAGAAATCAAAGAGGAAATCAAAAAATACCTAGAGAAAAATGAAAACATGATGATCCAAAACCTCTGGGATGCACCAAAAGCAGTTTTAAAAGGGAAGTTAACAGTGATACAAGCTTATCTCAGGAAACAAGAAAAATCTCAAATAAACAACCTAACCTTATGCTTAAAGCAACTAGAGAAAGAAGAACAAACAAAACCCAAAGTTAGTAGAAGGAAAAAACATCACAAAGATCAGAGCAGAAATAAATGAAAAAGAGACCAAAAAAAAAAAAAAAAAAAGATCAGAGAAACTAAAAGCTGGTTCTTTGAAAAGATAAACAAAATTGATAAATCTTTAGCCAGACTCATCAGGAAAAAAAGGGAGAGGGCCCAAATCAATAAAATTGGAATGACAAAGGAGAATTTACAACCAACACTACAGAAATACAAAGGATCATAAGAGACTACTATAAGCAACTATATGCCAATAAAATGGACAACCTAGAAGAAATGGACAAACTCATAGAAAAGTTTAATCTACCAAGACTGAACCAGGAAGAAATAGAAAATATGAAAAGACCAATTACCAGTACCGAAATCGAATCAGTAATTTAAAAACTCCCGGGGGAGAGGAGAAGAT